>NC_142157.1:25594081-25896206 GCF_024610735.1 Ursus americanus | reverse complement strand
TATTTAGCAGGTGGGACATTTCGAAGCAAAAGTTATTTTTGATAGGAAGCCAATAGGAAAGAAATTAAGGACAGTTGACTAGCTGTCTGGAATTTCTTACTTTAGGTACTGTTGCCTATAATGACATTTTTGTTGGGGGGGGATTTGTTTTTGTTTTTAAACTCATCCTACATAGAGACCACTAAAACAAAAGCACTGCTGGTCTGTTGAGTAGAAAAAGGCAAACACCTCAAAGTGACTCAGATGTGAGGTAAGAGCTGGTTGACACCATGTGGTCTTTTCAGAGCCTGCTCATTCATTAATCATTGTGCCTACACAGATGCTTTTTCCTCATTACCTGATTTTTTTAAAAAAATTCTATCTGATGGGTACTGCTTGCATGGTGGCTGGGATTTTCATTATTTTCTAGAACTGTTTACTTGATCATTTGTGAGGCCAGCCAAACTGTTTGGTTTTGCTGCTGCCTTTCCCCCACCCAGGAAACCGTACAGTCATCACTGGTTTTGATGCAGGCAGCCCTGGTCCAAGGACCCAGAGAGGGTCTCTCAGGAC
Organism: Ursus americanus; assembly: GCF_024610735.1. Classification (NCBI taxonomy): domain Eukaryota; kingdom Metazoa; phylum Chordata; class Mammalia; order Carnivora; family Ursidae; genus Ursus; species Ursus americanus. The sequence goes on along the minus strand of NC_142157.1, from coordinate 25,895,654 downwards.
CAGCCGAGAGAGTAGGGTGGAAACCAAACAGGAGCTAGCAGGAGGTGAAAACAGAGTACTGAAGGTGTAGAGAATTGCAGGTACAGACGATTGTCTGGGAGACTCAGAAAGGAAAGGAGGGAGTCTCGTCTTCGCTCTGGGTCTGGGGTTTTTATTGAGGATTGTGGTCTGGTGTATGTGTCCTCTCAGGCATCCGGGAACTGGCTAGAACAACGATGAGGGCCCAGGTTTTACACTTTGGAGCCAGGGCGTCTTGGCGTCGAGATGTCTAGCACAGGTGCTCTGTAATATACATATGCCGGCTTCGCCCGGTCATTCTCATCTGGTACTTCCTTAGATGTTATCTTCCTTAGATGTTCACTTCTTGTCCCTTACACCAATGATGTGGTTTTGGAATATAGGTGAAGTTCATTGGAATGGAGTCCAGAGCCCACCACCAAGAAAGAATTCTTGAGACGTCTTTGGTGCAAAACGGTGGTTTATTAAAGCACGGGGACAGAACCTGTGGGCTGAAAAGAGCTGCTGCCTCGGGGTTGTAAAGGATGGCTGATTATGTACTATGGGGTTGGGGGAAGGAAAAAGGGAGGTTGAGAAAGTACTTTCATATGTTAAAGAAGACTCACCGGATACTGGAAGCCTTGCCATTGTCAAGTTAAGGCTGTTTTTCCCCTCTAGTAAGGTATTAACATTAAGATGGTTGGGAACTTCCTGGAGGAACACTCCAGAGCGGGGGGGGGGGGGGGGGGAGTGGAGGGGGTGAGGAGGGTGGGGGGTGGGGGGGTTGCAGGGTGTAGGTTTATGCTTTGTCTTCAGCTAGCCTTCTGCTCCCTCATCAGGAGGACAGACACTATTTGCATTCTGAGGCTTGTGTAGAGTGGGGTGGGGGTGCAGGTCCTAGCAAGAACAGAAGCAGGAAAAGGAGCAAAAAGCAGATTTTTGTGGAGTCCTTCAGTTACCCTGTCTCAGTTCTGATGATTTCTGAGGTCTTGTCCCAGATGCAAAAGCAGACACCTTTATTATTTGTTTTAATAAAACTTGGAACATGCGGGAGAATGCATTTTGAAAATTGCAGACAAATATGTAACAGGTGCTGTCCTCTAAATTCCGAATTGACATCAGCAACACTTTGCATCTGTGGAGTCCTTGTATCTTTCCCTAAGAGTTTACCCTTGTGTTATCCACCGCCCGCTCACAGCCCCTCCCCTGCCTGCCTGAGAAAGACCAGGAAGTATTCCCATTTTAAAATGTTGAAAATGGGGGCTCCTGGGTGGCTCAGTCCTTAAGCGGCTGCCTTCGGCTCAGGGCGTGATCTCAGTGTTCTGGGATCGAGCCCCACATCAGGCTCCTCCGCTGGGAGCCTGCTTCTTCCTCTCCCACTCCCCCTGCTTGTGTTCCCTCTTTTACTGGCTGTCTCTCTGTCAAATAAATAAATAAAATCTTTAAAAAAACAAAAAAATAAAAAATAAATAAAATGTTGCAAATGAGGGCCAGAAGAGATGTGAATTATTCCATCCAAATTGTAACTCTTCAGCTATTTAGCAAAGAAGACAAATTCCAATTCCAGATCTCTTGGTTCTTAATCAGGGATTTACACCACTAAACCCGGCCTAGGGAACCTACTGTCTGCAGGGCTTGGCTTGGCTTTCATTTTATCAGTGGGTCAAGGGCAAAGGAATATCTCCTCATCTGATTGCAGTATCTTCTTGTGAAAATCTAACAGGGCTTTAAGAGTATTTCAGATTGTATCACAATGGTCCCATCTCTCCCTCCCTTCCTTGTTTGTAAATTCATTCACTAGTTGCTTCCTTCCTTCCTAGCTATTTCTTAAATACCTGTGTGACCCCCATGAAAGGTGCTGAAGACAAAATATATATGCATTATATTATATATTATATACAGTATTATATTAGTATAATAAAAGTACAGTATATATAATATAAAAACTATAATATACACTATAATATATATTATAAATTTAATAATTATGTTATATACAATATACAATATAATATATATTACATAAGTATATAATATATAATGTATATGATTTATAAAATTATAAATATGTAATAAAGTACATGTATTATATAAGCATGATAGCATCATTGTCCTTCTTATAATATGAAAGGGGGTAAAGACCAAATTAGTGCAATGATGTTCTATGTTCTGGAATTAGAACATGTGTATCCTCTAAAAGATAAATCCTTTAGGGTAGCTAGCTCATTATAAAGGTTAATGATTAAACACCCAAGTCAGATTTCTTTGCTGCCTTACATTACCAGTCACCAGTCATTCTATATTCAATTTTAGACAGGAGCGAATTTGTGATCCTCCTTAATTAGTTGATTTGGTCAGTTAGAAAAGGATGGGGCAGGGGCAAAAATACAATCCTAATCTCAGGATTCTGCTAGAGAGGGTGTGAAACCATCCATTTTCTGCAGTAGAAAGCAGCTCAGCAAATGGCACCTGGTGTTTGGTCCCCTGGCTTGGAAGCTTCTCAGAGCACAAGCCCCTGAACAATTCCAGTGATGCACAGAAAGGTGATCTGGTTCCAGGAACAGTTGGAGACCCATCCATCACTTTTCATTCTACAGGTATTTATATCCTTAGAAGAGGGGGCACCTGTGCACCATATTGTTGCTATTCATTAAGAAAGCAGAGCTGTCGAGATGGTTGTAGAAATACTCCCGGGGTAACAGCACAGAGTTATTCATTAGTCAGTCTGTCCACAGCTCTTCACAGTAGCTGGTAGCCTGGGGTGGAGAGAGGGAATGAGGGAGGAGCCCAGTGGGTAGCACCAGCCCCCAGAATAAGTTCACCTTTTTGTGATTTCTGACGTCATCAGCAGTCTTGCCTGTGCCATCTGTCACCAGTGGGTGACATCATCTCATCAGAGGGTGCTATGAAATGCTGGTTATGGTCACTATCAGGACAGCACAGAAACCGAAGTCAGTAACTGCTGGGTACAGCCTCCTCGTGCCGGCATAGCCATGACCGATAAGCAATGGAAGGAGGTCAGCGTGGTCTCCTTGTGCCATTGAACTACTTGCATAAAATGAAGAACCTAGAAGTTCCAATGTCATGGTTTTATTCCCTTACCAAAAAAAAAAAAAAAAAAAGAAGAAGAAGAAGAAGAATACTTGATGTACTGTGATAATGTAGGGGTTTGAAATTCTTTTATTGATTGCACCTCCTGTTAATTCTAAGATTAGCCTGTGTGGCAGAAGCCGGCTAGCTATTTATCAAACCCATTTCCTTTTCTTCCTGGACACAGTGCTGCATTGTACTTTCCCAGTCAGTCCTGCAGCTACATTCAGCCCCACAAGCACGTTCTGCCCAATCGTATGTAAGTGGAAGTAATGTGTGCTGCTTCTGGGCCTGGCCCATCAAAGCTACCCTTTCAGATTCTCTGTACTGTTTCTCCTTCTGCTGAATTGACGGAGATGCACAACCTTCTTGTTGAAGATGGAACAACCTGAAGGATCTTGGGGCCTGGAGTCACTCCAGGGAGGAGAGCAATGATCCTGAATGTATGAGCTGGTGTGCACAAGAAATAAATTTCTACTGCGTTGGAGCTGTTGTAGGTTTTGAGGTTTGTTTGTCCTAATAGAGCTCGTCATCATAATTTCATTCACCCTGATTAGAAAATAGGATCTCCAAGAAGCACTTGAAAGTTCCAAGAACAACAGAAATTCTGAACTGAAGTGCTAGAAACTTCCCTTAGTGGATGATGATGTATGTGTAGGAGCAGTGTGGATGATCCGCTACTGATAAGTTGAGTGAGGTCGGATTTGCAAAGCCCTTCCTCCCCCATGCCCCTCCTCCCACCTCCCAGCAAGAAGTTACTGGTATTAGTGTGGGTGCCGCTTAAGACTTTCCATTAATGAACTTGGAGATGCCCATGCATACAGGGAGGCAGGACAGGCAGTGATTCAGAGGAACGGCTCTCAAATCAGACTGCAGGGGTTCGCACCCTGACTCTGCAACTTACTGTGCGCCTTTAACCAAATCACTCAACTTCCCCGTTCCTTGGTTTCCTCTCTTTAAAATGTGATAAGACCTGATCTCACAGATTGTTATGAGCATTAAATGAGATATTACATCAGTGCTTAAACAGTGTCACTCCATTTTTCAAAGAAATATTGACTATTATCACCTGTCACTAACTGATTCAAAGACACTCAGATTCTTCCTTAGTTTTCCCACCTAGAACCCAAGGTGTGTTTCTACAAATCGGTGCAGTCGCTGAGTCCCGATGGAACGACATTGGCTTATAAATCAGTGCTATGCCACCTCCACCAGAAACCTTGGACAGTCCGTTGACGGCCGTACCCTGTCTTTGACCTGTTTGTTGAGCACCTGTTCTGTAGTAGGAGCAAGAACAGCTATGGAAGAGACCCAGATGAAAAAGAGCGAGCTTGCAGGGAGAGACAAAAAAGCAAACAAGTACTTCTGCTGTAGTGTAACAGCTCTTGATTTTGTACACGGTAGTCATTAGCGCTCTGGACAACCTGGGGAGACCAGCGGCATTGGCTTCTTTAGGGCTCAGGTCCTGCAAGTTGTGGGCTGGAGGACGGAATAATGTGTGGCCAGCAATGCTTGGATTAATCCACCTGCGGCAGCCCAGAACACCACCCAGCCTTAACCAGCGAATTTAAGAAACAGGACCCAGGCAGAGGAAGATTTTGTAAAGAACAAAGTATATATCTCATGAAGAGCAGATAACAACCACACCTCATACTTCCAGGACAATCAAGAAACCCGGGATGAACAGAACCCCATCGCAGACATGGGCCCCTAAGTGTATGTACACTGGGGTGTCCATGAGCACTGTCAACAGACAAAAAGTTACACAAGTCCCTGTTATATTTGCCATTTGATCAATTAGAGTTGGAGTTTTCATCTTGTTCAGGCTGTAACATGGATTTTTGTTTGGCAGAGTATGTGTTTGTGTGCTTTGCCGGTCTGATTCATCACGAAGTCAAAATCCACCCCCCGACTTAAACCAGTTGCCTAGAACTCCCAGTCATGGATGCCTGTTCTTTTTCTTCTTCTCTGCCTCTTTGTATTAATTTCAGCTTAATAAGGTCTAATGGCCCTGTGATTCCCAGAACAGTTGGTTTCTGGCTAAAAGCAAAAGAGAAAACTGCCCGTTTTAGTTACATAAGGTGATGTGGTAAGTACTCGCTTCTGAGGAATCAAGATCTATTTATAGCGCAGCCGTCTGAAGGCACTGGGACAGAGGCGCCACCTGCAGGGCCAAGGGAGAGAAACACAGTGAAAAATTCACAAACCCTGCTTTACAGGAAAGGCAGGAAGAGTAAAAGGACAGGCAAAGAAGCCAAAGAAAGCAGAGAGCTTGGCAGGATCACTTGCAGATAAATACGTGTGACAACACAGCTTTGCAAGAGTTCTGACAAATTCCCTTTGTTCTCGTAGTTTTATTTTTTTTCTTTTTCAGAATGGGGACACACTAAATTTTCCTTCAGAGAACTTGCTGCTTAATGCTACTGCGGGCTAATGCTTTAATAAAAATCAACACCATTCAAAGCCTTCTTTGTTTTGATAAGACAAAGTGGTTGTTATTGCAGACTCTGTTAGTATGTGTTAGGGAAGGACATTCAGCCTCAACCCACTGTCCCCACATCGTTTTGGTGTCTGCCCTTTCCAGCAGCTCCAAATATCTAGTCCACCTGCTCCCACCTACCTATTCTGCAGAAACAGCAGTGCTAGTCTAGAATTAAGGGAACGCTGGTAATGAAGATGATTAAACATTAGTTTTTTCTGCAAGCCATGGAAAAGTAAGTCGGTCCAAAATAAATTTCCACCAGAATTCTATTGAAATTGTATACTTCCATTAAGGGAACACATTTTTCTTGGACTGACCTAATTTCAAATATTCTGTGTACTATGCAATCTGATCATGTTTCCCATATGCTCAGCCTCATATTAGCTGTTCTTCTTCTAGTTTTATTGCTGCTTTCAAGGGGGCAAAGTAGGGTTTATTCGCAGATTTATACATTTTGTCAGTATCTATCTGCGGAAGATCTGCTGTTGTGCCAGGAACAGGGGACCCAGCAGATACAGAAGGTACTTTTAAGAGTTTCACTAAGAAGCTCAAGAGTCAGGGTTTCAGTGTCTCCTATGGAACACCCACTCTTCTTCACCTGAAACCCCTCAGAACTGTCGATAGGAAAAACAGTCAATAGGAACTGACTTTTTTCTTTTTTTTTTGTTTTAAAAGATTTATTTATTTGAGAGAGAGAGAGAGTGCACATGAGTGGGAGGAGCAGAGGGAAAGAGAAACTCAAGCAGATTCCACGCTGAGCACAGAACCCAACTCAGGGCTCGACCTCATGATCCTTAGATCATGACCCAAGCCAAAACCGAGAGTCAGATGCTTTAACCAACTACGCCACTCAGACACACCAGAACGGACGTGTTTTAAGGCATCATAGCGTAGTGGTCATGGTGGAGAATTCAGGAACATGAAGGTGCAGCCTTTGTTTCTAGAGTGCTTATAGTCAAGCGGAGGATAGAAGCTAGGATAGTCATGCCAACCTGAATATATCATTCAAAGCCAACCTCATGAAGTGCCATGGATAGAGGTACACAGGGCAGAGGAAGGGAAGATTCAGCTTGGGGTTATTGGACTCTAATACCCCTTCCTAACCCCCAGTGCGCGTGCACACACACACACACACACACACACACACACACCCCTTTACTGACAGGAAGACTAAAGTACAAAGGGCACAGAGCTTAGCCACAGCAGGCTACACTGTCAATCTGATACTTTGAGGAGCTTCAAAGACCACTGTCTGTGAAAGGAGCAAAGCATCATCATGTGGAAAAATACATTTCTGTGCAGAAAAGATCCTTTTGAGATTCCTGGAGACATTGAACCTATTTCAGATCTTTTTAGGGCTTCTGCTAGGTAGGTGCCTCCTTTAAGAAATCAAACCACAGGAGACTTTTTGGAGCCACCTCAAGTTTATTGTAGGTCTTGGTTTAGCTTTGGGGTCTCCCAGAGGTTGGTGGAAGGGTGGCTCTCAAAAATTCCCAGGGTGCTCAGTGCTAAGGCGTTTTTTGCAGCAGTGACAGTCACACCTGGTTGTGCCACACTGGCATAGTAGATACTTACCTACCTTCTGCTTGGCCAGGCCATCCCCAAGCTTGAAATTCATTCAGCTGCAGATGGCCATTAGGATCGAGGAAGACCTGGGAGCATCAGCCACACGCATAAGCAGCCCCCAAGGAGTGGCATTTACTGGAACAGTTAATTCCCCACAATCCAAGGTCTAGACCTTAGCCAACATGTCAGCACACCAAGATCAGGTCTTGTGGTCAGAGCAGCATCCTGTTAATCAACAGTGGGAGAACGCCAGTTTTATTACATTCTAAGGAAATTTATAATTAGAAAGTGGGCTTATGTTTGCTAAAAGCAGCATATTCTTTCCCTTTAGGCAAAAATACCTGGAAAGGTAAAGTACAGTCAGTAGATTGCTTGGATGCATAGACTCAGCGCGAGAGGTGGGAGGGGGATTATTTTAATGGCTGCTGCCATTGGACTGTGATAGTGTGACGTCTTCCCCTCCACTGCTGGCGAATCCTGCCACCGTCCACGAGCAGTGGGCCAGGACTGCCTCTGCCCATAGTGCAGGTAGGAGCTGCTGCTAGGGATGGCGGACCTCTCTGACCCTCTTCTGTAGTCTTGCCTTGCAGGCTGACCCCTCCCCTGCCCTTACTAGAACCCCAGAGGCGTGTCCCCACTTTAGAAGACTAATACAAACAACCCTCTATGTATAGTGTATTTCCCAAAGCGTGCGCTGATGTGCAGAGCTTAAAGATGTTTCTATGCCAGGAAGATTAAAAAATGCATTAATATTTATACGAATGAGCATTATGAAAAATACAAAGGGTCCCTCGTTACTTCTAGTCCTTTAGCCACAGTTTCTGATTATATATTTCCAGCATCCCGTATAGTGCTTTGATTTTTGTTTTTTCATAACTAATGCAAACAGTGGGCGGTCTAGAGTCCAGGAAGCACCCAGTTGGCCACTTTTGCTCCATTTAGGGGGTTCCAGCTTCAGCTTCTCTCAATTCCGTTTCTTACTTCTAGTTGCTTCAGTTGCATTTTATTATTTTCAACTTACTTTTATAAATAATAATAGGAAAATGAGTAAAAATAATCAAACCATTGAACAAATACAGGGATTCCATTGAGCCCTCATGTTTAGCTAGAAGTCATTCCTGCAATGCAAAGCTCTGATTATTCATGCCAAAGTCCAACTTCTCTCCATGCAGAAGGCAATGTCACCACGTGCTTTTGATAGTATGTTATTTTTTTAGAAGTTAAATGTATAAAAGTTAGGGACATTCTTACCCTCAGCGAGATTATAATTGAATCTTGGAGAGGGGGGGCATTTGGCTTATTTTAGTAAATTTAGTAAATAGTTATGGAATGCCTACTATATATTGGGCTCTGTGATAGGCATCTATTTTTAAGTTACAGGTAGTGGTAGAAGGAGGGGAACACCTCTCTCTTGCCTTTATGTATGCTTACAAATCTTTTTGAAGTAGTTTTCATATCCCTTTAGAACAGAGATTATCAACCTCCACACTATAGACCTTTTGGACTGGATAATTCTTTGTTGTGGGAAGCTGTCCTGCGTAATATAGGATGTTTAATAACATCCTTGGCTTCTACCCACTACATGCTAGTGGTACTCCCCAGTCAGGAAATAAAAAAATGTCTCCAGATATTGGCATATGTTCCATGGGGGACAAAATCGTCCCTAGTTGAGAACCACAGCATGAGACCCTCCAACTTTGTTGCCAGAAAAATTTGCATTGGGTCTATCTGCTGTTCTGGTGACGTGTTTTACTTCTTGGGTCCATTTGCTCACAAAGCTTTCAGGGCTGGGCATGTGAGACAGGAGGGCTTTGGGGAGGCCTCACGTTCAGCTTGTGACAGTGAACGTGTGACAGTTAATGAGAACTCTTATCGCACATACTCACATCTGTGCACCCAGCACCCCCACCTCCTTGGCCTGTTCCCCATCACATGAGATAGGGCTGTGTCTACACAATGTCAGTTTGAACAGCTCAGCCACACTCACAGTACGGTATTATGCAGACACTGTGCCTGGAAAGCTGGTGCGATACTTTGTGAACTGAGGTTCTGGAATTGAACTGGTGTCTTGGCCCATTGTCCCCTCAAGCATAAGGAATGACAAAGGTAAGCTGCAAGTCAAGACTGATTAGAGGGCAGGCCACCACCATCAACCTCACCCCAGCTGTTGGGATGCTTACTGGAGCAAGGAGGAGAGCAGAAGACACAGGAGAGCAGAGTGGCAGTGAACTTCAGTCTCTCCTAGATCCCGTAAACAGTGCTACTGACCACAGAAGTAGTCAGAGTATGTATTCACTGGGACTACCGGATAATTTCTCATTTTAAGTGTATTGGTTAACATTTTTAAAAAATGCCAATCACAAAAATAGATCAATGGAACAGAATAAAGAGCCCAGAAATAATCCCATAATTATATGGTCAAATAATTTATGACAAAGGAAGCAAGAACATATAATAGGGAAAGGACAGCATCTAAATGATGCCAGGAAAACTGGACGGCCACATGCGAAAGAATGAAACCGGACCACTTCTTACACCATACACAAAAATAAACTCAAAACAGATTGAAGACCTGAACGTGAGACCTGAAACCATAAAAGTCCTAGAAAAAATAATAGACAGTAATTTCTTTGACATTAGCTGTAGAAATATTTTTTGGGGTATGTCTCCTAAGGCAAAGGAAACCAAAGCAAAATTAAACTATTGGGATGACACTAAAATAAAAAGCTTTTGTACAAGAAGGGGAACCATCAACAAAACAACAAGGCAACCAACTGAATGGGAAAAGATATTAGCAAATGATATAATCAATAAGGGGTTAATACCCAAAATATATAAAAAACTAATACAACTCAACACCAAAAAACAAAACAAAACAAAAAAACAATAATCCAATGGGCAGAGGACCTGAAGAGACATTTTCCCAAAGAAGACATACAAACGCCCAACAGACACATGAAAATATACTCAACATCACTCATCATCAGGGAAATGCAAATCAACACCACAATGAGATATCACCTCACACCTGTCAGAAGGGCTAAAATAAAAAATGCAAGAAAGAGTTGTTGGCAAGGATCTGGAGAAAAAGGAACTGTTAGGTACTGTTGGTGGGAATCCAAATTAGTTTGGCCACTGTGAGAAACAGTATGAAAGTTCCTTTAAAAATTTAATATAGAATGACCATATAATCCAATAATTACACTACTGGGTATTTACCCAAAGAAAATGAAAACACTAGTTTGAAAAGATATATGAACCCCTATATTTATTGCAGTGTTATTTGTAATAGCGAAGGTATGGAGGCAACCCAAGTGTCCATCCCTAGATGGATAAAAAGCATACACACACACACACACACACACACACACACACACACACACACACGGGAGTATCACTCAGCCATAACAAAGAATGAGATCTTGCCAATTGCAACAACATGGGTGGACCTAGAGGGTACTGTGCTAAGTGAAATAAATCAGTCAGAGAAAGACAAACACCAAATAGTTTCACTCATGTGGAATTTAAGAAATAAAACAAATGAACAAAGAAAAAAAAGAGAGAAACCGAAAAGACAAAAAACCCAGATTCTTAAATACAGAGAATAAGCTGACAGTTGCCAGAGGGGAGTTGGGGGGATGGGTGAAAGAGGTAAAGAGAATTAAGAGTATAGTTATTATTGTGAGCACTGAATAATGTACAGAATTATTGGGTTATGATATGGTATACCTCAAATTAACATAACATTGTTAATGATACTTCCATTTTTTAGAAAAGAAAATACACATTTAAAAAAAAAGAATGCCGCTGGGGTTGGAGCAGTTGGGTTTGGCCTGAGGGTCTGGGAAGCGAGTGGCAGGGAGGGTGCTGGAGTGTCACCGTCGCAGGGTCAGGAGAGACTCGAAGGGTCATGGCTGAGCTGGTTCCGAAGAGGAGAGACAGAGACCCAGACACACGAGGGAAGAACCCATGTGACAGCAAAGGCATAGGTGGGAGGAACCCCAAGGACCAACAGCTGCCACCAGAAACCAAGAGAAAGGCCTGGAACAGATCCTCGCCTCCAGCCTTCAGAGGGAGCATGACCCTGCTGACAACTGGATTTCAGACTTCTGGCCGCTGGAACTGGCCAATAACACATTTCTACTGTCTTAAGCCACCCAGCTTGGGGCGCTTTGTAACAGCAGCCCTAGGAAACTAATATACAGACCTTCAAAACTGGTGTTGGGACCATTGACTTTTCTATTTGGAAAAAAACCCATGAAGGTAGATGACTACTGTATACTATCAAAAAACCACATTCTTGCTAAATTAAAAATCCAAGCATGAAAAGCAACCCTTCAGCCTTTTGGAAGAAAAATGTAGAAAACTTTGTAGCCTCAATGTAGAAATGAATTTCTTAAAATGCAAAAAGCGAAACGACCTAAGAAAAGATTGATATATTTGCATCAAAACTGAAAACTCCTGGGGTGCCTGGGTGGCTCCTTTGGTTGAGTGTCAGGGTCTTGATCTCAGCTCAGGTCTTGATCTCAGGGTGGTGGGTTCAGGCCCTGAGCTGGGCTTCACGTCCATGCTGGGCATGGAGCCTACTTAAAAAAAAAATTAAAATTAAAAAATAAAAAGCGTTGAAAACTCCCGTACACTATAAGAAACCACAAATAAAATTAAAAGATAAACCACAGACTAGAAGAAAGTACTCGTAAAATAATGTAGTCCACAAATAATCAATATACAAATTATGTCAAGAAATTCTAGAAATGAAAGGTCAAGTGACTGAATAAAACCACTGGCAAAGGTTATGATCAGGCATTTCACAGAACTGAAAACAAATGGTCAGTGGATAAAAATGGGTTACTGATCTGTTCAGAGAAGGGAACCCTGTACAAAGTTAAAATAAATCAGTTCTGTATGTAAGTATACATATCTGAAGAATGTGAAATGAAAAATGCAAGCTGCAGTATAAGAAGGACTTGTCCATAAAAGAAAAAGCCATACCGTGTATTATGGGTGGATACCCACATGTGGTGGGAAATTAAAAACGGTGCCTGGGCGGCTCAGTCAGTTAAGCATCTGCCCTCGGCTCAGGTCATGATCTCAGGGTCTTGGGATCGAGCCCCACAACAGGCTCCTCTGCTCAGCAGGGAGCCCACTTCTCCCTCTCCCTCTGCCTGCCACTCCCCCTGCTTGTGCTGTCTCTCTCTCTGTCAATTAAATGAATGAAATCCTAAAAAAAATTAAAAACATGAACCGCATTCATCATGTTTGTTTCTAGGCAAGAAAGAGAATGAGACTGAACATAAGAACAAGATTAAAGAGGGGGACAAGGGGACTTGAGTTTCCTCTGTCATGTTGTATTTATTTCATTGGAAGCAAATCTGAAGAAAAATGCAATTTTGTTCAATCAGTGGTGAATCCTAGGATGGCTGTTAGCGTGTTTTCTGTAAAATTTTGGATCCCTTGGACTTCTGAAAATGCAAGTAATAAACAGTGAAGGCTTTTCGAGCCTCTTTTGAAAACGTTTGAAAAGTAAAGAATTTAATCAGAGAAGAGGAGAAGTGTATTTAATGCAGACACAAAACCATGCATTCGCTTCTGCTATAATACATCGTGTGTGTTTCTAAGACTCACAGCATGATGCAAAATCATGCAATCAAAACCACAGAGCTTATGGGAAGAATGGTGTTAGGCACACCACACTCAGTAATTTCATCAGTAACATGTTAAAATGGAAAGATAGGGACCTAATGAAATCAGCCGGGTTTTATGCACGTTAAATGATTAAGAAGTGAACAATTCCCTTAAACACTATCTAAAATTTGTGGAAGTCCGGGCACGAGAGGGGATGGAGTTTGTGAGTTATTGTAAAAGGGTGGAGGGAAGGTTACCTGAAATCCAGTAAGTTGTGATAGCAGACTGGCTAGGCAGGGGTCATCCAAGGTGGTAGAAGCTGGAAGGGTCTGCGTGAGTGTGTTGTACATTCCTGCTTGGCTTGGTTCTCTGTGTCCACCCAGGGCAACGTTTTGCACCCTTTTCACTGCTGACATTTTGTGCTGCCTAATTTTGTGTTGTGGGAGCTGTCTGGCACGTCGTGGGATGTTCACCATTGCCCTTGGCCTCTACCCACTAGATGCTGGTAGCAGATCCCTCAGTCATGACACGAATGTCTCTAGACATTGCCAGATGTCCTCTGAAGGGGCAAAACCACCCTGATTTGGAACTGATCTAGTGTCTCTGACAGACAAAATTGCATATAAGCAGAAACAAAATTTTGTGATACATTACTCCCTAATATATCAAACATGGTGGAACAAGTTCACATTTTCAAAGCAAGTATTATAGCAAAAATGGCAGGATTTCGTTAAAGTAATGAATTTGTGATTGAACTATGAAGGAATCACTTACATTCTGAAAACTGAACTGTAAGTTTTATAATGAACACAGCAGAAAGATGAATATAAGCTAAAAATAAAAGTCGAAACAACTTACACTTTAATACCCATAGGAAATAAACATTGCAATAGCAATTGGAGTTAAAACTGATTTACAGAAAACAATTCAATAAAGGTGGAACATACAATTAATGTAATTAGAGTGTTTTGAACTAACATATATAATTTACATACTTCTAGTTACGAACCTCAGAAAATGTTTAGTCTATCCAAGACAACCACAATAATAAATAAACAAAAATGTTAAGTAATTAAAAAAGAACTCAGAATGCCATCAGTTTAGGAATAGTCCAGTGACAATGTACATTTCATGGTACACTTCACAGTTTTAATAGTATATTTGGTTTAACCTACAGTTTAGGGGCACCTGGGTGTCTGTCGGTTAAGCATCCGACCCTTGATTTCAGCTCACGTGATGATCTCAGGGTCATGGGATTGAGCCCTGCGTTGGGCTCTGTGCTCAGCATGGAGTCTGCTTGTCCCTCTCCCCCCACTTGTGCACTCTCTCTCTCTCTCTCAAAGAAAGGAATAAAATCGTTACAAATAAACTATAGCTTAGAAGACATATCTCTTTTTTTTAAAGTAGTCTTTGTATTGGTTTTGTAAGTAATTTGGAAAAATGCATTTTGGTTTTTAACACTTACGCCAACTTTCTAGTACATTTTTACAGCCAATTTATACTTTAACAATGAGGTATAAAGGCAGTAATGGGGAACTCTAAACTGCTTGTTCTTCATGGTTGCCAGTAAAATTGGTATAATTAGGCTTTCATGTAAGGAACTGGGTTTTGCTCATGCAAGAAGAAAATCATTTCCAGTAACTTATTTGGGACTGGGCACATTGGAGTGATAGAAACTTTAGAAGAAAAGTTTATGAAATGTATTGTTACAGAAGAGCCATTTCTTACTCAAGGCAATTATCTGAAATTTTGAAGTCCTCTTCCCTCCATAGAAAGAGTGATACATATACATTTTTCAACATGAAAAAAGTGTACTGTAGAGAAAGAGTTTTGAAGAAATAGACACTGCACTGAAACCATTAACAATTTTAGCATGACGTTATAGACTGGAAAGGAAGTATGCAATAAATACTAAGGTGTTTTTATTTATTTTTAATTTATTATTATTTTTTGAAGATTTTATCTATTTGAGAGAGAGAGAGAGAGTGTGTGTGTGTGTGAGAGAGAGAGAGAGAGAGCACAAGCAGGTGGGAGGGGCAGAGGGAGAAGCTGACTCCACGCTGAACAGGGAGCCTGATGTGGGGCTCGATCCCAGGACCCTGCGATCATGACCTGAGCCGAAGGCAGATGCTTAACTGACTGAGCCACCCAGGTGCCCATAAGGTATTTTTAATTACAATGCTCAGAATCTGAATTTTTTATTTTTCTATGCAGGAACTCTACCTTCCCACCCTACTCTACTGCTTCTCTTACAAAATAGGAGCAAGATATAGAGCTAAGTAAACCTATGCATCATTTCAGCAAGCCATTGCTTCATGGTTTTTTTGGTTGGATTTTTAATTTTGTAATTATTGAATTAATTGTCTCTGTAGTCTGTGTGAAAAATGCAATCTTGGAATGGAGTACAAAACACAACTTTTTGTTACTCCTAGCCATTATTTCATCTCTTTTTCAGAGCAGGTAGGGAGAATAATATGAGATTACTCTTAATCGTATCCAACTTTAATTTTGGTTCAATTGTGTCTAAATTACAGTGTTCGGTTTTCCTACAGCATCAGAATGCTTTCTGTCAGCTGTGGGTTGGCTTGTGCCATTTGCTCCGGGGACAGTGCTCATAGGACAGCAATCTCGTGCCCAAGGGAAGAATGTTAGTTAGTAGGCTCACAAGCCACCAGATGGCTCCCTTAGTTTTTTGAATCTCCACTTGGATAAATAAGTTGGCTTTCTCTGAAGAAATTACTTGAGTAAATTTTGAATAATGCCCAAATGTGGTAATGTAAGCAGATCTTCATAATTTCAAACTAAATGTATAGGTTTAGAGCTGGCAGGGGGTTACTATACAAGATCCTCAAGATGGTTTTACTACACTCATCATGACTTACCATCTTCAATGACTTTTCTTTTGGAGTGTGTGTGTGTGTGTGTGTGTGTGTGTGTGTGTGTGTTTTACTCAGAGTTGAAATGCCTCATATCTTGTTTCTTTTTCTTTCATCTAGCCTTTCTTTAGTGCATACACACTAAAGAGTCTCATAACTGGCCCTAACCCTTCCAAAGACAGCATTGGGAGTTCACACCCAGAGTAGAATGCAGAAGCTGTGTGTTGCTCATCTGACACCAATGTTCTCTGCCAATCTTGTGTACTTGCTTCTCATAGTTCTCACTATTGGGCACTTTCCCATCTGTAAAGTACTCCAAGACCCAATGGGAGAGATTCTTTAACCAAAAGGAAACAGAAGCAAAAGATTATGGGAGTGTTTTCTAATTATGGTAAGACCACAACATGAGAGATATCCTCTTTAATTTTTAAGTGCACAGTACAGTATCGCTAACTATAGGTGCAATGTCGTCAGCAGATCTTTGGCTGAAGAAGTTCTAGCTTTTTTTGGTAAGAGCCAGTCTAACAGGTATGAGGTGATATCCCCTATGTTTTGTTTGTGTGCATTTCCGTGAGGATTAGTGACGGTGAGCATCATTCCATACACTTGCTGGCCACTTGTCTGTCTTCTTGAAGAAATGTTGATTCAACAAACGTTGATTCAAATGTTGATTCAAGTCCTTTGCCCCCTTTCACAGTCTGGTTCTTTGATGTTTTTGCTGTTGAGTTGTAAGAGTTCTTTATAAATTGTGAATATTGACTCCTTAATGGATATATAATTTGCATATACTTTCTCCCATGCCTTAGGTTGCCTTTACATTCTGTTGATTGTTTCCTTTCCTGTGCAGAAACTTTTTAGTTTGATGTCATCCTGTTTGTCTATGTTTGCTTTTGTTGCTTGTGCTTTTGGTGTCATATCCAAGAAATCATTGCCAAGACCCATGTCAAGGAGCTTACCTCTGTGTGTTCCAGGAGCTTTACAGTTTCAAGTCTTATGTTTAAGCCTTATCCATTTCAAGTTGATTTTTGTGTATGGTATAAGATAGGCATCCAATTTCTTTCTTTTACATGTGTATATCCAGTTTTCCCAGCACCATTTGTCGAAGAGACTATCCTTTCCCCATTTTGTATTCTTGGCAACCTTGTGGTTAGTCAGTTGACCATATATATGTGCATTTATTTCTCGGGTTTCAACTCTGTTCCATTGGTTTATATTTCTATCTTTATGCCAGTTCCATACTGTTTTAATTACTGTCACTTTGTAATTTATTTTGAAATCAGGAAATGTGATGCCTCCAGCTTTATGCGTCTTTCTCAAGATTACTTTTCCTATTTGGCATCGATTGTGGTTCCTTAAAATTTTAGGATTGCTCTTTCTATTTCTGTTTTTAAAATGTCGTGATTTCGATAGGAATTTTGTTGATTATATGGGTGGTTTGGGGTAGTATGGACATTTTAACAATATTAAGTCTTCCAATCCATGAACACAGGATGTTCTATTTACTGGTATTTTCTTTAGTTCCTTTCATCAGTGTTTTGTAGTTTTCAGTGCACAAGCCTTTCGTCTTGGTTAAGTTTATTCCCAAGTATTTTATTCTTTTTGATGCTTTGAAATGGGATTGTTTTCTTAATTTCCATTCTGGATTGTTTTCTTAATTTCCTTTCCTTTCTGAAATTCTGTTTCCTTAATTTCCTTTCCAGTTCACTATTAGTGTATGGAAATGCAACTGATTTTTGTTAGTTGATAATGTATCCTGCAGCCCTACTATATTTGTTTACTAACAGTTGTTTTATGAAGTCTTTACAGTTCTTTACATAGACTATGGTGTCATCTGCACAATTTTACTTCTTTCTTTTCTATTTGGATGCCTTTTATTTCTTGTTCTTGACTGATTGCTCTTGTCTAGGACTTCTAGTACTATGTTAAAGAAGTGATGAGAGTGGGCACTCTTGTTTTGTCCTGATCTTAGAAGAAAGGTGTTCAGTTTTTCACCACTGAGTATGATGTTAGCTGTGGGCTTGTCATATATGGCCTTTATTATATTGAGTAAATTCCTTTTATACCTACTTTCTTGAGGGTTTTTATCATGAAAGGATGTGAATTTTATCGAATGATTTTTTCATCTATTAGGAGGATCATGTGATTTTTTTTTATTCTCCATTCTATTAATGTGGTGAATCATATTAATCATTTTACATGTGTTGAACCATTCTTGCATCTCAGGATTCAACTGCACTTGGCCATGGTATATAATCCCTTTAATGTGTGGTTGAATTAGGTTTGCGAATATTTTGTGAGGTTTTTTTGCCTCTATGTTCATCAGGGATATTGGCCTGTAGGTTTCTTTTCTTGTAGTGTCCTTATGTGGCTTTGGTATCAATGTAATGCTGGCCTTGTAGGATGAGTTTGAAAGTGTTCCCTTGTCTTCAGTTTTTTGGAAGAGCTTCAGAAGAATTGGCATAAATTCTTCTTTAACTGGTTGGTAAAAATTCATGAGGGAAAGCATCTGGTCCTGGGCTTTTCTTTGTTGGGAGGTTTTTGATTGCTAATTCAATCTCCTTACTTGTTCATGGTTGGTTCAGATTTTCTGTTTCTTCATGATTCAGTCCTGGTGGGTTGTATGTTTCTAGGAATTTATCCAATTCTTTTGGTTATTCAGTTTATTATTGGTGTGTCATTGTTCATAGTAGTCTCTTATAATGTTTTGTATTTCTGTGGCATCAATTATAATTTCTCCTCCAAAGTTTCTCATGAAAGATTCATCCTAGGAATGCTGAGTGTCACTCATTTCATAAACGCACCCCTGTAGGTCTCAAGGTGCAGGTTATCATGATAAAAGAAACCTGTGAGGAGAAATTCACCCAGTGTTCTTGTGATCACCAGATATGAGGCAAGGAGTAGGCAGGCTGAACTGAGCAGACATTCACCAATAATCCTCTTTTCTTTTTAGGGTTAGAACCACTTTGTATTGCCCTTACTCAAAACCACTCACTAGAAAACTCTAGGAACTCAATAAGTACTAAGTCCTAACAGTGAACCTGTGTCTCCCTGTCAACCTTACTCCTCCTTCAGTCTGTTTTTATGTAGCAAGTTTCTTTTGCAGTTATCCTAGGGCAAAACCTACGTATAACTCTGTTAACAGCTGTAGGGACCCCAAAATAATTGCTCAATGCAGCCTTTAGATTCCAGTCCTCCGGGAAGTATGGCTGAGAAATCTACATGGGAAAAGAGCCGCAGATCTCAGATTTTAGCACACATGAGAATCATCTAGAGATTTTGTTAAAGCAAAGATTCCTGGGCCCCACCTTCAGAGATCTAGGTAGGAAAGGGGATATGAATTTGCATTTCAAATGAGCTCCCTGGTGATGCTGGTGATGCTGATGCTGGCAGCCCATGGACTAGCCTTCAAGCAGAAAGACCTTTGGAAACATGATTTTAACTCAGTTTTTGTGGGGTGCCTCGGTGGCTCAGTTGGTTAAGCGTCTACCTTCAGCTCAGGTCATGATCCCAGGGTCCTGGGAGCCTGCTTCTCCCTCTCTCTCTGCCTGTCACTCTGCCTACTTGTGCTCTCTGTGTCAAATAAATAAATAAAATCTTTTTAAAAAATACTCAGTTTTTGTCACCTATAAGGAGGAATTCCTTTGTAGGTAAACAACAGGGTACAGCCACATCAAACCATTTGCACATCCAAAGCACACATGATTTTATGTGACTTGGGACTCATGACTTTCATTAGGGTGTAAAGAAGCCTAATTTGGTTCATCTCCAGAATTCCTAGCAAAGAGAACTCTTGGGGTATCAATGTGAGAAGAGGAGGGATATTGGGACATCGCCTAGAGAATGTTCCTACCTGGTTTTATGTCTTCAGTTACATTCAGAGAAGATGTTTGCGATGTATCTCAAGACATCGTCCCATTAATAACACAGGGAAATTGATGCCTGTTGTTGAACATGAGGAGACGTGAAGAGTGATGAGAAACATGGCAAGTCTGTGACCAGCCTCCTCCAACAAGTCACTGCGAGGCATTCTTACTGATCTTTCAACCCAACCATTGCTTCCGGGCAATGAGACCAAAAGGTGACATCTTAGATAAGATGACTGCTGATGGATCTCTAATCTCAACTAAAATAAACAGAGATGCATTGTCCCAAGCCAGCAGCTGGCACAAAGCCCTGATTCTTTTGACAGAGTTTAGACATGAAATAGGAGCCTTTCAAGTCTTTTTTGAGCATGATACTGCTGTTCTGGAGAAAAAAATTTTATCTCTTGAATGGCCCAGCAGAATCAATAAGGATTCATATCTAAGGCTTTTCTCATCCATGGAAAGGTGGCCGCTCTTGGCATGATGCCGAGGACCTATTGTGTGTGCTATCATCCTTTAGCCTTTTCAGCCTTACAATTAATTGCAACCCAAGGACATACATCAAACCATGCGTGTAAGTAGTTGTCAAAAGCCAACAATAGGGCACCTATCTTCTGGAATTTATGAATTCACTCAACAGAGACCTTTGGCAAGACTCTGTGTGAGATGATATAACACAGGCCCTGACCCATGGACTTGCTGCCGTTGGGTGAGGTTTAGATGTCCATAAACCCATAATTAGCCTGGTTAATTTACATCACATGAGTAGCAGACATTGAGCCATCTCCAGTGTGCTTGGGCAGCGTCAGGGATGGAAGGTGGGTACAGGATTGAGGAAGGAGGATTTTCCAGGCAGAACCTGGGTTTCAAGGCCAAGGGACTAGAGTCTGGAAAAACATGGACAAATGGACATATGGACAAGGAGACAGGGACCATGTTGCAACCCATGTAGTCTCATTGCCTACCCCCAGTTCTGGGATATTTCAGTCACTCCATAAGGATTTTGAGACTGATTGCAATACATTTTTTTTTTTACAGGGTGGACAGCCTTGATGAGAGCTAGTAGTTTCTCTCCACATTCAGCTTAATATAATAATAATAATAATAATAATAATAATAATAATAAACCTTATAGAACTTCATATAAGAAAGAACGGAATTTCTCTAGAAGAGATGTATTAGGGAGGTAATTTATCAGTCGATTTTGTGCTGTTGGTTGTAGGTCAAAATTTAGGATTCTGGTGTGAGATAGCTCAGAGCTTCCAAATTCCATGTTGCTTTCACTGGCCACTCATATAGTTGTTCATATAGTTGTTCATTCATTCAAAAAATATTTACTGAGCATATCCTAGGTGACAGGCCCTTTCTAGGCATCAGGAATACAGCAGTGAACCAAATAGTCAAGGACCCTGCACTCAGATCTCATTACCTAGGAGAGGGAAACCATAGTAATAGGTAAACACATAAGTGATCACGGTACTTCCAGGTAAGGTAGCGCTGTGAGGATCTGACGGAGAATTGCTGATGGGAAACAGTAGGTTTGGCTTGGATGGGAAATCAGGTGGGAGACAGGTTTGGCTGCCTTCCACCCTGCAGACAGGTACTGGTTATGGACACAGAGCTGGTCTCTAGAGGTCAGAATTCCTGGTAACATTTGCTAACAGAAGTGTTTGTAGGGTTGTTTAAACTGCTTGCTAGTTTCTAAGAGCAGTGGGGTCTGTAACTGAGGGACCCCCATTTTACCAATCACAGGGGCGTCTTGGGGAGTGTGAGCGGAGAAGCAGCTGCAGGGCAGAGTGAATTGATCTGTATATGGAGGGAGTGAGAAATGGGAGAGGTCCGAGACAGAGGAAACTGGATCTGGACATGCCAAGAGAAGGCGGGGCTGGGGGAAGACTAAAGCCTCTGCTGGGAGCTTGGGCAAGGAAAGACTGGAGCAGGAACAGGGATGTCTCGTCATGATGTGTGTCTCCACTGTCGTCTGTGCAGCGTGAGAGGTTACCTCCTTCTTCCATGCTGCTCTGCTCATTAATGCTATTCTGTGGCTGGATCCTCTTTGGTGAATTCATAGCAGGGCTGAGTTGGGTGTCCAGGCTGGCATTGTGAATAACAAAGTCCAATCAGGGGATATGGAAAGATCAGCAAGAGTCAACACCTGGGGTGCACTTTAATTCCAGAGAGGTCTGAAATTAGCATCGATTGTAAAGTCATCCCCTAGAAGTAATAGAAACGTGTCCATCAGTATCCTCATAGGGAAGGTGGAAGAAATTACTCCTTATGGTGGTATTGTGAAGAATATGTAGCCTAGTGCTTGGCACGTTGTAGCTATTATGGACTGAATGTGTGCTCCCCCCCCCAATTCATGTTGAAATCCTAACCTCTAATGAGATGGTATTAGGAGGTGGGCCCTTTGGGAGATAGTTAAGGTCCTGAGGGTGGGACCTCATGATGGGATTAGTGCCCTTTTAAGAAGAGGCAAGAGCAAGGTCTTCCTCTCTGCTCTCCACTGCAGGAGGGCATAGTAGCATTTGAAAACCAGGAACCCAGCTCTCCTTAGACCCAGAGCTGTCAGCACTGTGAACTTGGACTTCAAGAATGGGGAGAAATAAGTGTTTATTTTAATAATTATTCTAATTACCCAGTCTATGGTAACCTGCTATGGCAGCCTGAACTAAGACAACAGCCACTCCGTTCACCAAATGTGGATCTCCTCTCCCACAGCCTACCGGGGCATTTGGAACATATTACCTCTAAGGGCCTTACAGTTTAAATTTGATAAAAGATAAAAATCTCTGTTCCTACTGAGTTTCTAGTATTATGAAACATAGTCATTTGAAATGCATGCAGTATAATTGGGACCACTTGAAATAAGAGTAAAAAATGAGAAAACACAGTAAAACAGTTAACAGATACTATTTAATACACAAGTGACGGGATGCTGAAAGTGTTAATCAGTCCATCTCTAATGGCAGCACACGGAAAGCTGTGCGGGCTGGAACTTGAGTAGAGTGTAGATGGGGGTAGAGGGGGGAAGGATGGTCTACAATATACACACAGGTATGGAGACAAGAATAAATGAGTATATGAAGAGACTAAAGCCTCCAGGGCGTCAGGCTGTGGGTGGACATGTGTGTGGGCACGTGTGTGGGCCCATGCGTCTTAGTCAAGCAATCTCCTGGAGTCACACTTAACTAATTTAGAACTTACAATTATTTGGAAAGAGTCTACAGTTTGGGAGGATGGAGATTTGTTCGCTTTTTGAACACTCGAATTCCCAAGCAGGAGAATTGGAGAATTATAGCTCAAAAACGAAAAGGTGTGGTATCTACAACTCAGAGAGGTTAAGTAACTTTCTTAACCTAACACAGCTGGTCAATGACAGACCCAGAATTAAAGCAAGCCTCCTTTTTCCGGCATCATTTACAGGGCATCTCATCTCAGAAAGAAGGGGAAGGTTATCTACTTAAGGAAGCAAATCATTAAAAATACCGTAGAAGTACCAGTTATGTAAAAGCATGCAGAATTGCAGCCTGGCACAGGTGAACGTGCGTCTTCTACCATCGTTACCCTCACTCATCAGCTGTAGATTGAATGAAAGCAAGGCCCCCACGAGTCAGCAGTTTCTCTGTAAAACCAAAAGGTTTTTTTTTCTGATTAAAATACACCGTGGATTATCATGTTCATGTTCCTGCAGTAGTTTTTTGTTTTTTTTTTTTAAGATTTTATTTATTTATTTGAGAGAGAGAGAGAAGGAGCAGGAGGGGCAGAAGGAGCGGGAGAAGCAGATGCCCCGCTGAGCAGGAAGCTCGACATGGGTTCAATCCCTGGACTCCCCGCATCATGACCTGAGCTGAAGTCAGACGCTTAACCAGTGGAGACCCCCAGGCACCCCCCACCCGCAGTAGTTTTAATATACATGCACAGGTTTGTAAAATATATTTCTAGATTTGTATCGTTTTATCTTTGGTTGTCTTTTATCTTGAAAGCCTAAGGAAAATGGCGTTGGTACAAATGGAGAAGCTTCGAAGTTTATACTGTGTGGCTTTTATTTCCCGAGTGTCCTGTGGTTAACTGAGGGTAGGAATCTCCTCATGCCCGGACTTGTCACTTGCTCCGATTTATTGCAGCTATCACTCTGTATCTTCTGGGGGTAAGAATGGAATGTCGTTGTTGGACAAAACCAAAACTGTGTAAGTCTGCTTTAAAGAGCGCAGTTGCAGACATTCCTATTGTTGGGAACGCTGAGGAGTCCTTGCATTGAGAAGGCTCTTTGCGGAAGTGTTCGCATATGAGAGCGTGGTGGCAGGCAACCTGGGGCCTGGGGTCTAAATGGAAGGAGATGCTCCTTCTGTCTTGAAATAAAGCCCTGCCCAGCCTCACTTCTTTGGATCTTCCTTCGGGTCTAACCAGGTAACATAATACGCTCCATCTGTGTCCACATTTCTGCCACCAGAGATGTTTGATGTGGAAAGTATTAAGGGCACATTTCCTCCCACCCAACTTTTTCAAAAATACAAATGTCTCAGATACTAACTACACATGTTTGTCCAGTAGTCCGAAGCAGAAGAGAGTCCCTGCTATGTTTCTCTTTAGCCATGTGGTGGGGGGACAGGCACCCCCAGATCCATGATCCTCTGTCTCTGAAATCAGCTTGCAGACCCCTGTCCTAGCTCCCCACCAGATCTCCACAGACCTGAATAAGAAAATGCAGGTGAGGGCACTTGGTGGTCACAACTTTGGAAATCTTCACCAAGGTCAGGCATTAATATGTTTCTACGTGTGAATAGATTTTGAAGCTCTTTACATCTAAACTCAAAAATAGGGTGTTTTTTTCCCAAATGAAAAAGACATGAAAACAGTCCTTTTAAAGAGAAAGTAAAATGTAACCTCAACTCAGAAATATTAATCCAAACAGGGTTTTTAAAAAATTCTTTCTGAAAATGCTTGTTCAGCCAGAATTATTACTAATTATACAACCTTTAACAGCTCCCTTAAAAAGATCTAAGTACCCACTGGCAACGTCAAGTTATGCTTTATTTTCTCAACGTTCATCTCTCATCTTGGAATCTGGCAGGTGAGATTAATATCATGAGGCATGTCTGCACCTGTTGCCGAGACAGAAGGAATGGAAAGGATTCCAAAGGGGGTCATGTGTTCCTGGGAGATTAGAGACTGCGGAATAGTTGCCTTGTAGAGATTGTTTCTCTTTTTAGGGAATATTCTTAGTTCATACATGTTGAAGGTCAAAGCAAGGTATTTTTTCTGTTTTATTTAAGGCTAAAACCATTTGAATGTACTTCTGAGTACTTGCAGTATCAGACATATACTGAAAATAACATTTGCTGTGGACGATTTCCAATTTTGTTCCGTATCAATGATCGTCACAGAATGAAATTCTGATGTTGGATGCTGCATATATTTAAAATTGATATCCCTCACCCCACAGAGAACGTTTTATCATTTGTTTTTCTTTAAATCCCATTGTTTACATAATGGATTTACAGGCAGCACTTAAAGTTTTTCAAAATAAAATAAATACTTATTTCTCTCTCTCTCTCTCCACACATGACAAACACATTGGAAAAGGATTCTGTGGCAGAACTTTCCAGTATTTCATCACTATGCACACACCAAATGCTTTTTCTAGCTAATGCATACTTCATCAGGATTCTTACTGAGCCTACAAAATAGAATTGATGACATTTAATATTATGAAGAGAATACTGAAGTCAAATAAAAAACAGACTTGCATCTTGGCGACTTTAATTAGATCCTTCTCTGCCACAGAACTAAGAGAGCCATGTTCCAGAAAACAGTTTTCTGGAACGTGTTACTGTTAGTAATTTCAGACCTCCAGTTCATAGAGCAAACCGTGCTGAACACTTTATATCATTTATTAAGTCCTCACACCCACTCTGTGCTGGTTGAGGAGCAGAGGGTTAGACAAAGTAGTGACTTGCCAAAGTGACACAGCATGGGTTTGTTGTCCTGTCTTCCAGTTCCCAAGCTGTACCTACGACAACTGTGGTTTTCAAACATAGGGCAGGGTTTAGAGTCCCCACCTTTGTTTCCACCAGAAGAGCTCTGCTTCCTTGCTTGCGGGTGCCCTCTCTCTCTCTCTCTCTCTAATTCTTTGTACTTCTTTGTGCATCTGGGTAGATGTTCATTGGAACCAAATTTCCTGAGTTGCGGACGCAGGCCCATTGCATTATACCCACGCCTCCTGTAGCTCGTGCCCACATGCAGACCCACCCATGCAGTCCCCCCGCTGCTCTGCCCAGCTCCTGGCAGCACGTGTGGGGCTTGTGGGTGGTGGGACCAAAGAGCCAGCAGGTGAGGCTTTGCTACTTCGTGAAAACTCATTACCCAAGCGAGGGAAGCAAAAATAAGGCTCATTTGGGTTACAGTAGTCTACAACTTCAAGCCTTCTGCAGACTTTAAACAATCCCTTTCAAGTCCAGAAATATTAGAGAGGTGATGTCTCAGAAACATCAAGCCGGGATATATTTGTGATCTGGGGTTAAATCATCATGGGTCTGTGCCTATTCACAATACTTGTTAATGTCTTGCTTCCATCTGCACTTTTAACGACAGACCATGTAAATTCCTAAGCAATTTGTCTTTTGACGTTTGTACTGTGATTGTATACACTGTGTCGAGATGATAAACAAATAATTTAGAGGTGTAGGTTACATACACCCGGATGGGGGTATCTTTGGGCGTTCTTCCATACCAGGTGGTGACCCCTGGCATACAGCCTTACATACAACTACCAACATTAAAGAAATCAGGCTTTTAAAAAAAATTTGATGATGCTCAAGGTCAGATTCTGGGGCATCACTGTATATAATAGGATACATCTAAGAGCCACAACCTTTTTCAAACATAGCATATTTCTATGTCGATCATAGTGGCCGTTTAGCCTGGAAAATGTGCTCAGATGCCTCCCTATGAGTGAAGCAGAGATGCTGCTTCCATAGGACTGAGTTACGTTTCCAGACTTGTGTTGTGCCTTGGACGGCTGTAGAGTCATGGCATTCATTGCATTTCTTAATAAATGTGGCAGCAGTTTTTAAAATGAAAGATCTAAGGCAATACTGCATGTTTTTCTAGGAACCATTTCATGCTAACATCTTGCAGGGACAGGCATGTCTGCTCCATGATCCCAGGTGGCTGCTTGTACAGATCCTGGGGCAGGACTGGTTCTGCCTGAGCAAGCATTTGACACGTGTTACAATTTCAGTCCATTAGCAGGGCTCCTGTCTGAAGGTAATGGCCACTGCAGGGCTGAGTGAGTGTGTGAGTGTGAATTGGCATCAGAGCAGCGATAAGCGGCCTGACATGGCCCAGCCCACATTTTAAGGACCGTAGGCTAGGAGTGACTGTCTATTGGAAGAAGTGCTCCAATACTGCATTGTTGGTGTAGTAACGAGACCGAGCCGGAGACTTCGCTTGTACCGTCACTGTAAAGGAGATGCTATCATTGTGCTCTTGATGGCTGCATGAGATGAGGCAGCCTGGTTTCTCTGCCTGCCCTTTCTAGCCTCCCCTTGCTCCCCTCCCTATAGAGCTGCAAACCTCGGCTGCCGAAGTCAGTGATTCCATAGAGGCTGTCACTGTGGTTTGGCTTTTGGTATATGTGTCTGTGTTCCCATCTTCATTTGCTCTTCGGTCAGGTGCCTGCTTACGGAAAAGTCTAGAAGAGATTGTAGTCCTGGAGGTGAGAATTTACAGTAGCTTTTCTGAAACAAAGTGATTGTAAATACTACAAATTCTGTAACAAGGGAACAAAACTTAAAAGATACTCTAACACACGAAACAACTAAGAAGTAACTGAAATAATTCTTAACTTTCTTACTAAAGTTCAGTGTTTTGATTGATGCCATCCTTTATACCTTCATGTCATTGTGGATGGGTATAATAGAATTCCCAGCTTTGGAGCTTTGGAACATGGGACAGGGCAGTTCTGTGTACATTTTTCATTCAACAAATTTGGTTTTTTTAAGATTTATTTATTTATTTTGAGAGAGAGAGAGAGAGTGGGGGTAGGGGCAGAGGGAAAAGGAGAGACTCTACAGTCGAATCCCCTGCTGAGCACGGGAGCCTGATGTGGGGCTCGATCTCACGACCCTGAGATCATGACCTGAGCCAAAATCAAGAGTTGGATGCTTAACCGACTGAGCCACCCAGGTGTCCCAATTTCTAAGTTATTTTAAAGTTTTTGAAAGACGAGAGGTTCAAAGGTGAGAAGATCAAACCTTGAGCCTTGCCAAGACTGTGTGTGATTAAGCCTCCTGCAGTGGCCTGCATTCAGATCTGTATCTCTTGTGTTTCCCACGAGCAATTGATTTGTGTTAATTTATAGACACAAACCTCTTGCACTTGGCTGTAGAAAAATCTTAGAGCCACATTGTGACCTGCTTCTACCAAGTACAGAGAACGTCATGGCTTTGAGCGCTCGCCTCTCCCTCACCCCATCTTAGCTTTATTCTGTTCCTTAACTTTATTTTTCTTATAGTACATATGCTTTCTCTTTCTTTATTGCCTGCGTCCTTTCCAGCCTGCTCTCTGGAATAGGGTTGGGCATAAAAAGTAGTTCCTTTTTGTAGATGGGACCATTTGGGAAGGTTCCTCCCCACCCCTAGCAGAATGACTGTCACAAAACATGCATTCAGTAAACATTTACTAAATCAGTGAGCATTTACTTGATCTCATCTGGGCGATGGAGATACAGTCTCAACCATTTGCCTGGCTTAGAATGCCTTATAATAATAATAATAATAATAATAATAATAATAATATGCCTTAAAATAATAATAATAATGATAATAATAATAATGATAATCATGGCTAGTATTTATAGAGTGCTTACTCTGTGTCTAATTGTTTTTCATACAGTATCTTCATCCAAATGCCCCTGCGAGATAAGCACAATTTTTTATGCCCATTTTACCAATGTGAGTTCTGGAGTGGAAAGTGTCTTATCCAAATTCAGGGAGCTAGAAATCGAGGAGTGAGGACTGAACCTCCAGCCCCTGGAATCGTACCACTACCTGCAGTACACCACCCATGTGATAAACTGGCAGAAGCATGTCTCCCTAGAAGGAACTTGTAATAGTATAATTTATAATAGGAGACAGGAAATATATGTTTGGCTTTTGTCCCGTTCCTGGCACTGGCATGGAGCTCCCTGTGCTCCTAAAACCCTCGGAATTTTCTAAGTGACAAGAGCAGCCACAAAGTTGTCTTTGTTATGTAAATGAGGGAACTTTTGGAAAGCTCTGGGGAAACCAACCAGGTAATTAGAGCTTTGGAACTTGGCAGTTATGCCCGCCAGACCTTCTGGGAAGGGAGGAGGGCTGGAGACTTTCAGTCACCAACAGCCAACGATTGAATCAATCATGTCTGTGTAGTGAAGCTTCCAGAAAACCCCAAAAGGATGAGGCTCAGAGAGTTTCCAGGTTGGTGAACATGGGGAGATTCGGGGAGAGTGGCATGCTCTGAGAGCATAGAAGCTCCATGCCCTTTCCCTATCCCTTGCCCTACGCGTCTCTTCCATCTGGTCATTTCTGAGTCACATCCTTTTCTGATAAACCAGTGATATAGTAAGGAAAATGTTTCTCTGAGTCCTGTGAGCCACACTAGCAAATTAATCAAACCAGAGGAGGGGTCGGGGGACTGTCTGCTTTATAGCCAGTGGGTCAGCAGCACAGCTTACAATCGGGACTTGCGATTGGCATCTGAAGTAGGGGAGGGGACAGGCTTGTAGGCCTTCCCCAGTGGGATCTGCCCCATCTCCAGGTAGACAGTGGCAGAATTGAGTTAAATTGTAGGACCTCCACTGGGAGTTTGAGAATTGCTTGGTGGTGGGGGAGAAACACATCACAGGTCTGGCCATTCACTCATCTGTAGCACCAGCCCTCTCAAAGTGTCCTCGATCCAGGTCACCACACTCCATGTCAATTGCCCTGCTCTGACCTTGGAGCCCGGAGCAGCAGTCTGAGATGTAGGGCTGACAGCCTAGCAAGTTCTAATCCCAGTAGATTTATGCGGTGGCGGAGTCAATCTGTGTGTTTTTTTGTTTTTTGTTTTAAAGAAAGAAAGATGTGAAAAAGCTGCATTTACCATGGAAAGACTTAGAGGAAACTTAAGTGCATATTAGTAAGTGGAAGAAGCCAATGTGAAAATGCTACGTGCTGTAGGATTCCAACTATATGACATTCTGGAAAAGGCAAAATTATGAAGATAATAAAAGGAACAGTGGTTGCCAGGGGTTACTGAGGAGGGAGGGATGAACAAGTGGAGCCCAGAGAGAATTTTTAGGGCAGTGAAACTATTCGGTATGATACTAAAATGGTTATGTAAATCTGTGTCATTAGACATTTATCTAAACCCATAGAATGTCTGACACCAAGAGTGACCCTAGTGGAAACTGTGGACTTTGAATGGTGATGGTGTGTCGGTGTAGGTTCAAGTGTGATGAATGTACCACTCTGGGGGGGGGGATGTTGATAATGAGGATGCTCTCCATGCGTGGGAGCAAGGGGTATATGGGAAATCTCTTACCTTCCTCTCAGTGTTGCTGTAGACCTAAAACTGCTCTAAAAAATAAAGTCTGTTAAAAAAAAAAAAAAAGCTGTCCTCCTTGTACCCTTGACCCCCCATGCTCCATTGCTATGGGGTTGATAGATGGCTGGCAGATGCTCAGATTGCAAGGGAAAAGAAGGATAAGCTGATTTTGATTGAAATTCCACTGTAGGCACCTTCAGGAATTTTAAAGAATCTCTGAGCCAGTGAATGCTGTGGGATCCTTTTGTTTAGATTTGGCAC
The DNA here is from genome assembly GCF_024610735.1 of Ursus americanus. Taxonomy (NCBI): domain Eukaryota; kingdom Metazoa; phylum Chordata; class Mammalia; order Carnivora; family Ursidae; genus Ursus; species Ursus americanus. The sequence continues at coordinate 25,865,325 of NC_142157.1, read as the reverse complement.
CGGCTAGAAGGCTGAGCTGCCAGAGGCTGCCAATGTGGAGGACAGCCAGATCTGCCGCAAGTCCTGAAATGTGCCCTTTTCTCATCCAGAGATTTTAATCATGGTGCCAGGAGCCAAAACTTCTGTGGAGTCTGTATTGGCCCAAGCAACCCACAGGTTTCTTCCTTGATGGGGAGAAGAGAAGCCACGCTCTCTCTTTTTCTCCTCTCCTCCTTCTCTCCCCTTCTCTTCTCTTCAGTGGAAGTCCCAGCCCTGCCCCTGCACCCTGTCACCGGCCACTGCCCTCCCCTCCGTGTCCCCATGGAGTGTACAAGAAGACACAGGCTGCAATTGGCCACGAGCCAAGAGACCCAGGTCTCTGAGTGTTGAAGAGATAAACATTGTGTTAGACTGGATAGTTTTATTCATTTAACTTCCAGATTCTTGTCAAAGTAATACTGACAATTTAAAAAAATTTTTTAAACAATTCAATTTTAGAAACAAAGCAACTTCTGTCATTAAAAGTTTTCTGGTAGTTCTTAAATATGGATTCGTATTTTATAATTTTGAAAAAATTTGTCAATATAAAACTCAAAGAATATATGACAAATGAGTAATAAGAAAGCCAAGTCTACATGCTTATGTATAAGCACAGGCTGTGTGCATGTACTTGGATATATCCACATGCTCTGATTTCAAACTTTCTGTTCCCTTTCAGTACATTTTCTTCCACTCGTATTGCTTCTCTAGATGAATGGCCCCCTCGTCTACCTGGTTGCCCTTGCCAAGAGCCAGCGTGACATTTGTACTTACTTAAGACTCCTTTGGTTGGGACACCTGGGTAGCTCAGTCGGTTGGGTGTCTCACTCAATTTCAGCTCAGGTCTTGATCTCAAGGTCGTGAGATTGAGCCCTGTGTTAGGCTCAGCACGGAGTCTGCTTGGGATTCTCTCTCTCCCTCTCCCTCTGCCCTTCCCCCCACCTCTCTCAATAAATTAATTAATTAAATCTTTAAAAAAAAAAAAAAAGACTCCTTTGGTGGCAAGCGAGAGCAACTGCAAGTAGAACTGAGTTCCAGAACGGAGCTCCTTTAGCCAGTGTTGATTCTCTCATGTTCATTCTCTCTTCTGGCCACTCTTGGCCTCTCTCCTGTCATATTCTCTCTGTATGTTGGCTCATTTTTGCTGCTGTGGAGGAGCTGTGTCCCTGCAGTGGGGACTGTGGCTGCAGGTTTGACTCATGCTGGCTTACCAACCCAAGAGAGCAGCGAGCATCCCCGAACAAATTCAGGAGATGCAGGTCTGAGGAGGACGTGCCCTGGCCAAGTCTATGTCACAGTAGGACACTCACAGAGCTTCAACCTGTGTTTTAGAAGTTGTGAGTTTGGACATTTAAAATGTTTATAGGCATTTCTAAGTCATCTATGTGACTCTTTGTATCTCTCACTCGCTAATTACATGAGCTTATGGTGTCCTCTTATTGGTGGGAAGGTTGCTAGACACATACCCCACTCTCTCAAACCTTCTCCCTGGCCCAGTCCTTCCCTCCCCCAAATATCAATTAACCACCAAGTTCTGACAATTCTCTTTCCCAGCAATCTCTCAAATTCTTTTCTTCCTTCCCCTCCCTCTTGCTCCTTTTGGGCAACTTCACTCATCTTTCTGGCCAGTTGCATTAGTCTTTTGACGACTTCTGTGCCTTCATTATTTTTCCCCTGGACTGGTCTCTGCTCTGGAATGCTTATCCTAGAACATAACCCTACACATGAGATTTCTGTGCTTGGTGCACTGTCTCTGCTGCCAGTGGAATAAAGTCGCAAGGCCTTCTTTCCATGATTTGGCCACTCCCCTAATATCTATGATGATACGTAATATTTCTGTCATCAGTGCTTTATATTGTGTTTATTTATGTAGTTACTAAGTATTGAGTATAGTATATTGATATAATGTTCCATTATTGTCACTTATTACCACTTTCTAGATTCCATAGCTTTCTACTCGCTTTTAGGGAACATGCGTTGCAAGATCAGAACAAATGAATAAAAAATACTCTAAAAATGGGTGCTATAGTACCTAAAATAAACAAAAAATACTGTCAGTTGAGATTTGTTGACCTCATGTGCCAGTTATATTACACAGGACTAAGATACCACACCAAAAAAAGATTCTAGATGGATTAAATAATATAAAATAGCAAATCAAATCACACAGTCTTTGGGAAGAAGTAGTTGTGAGATCTTTGAAAGGGGGAAGACCTTTCTTCAATGAAAGAAATAAAGAATAGGGGCACCTGGGTGGCTCAGTTGGTTAGGCATCTGCCTTTGACTCATGTCACGATCTCAGGGTCCTGGGATCGAGCCCCACATCAGTCTCCCTGCTCAGTGAGGAGTCTGCTTCTCCCTCTCCCTCTGCCCCTTCCCCCACTCATGCTCTCTCCCTCTCTCTTTCTCCCTCTCAAATAAATAAATAATTTAAGACTATGTGGACAGAATTAATGGGCCAATGAAATTGAAAGCAACTGTGAGTGACAAAGCATGGAAGATAACATTAAAGTCAAATATTAAACTGAAAAATATTTCAAAAGTTGATAGACCCCGGGATTAACATGCTTACCATACTAAGAGTTCATACTAATTTCTACCATAAGATGCTTAACCTAGTGAAATGAGTAAATAAAGGCATAGATGTGTAACATGTGGCGAATAAAAATGTAAAATGTTGCAACTCACTGGTACTTAAAGACATCCAAATTACAGCAATGTATGTGTGTGACCTATAAAATGAAAAAACATTAAATTTGGCAAGGGGACAGGCATTCTATAGGAGACTTGGGATGAATGAAAATGAGCACTTTCTTTCCTCCTAGTATCTTGTCCGAGGCCTATAGTTCTTTCTAGGGATGGACCCCAAAGGCATCATCCAAAATATACACAAAGATATTTACACCAAGGTCTTCTCCTTTTTGTTTATAATAACCAAAATATCCCCAAGGAGTATATTGTTAAATTATCTTTAATCACACTTAGTATCGTGAAAACCTCAAAAATTATTTTACGAAATATCTTTATAAATGTTAAGAGACATCTGTTGTATAATGACTTGAAAAGCTCAATACAAAATTATATATATATATATATATGTAATTTGGTCTCAATATAACTTAGACAACAGATTGAGAGGTTAAAGGCAAAGTGTTAATTGTGGCTGCCCCTCGGGGTAGTTTTGGGTGTGATTTTAAAGTTTTGTATGCTTTGTGTGCGTTCCTTATTGTCTACAATGGCATGTATTATTTGCAATCAGAAATTTGGAAGGCCTCTAACTCTATCATATTATTTGACTCTGTGTTCATTTCAGCTCAGCTCCTAACCAGCTGAATCATTGATCCTTTCTGTAACCCTGCTACTTCATCCTTAAAACAACACTGGTAATAGCTTGCCTTGTGAGAAGCAAATGAAATTTATACGTTTGCACAAATGCTTTTCTCAGCTTTATTGAGATATAATGGACACATGATATTATATAAATTTAAGGTGTATAGTGTGACTTGCTACAAAAATAAATGGTGAAGTGATGATAATAGCATTAGTTAATACATCCTTCACCTCTCATAATTATCATTTCTTCTTGCTTGTGGTGAGAACATTTAAGATCTCCTCTCTTAGAAACTTTCAAGTATATAATACAGTAGTAGTAACTGTAACCACCACACTATACATTAAATACCTAAAACTTATTCATCTTACCAATGGAAATTTGTATCCTTCGACCAACATTTGCCTGTTTCCCACATACCTTAGCACCTGAAAACCACCATTCCACTCTCTTGTTTCTGTGAGTTTGACTTTTTTAGATGACATGTGTGAGAACATACAGTCTTTGTCTTTCTCTGACTTATGTCACTTAGCATAATGCCTTCAAGGACGATCCATAAAGTCATGAATGGCAGGATTTCCTTCTTCTTTATGGTTAAATACTATCCCATTTTATATATATACCACATTTTCTTCATCCACCCATCTCTCCGTGGACACTTGGGTTGTTTTCATGCCTTGGCTCTCGTGAATAATGCTGCAATGAACATGGGGGTATCGATATCCCTTTGAGAAAGTGATTTCATATCCTTCAGCTATATATCCAGAAGTGGGATTTCTGGATCATAGGATATTTGTATTTTTATTTTTTGAGGAACCCTCCATACTGTTTTCTATAGTGGCCGCACCAATTTAATTTCCAGGGTCCCCTTCCCTCACATCCTCACCAATACTTGTTAACTCTTATCGTTTTGATGACAGGTGATATCTCAGTGTGGTTTTGGTTTTCATTTCCCTGATGATTAGTGATGTCGAAGATCTTTTAATGTACCTGTTGGCCATTTGTATGTTTACTTTGGAAAAGTGTTTATTCAGGTCCTCTGGCCATTTATTAATCAGATTATTTATGGGTTTTTTGCTACTGAGTTGTATGAGTTCCTTATATTTTTTGGATATTGACCCCTTATCAGATATATAGTTTGCAGATGTTTTCTCCCATTTTGTAGGTTGCCTTTTCCTTTTATTATTTCCATTGCTGTGCAGAACCTTTTTAGTTTGATGTCCCACTTGTTTATTTTTGCTTTTGTTGCCTGTGCTTTTGGTGTCATATCCAAAAATTCATTGCCAAAACCAGTGTCTCAAAGTTTTTCTCCTGCATTTTCTTCTAGAATCTTGTAGTTTCAGGGCTTTCATTTAAGTCTTTAATCCGTATTCAGGGAAGTTTTGTGAGTGGTGTAAGATAAAGGTCCAATTTCATTCTTTTACTTTGACTATCCAGTTTTCCCAGCACCATTTATTGAAAAGACTGTCATTTTCCCATTGAGCATTCTTGGCTCTCTTGTCAAATATTAGTTGACCATGTATTCATGGGTTTATTTCTGGGCTCTCAAGGCTGTTCCATTGGTCAATGTGTCTGTTTTTATGCCAGTACCATACCATTTGGATTGCTATAGATTTGCAGTATGGTTCAAAGTCAGGAAGTGTGATGCCTCCAGCTTTGTTTTTCCTTCCCAGGCGTACTTTGATTATATGGGGTCTTTTCATAAGAGTTTTAAGATTGATTTTTCTATTTCTATGAAAAACTCAGTTGGAAGTTTGATGGGAATTGTATTGAATCTATTCAGTTGCTTTAGGTAGTATAGACATTTTAACAACATTAATTCTTTTGCTTTGTGAACATGGGATATCTTTCCATTTATTTGTGTCATCTTCAATTTCTTTTATCAGTGTCTTACAGTTTTAGTGTATAGATCTTTTGCCTTCTTGGTTAAATATATTCCTAAGTATTCTATTTCACTTTTTGGATATTATTTTAAATGAGAATATTTTTTAAATTTCCTTTTAGATAGCTCATTGTTAGTGTATAGAAATACAACAGACTTTTGTATGTTGATATTTTTATCCTGTGACTCGACTGCATTCTTTTATTAGTCGTAATAGGTTTTTTGTGAAGTCTTTGGGGTTTTCTTTACATAAGATCATGTTATCTGCGAACAGAGACCATTTTCCTTCTTCCTTACCTATTTGAATGCCTTTTATTTCTTTTTCTTGCCTGATTGCTCTTGCTAGGACTCCCAGTACTAGTTGAATGCAAGTGGTCAGAGTGGGAACCTTGTCTTGATCCTCATCTTACAGGAAAATCTTCCAACCTTTCACCATTAAGTATGTGATTTCTGTAGACTTGTCAAATATGGCTTTTATTATGTTCAGGTATGTTCCTTCTAGTCTCAATTTGTTGAAAGTATGTGGATACTCTTGCTCTACACTTTCTGTTTCTTCCTGGGAAGAAATTCTTAAGATTGTATGCCTTCTCTCAATTCTGCAAAGTCATACCAGGTACTGACAGCCTCCTGTTTTCTTCTTTTCCCTCAGGTGGTGCTGAAAATGCTCAAGTTTATGTCCTCTGTCTCAGTGTCACAGAGCTTGCCCAGTTTTTTGCATGTGCTCACTAGCCATCTGCAAAGGCTCACTCTTGGCACCATTCAGGATGTGCAAGGGGAGCTGGCCACAGGGTGGGGGGGTTTGTGTACACAGAGCATTAGGGGTGCCTTTGGGCCGGTTGAGAGGATCTGCAAGTATGGCATCCAAAGGCTTACGGTGGGCTTCCTGGTAGTGTCAGTGAAGCAATTAGTAGGCTCCGTGTCCCTTGGAGGATATTAAAGAGACCTGGCTACTGGTCTGCCAGCATCTTCTTGTCTTTGGGCCATGCAGTATACCACAGTTTTCTGGTGGGTAAGAAAGAAGTGGGTCTCTTTGGTGGTGTCCTGCACATCTAGGGAAGCCAGATGCTCACTCACGTGTTCTCACTTTCCCAAATGGGAGAAATCATGGGTCGAGAAGGTCTCCCTTGGCCCTGACCTGTGACACCTTGGAAGAAGGATGACACAGGTAAAACTAAACTGTTCCTCTCACCCTCTTTAATGGGTCCAATATCAGATTCTCTTTAGGCTCCAGGGGTATACTGAAACATCTTCTCTGGACAGTTAGACTTTAACAAAGGCATTCTCATTGTGGGTGATTATAAAAATATGTGTTCTTTGAAAGAGGATAATAGAACACAGCTACTTTGCCATTTTGATCTCACAGATATTTTCAAAAAGCAAAAGACTGACAATAGTTATGAGTTGAAATGTGGTACTATTTGTGTCAAATGTTTCCTAACTTGTAAAAATATTATGTAATAGTTAGCATGGTCAGAGAAAGACAAATACCATATAATCTCTCTTCTATGTAAAACTTAAAAATAATTAATTAATTTTTAAAAACCAAACTCACAGATGCAGAGAATAGATTGGTAGTTGCCAGAGGCAGGGGGTGGGGGGGTAGAAAAATGAGTGAAGGGGGTCAAAAGGTAAAAGTAAATTAAACTATAATAAATATAAACAATTTTAAAAAATAGCATGGTAGAGGAGTAGTGTGGATTGCTATTTCATCCCATCATTTGGGGTTTAATTTTCCTGATTTCTCTCTGTGTCCTTCTCTGCCTGTGCCCAAGAAATCCCCTGGTCCCTCCCCGGTTCTCCATTTGGGCAGTATTCCCTGAAACGGGTTTGGGGTTTTAGAAAGGTGTGCACAGGGGCGCCTGGGTGGCACAGCGGTTAAGTGACTGCCTTCGGCTCAGGGCGTGATCCCGGTGTTATGGGATCGAGCCCCACATCAGGCTCCTCTGCTATGAGCCTGCTTCTTCCTCTCCTACTCCCCCTGCTTGTGTTCCCTCTCTCGCTGGCTGTCTCTATCTCTGTCGAATAAATAAATAAAATCTTTAAAAAAAAAAAAAAAAAAAGAAAGGTGTGCACAAAGAACAGCCTATGGGGAAATTTACAAGTAGGAGAGGACTTTATGTTATAAGTAAGTGATTCATTCGTGGAAGTACCACATCAAGGGAGAGAGACAAGATCAGAAGCAGGAGATGGAATCAGAAAGGTGAGCAGGACAGATGGACGAACATAGGTGGGCTTACAACTGGAGAAGCTGAGACTGAACGAGGCAGAAATAGGCAAACCAAGGCAGTTCTGCAGCAATTTGTAAGAATTTGGGAGGGAGTGCCTCCTCTGGAGAGAGCTGTTTTCACATAGGACAGCATATTCCATAGTGCTGGGTACTGAGTTGCATCCAGCATAACAAAATCAATAACTTATATCTCTTTGGTTGAGGACATTTAGTATAGTACCAACATTCATGAAATGGGCCAGTGGGAGTTAGTGATGGTAGAATAACCAGAGATTTCTAATAAGATTTGGGATTTTTTTTAAGCAAGGCAATTTCAGATAATTGGTTCCTGGGCTCCCTAAGGAAAGGGGATTTTCCAGATCATCCTTTTGATGTAACAGACAGAATATGTGGCATGCTCTCTAAAATGTTATAGTATCAGTGACTTTAAATAATTTAATCACAAAAATCTCATTATCCCCCTGCTTGTGGGCTTTCTAGCAGAGAGTGCAATTATATTAAATGTAGGAAACAAATGGACTCTAAATTCAAGTATGGGTACAGACTTACTTGGCATCTCATTGCCTTTCCGAAAGTCTCATTACTCTCAGAGTCTTTGTTTTCCTTTCTTCATGCTTGGCAGAGACTGCACACTCGTAAAGTGATTGCAGACAGTCGGGACAGGAGGAGACCTGAGTTCACCAACCCCGTCTACACCGATGGGCAAATGCATCTCAGTCCTTAAGAAAGAGCAAGGAAAGTGCTGATAAAGATGAGCCAGGGTTCTGAGGTAGAATTCATCAAATGACAGATTTAGTGTCAGTTACACAGTCTGTGAAACATCAGATATATTGTTCCTAGAGCTTGTGGTCTTTTAGTTTGGGGAATTTGGGTTTTTTTTTCCTCCTTATTAAAAATTTTAAATGCTTGTAAACACAGAAAGAATATATAATGAGCCTCAGTCTCAGATCGGGTTCTCTGGAGACAGACTCTGAAGCAGGGGTTTGAGTGCAGGTGGTTTTCTGGGATCAGTATCTGCAGGGAGGAGAGGAAGCAGGTCCGGCCAGAGGGAGATGCTGGGCTGCAAGTCTCAACAAAAGCCTCGGCCAACTCTGGGACCTCTGGATGGACGTGGCCCTTAAAGGATCCCTCCTTCCTTGAAACAAGTGTCTGGTCTTTGCACGTGGGCTCTGCCCAGAGAGGGAAGCACAGCCTTGGACAAGCAGCGCTCTTCCACTGAGGGAAATGCCTTTGGAGGGACTCAGCCAAGAGCCTTCCTCAGCCACCAGACCCTCATTGGATGCCCTCAAGAGGAGCACTAGGCACTGCCCAACAGTATCCTCTGTTTACCCATCACTCAGCTTCCACGATTGTTGGCCTAGAGCCCATCTTCCTTTTGTCCACTTCGACCCACTTCTCCCCCTTCCAGCCCCATGGTTTATTTATTTTTTTGTTTTTTTGACAATTTATTGAGGTTTGATTTATATACCATAAAATTCACTCATCTGAAGTGTACAACTCAATTATTTTTCTGTAAATTTCACCAAGTTATATAACCGTACCCCCAATCCAGTTTTAGAATCTTTTTATCATTCTAACAGCACACTCCCTTTTAAAAAAAAATTATTCCTGGTATATTTTGAAGCAAATTACTTTAGTGAAGTTTTAATGCAATTAAGTTCTTAACTGAAGGGATCTATTGATAGGAAAAAGACAAGACTCACATTTATATGAGTAAGGTGCCATTTACCAGTTATTTGAGGTCACATCATAGAAGACCTTGGGAGATGTAAGGCAGGTTCTTTCCAGAGAGAATGACGCTCACTCCCTTTAAGTGAGTTATTCCCAGAGGTCATCTAAGAATACCACATCTGACAGACGGCTCTGTGCATTATGGTTCTACTCCATTCCTCAAGAGAACTTGTATCAGAGACAGGGAGCTGTTCACGTATTAGTACGTGCAAGACAGCAGGCGATAAGAGAGGGCTTTCTAAAAAAGGAAATAGTAGCTCCAACAAGAGACCATCTTTGTATGGCATCAGAAAGAGGAGAAGGAATAGGTATGGAAAAGATGGAAAGGAAATGATAAAAGACAAAAGGAGAAAACTCCATTTGTTAAGTGGGCAAAGCAAAAACAAGGCATTTTGTATAAAAGTGTTTGCACATTTGTCATCCTGTTGATAAAATAAGGGGTCTAGAAAAGCAAAGGAGAAGATTTTTAAGATAAAATATAATTGACTACCATAAATTCACCCTTTTAAGTATAAAATCTAGTGGTTTTTAGTATATTCACTAGAATATGGAAATATCACCAGTATATAATTCCAGAAACTTTTCATCACCCCCCCAAATTAACTCTGTACCCATTAGTGGTTACCTCCCCTTCCATCTACCCCACCCCTACTCCTGCCTTTGGCAACCACTGATCTTTTTTCCATTTCTATAGATTTGCCTATTCTGGACATTTCATATAAATGGAATCACACAATGTGTACCCTTATGTCTCATTTCTTTCCCTTAGCATAATGTTATCAATATGTTTGCAGTGTTGTACAGTATGTAACAGTACTGAATTCCTTTTTATTGCTGAATAATATTCCTGTATGAATTATATGGATATGCCACATATTGTTAAGACATTCATCAACTGATGACCACTGGGTTATTTCTACTTTTTGGCTATTATGAGTAATTTTGTGGTGAACTTCAGGTACAAGTTTTTATAGGCATATATATGTTTAATTCACCTAGCAATGAAATTTCTGGGTCCTATTGTAACTCTCTGTTTATATTTTGAGGGACCACCATACTCTTTTCCCCAGAGGGGCTACACCATTTTACATTCCCACCAGCAACGTGGGAGGATTCCAGTTTAACCATATTCCCACCAACACTTGTCATTTCCAGTTTTTCATTTCGCTTTGTTTTTAAGTTATAGCCATCCCAGTGTGTGTGAAGTGGAAAGGCACATTTTAAAAGACTCTGGCATGGGGCGCCTGAGTGGCACAGAGGTTAAGCGTCTGCCTTCGGCTCAGGGAGTGATCCCGGCATTATGGGATCGAGCCCCACATCAGGCTCCTCTGCTGTGAGCCTGCTTCTTCCTCTCCCACTCGCCCTGCTTGTGTTCCCTCTCTCGCTAGCTATCTCTGTCTCTGTCAAATAAATAAATAAAATCTTAAAAAAAAATTAAAAAATAAAATAAATAAAGTAAAAGACTCTGGCAGCAAAGAAAGGTAAATGCTAGAAACATAAGTTCTACGCTTGGGGCCCTCAGTTCTGTGCCCACAAAGCTTCATTCTTTGTGAGCCCAGTGCATGGGTTTGGTGGCCATTGGTGCTGAGAACCCTGTACTTGCAGGACCAAGGGGTTGTCCATTCTGGCCTCACTCATTAAACAGAGCCTGCTCTGTTTTATAACAGCCAGAGTGATCAAAGCTCATAGTTATTTTCAAATAAACGTCTATGTAAACACACCCCAGGCTAAAACACTAGAAACAGAGTGTGTTGAAGAGAATAGGAAAGGTAAATAATTCTGGTCGCACTGAAGAAAGTGTGTCTCCACCTAAGGTGGGTTTTGTGAGTTTTTAAGTAGTGCTATATATAGGTTTTTATTTTTGTTTTTGTTTTCTCAAATAGAAGAGGGGTGGTGAAAGAACTTTCTTCTAGAAAACTATGAATCAAGGACAGCAACTTTGTTGAAAGTATGTCCTGGGGCCCCTTTGGCCCTTGGACAGTATGTTAGGCTGTAGTTGGCCTGGAAGGGTTTTTGTCATCAAAGGTGCATTTAGCATTTGGCTGGATGCCTCCAATTACCTGTAAAAGTAAAAACAGAAGTTACCGAGTCTTAGATCTGTCTGCTCGGGGCTCAAGTACCTTAGAAGAGCTTGCCAGACATCGTGGGGAGATTTGGAGCAGTAGATGAAGTGTATACAAATGTGAATTTTCCATGTTGTACGCTCCCATTCCATTCCAAAGAATGTTTTGGGGGGCAAGAGGGGATGGTCTCTGAACAAACAGCCAGCTCCTAAAAACACTTCCTCTTTTTTGTGGTCCTTACAAGCCTCTTCTGTTTCCCTCTTCTCGTCTCCTCTTCTTTTGCTACATTGTTTTTTCTGCTCTCTGGTTTCTCTTCTAGAATAGTGACTAGGGTTGCAGAGAAAAGTGTCTTTTCACAGGAGGCAACAGGAGGCAATGCCAGGAGACCCCACCATCAACAACTGTGTGACCGTAGGTGAGTCACACTGCAGCCAGGCACCCTGTCCTCATCAGCAGAACGAGGGGCTTCACCAGATGGCCTCTAAGTTGTCTACACTTTGGAAGCCAGCCATTTATTTTTCTGAATACCATAGATGATGCCATTAATTGGGGTTGGGGGTTGAGCCAAGGAGTTTCTAGAAGCTTCAGAAAACTGGATGCTGAAAGTCCCTGCATTAGGCATGCATTAATCAGTGTTCTCCAGAGAAACAGAGCCAATAGGGTGTGTGTAAACATGATGTTTTATATATTTTATATAAATATATGTACATATATATAAAATATATGTAAAGAGATTTATTGTAAGGAATTGGCTTACACTTTTAGAGAGGCTGACCAGTCCGAAGATCTGCCAGGTGTGTCAGCAAGCCAGAGACCCAGGACTGCTGATGGTGTAGTTCTCATCCAAAGACCAATAGTCTCAAGACCCAGAAACAGTTGATATTCTGGCTCAAGTTCAAAGGCAAGAAAAACAGATGTCTCAGCTTTAAGGCACTCAGGCAGGAGGAGTTTCCTCTTTCTCAGTCTTTTTGTTCTATCCAGGTCTTCAACTGATTGGATGAGCCCCCCACCCACATTGGGGAGAGCAATCTGCTTTACTCAGTCTACCTATTCATATATTAATCTTGCCAAAAAAACCAACAAAAAACAAAACAAAAAAAACCTACCCTCACAGACACACACAGAATAGGGCATCCTGTGTTCCTGCCCAGTTGAAATACAAAATTAACCATCTCAGCCCCAGTTAGAGATAAGCAAAGAGGAGCTAAGAAACTATCCTGGTGTCTAGTTTGGCTGGGACTACTCCACTCTTCACCTCTCACAGCTCATGATATTTAAACTTTTCCAGTTGTTATTTGTTTTAAAAATATATGTATATAATATATATATGTATTTTATAATATATATTTAATTTATATTAAAATATATACACATATATATATGGTTCAAAAGCAAACATGTAGTGTGCCTTTCAGAAAAATCTTGAGTAAGCAATATTTCTGCCAAAGTCCTCTTGTGGAACTGTGAGGTAGTACAGAACCATTCTGTGCGAAGAACATCAGGAAGAAAGAAGGGGAATGATGCATGAAGCTCATGTGAGCCCCGGTTCTCAGGGGCTGGAGACATGCTTGCCGTTGGAAGAGGGACCAGGTGGGCAGGGCTCAGAGTCTCCTTTAGGACAATTTAAACCTTGAGGAGGGAAAGAAAACATTTTTGGCAAGAGCTTCCTTTTTGGAATCTGAAAAACCACTGAGAGCTGCTCCAAGCTTCTGGTCTGGGGATCAGTAGCAAACCATAGTGACTCTCTGTCAGTAAGGACAGCGGCTACTTACACAGCCCATCAGGAGGGGCTCTGCTGTGCCATGTCCCAAAATTCCTGCTGGTGATGGGCAAGGCCGGGCAAGGCCTGGAATATTCCTTAGCAGTGACTGATAATGAGCCAAGCGTGGACTACAGAGGGTCAGATTCTTTCCATTTCTGTTTCTCTATTGAATTTGATTGTCACTAAAGAGATTTTACACTCTTATTTTAATAATCTGTGTTTACAGAGACAGTTTCATTGTAAAAGAATGAACTAGAGGTCTTACCAGTGCTCCATACCTTGACCAACAGTCTTTGCCCAAAGGCCACCCCTACGTTTTGGACATGGCTTCGAGGAGACAATAATTCTAAATTTTCACTCAAATTTCAGGATGGTCATTTTCTCAAGGTTGCCATTCGCACTTTGGGGTTAGTGGCGTGCCCTCTTAATGGACTTTCTCAACTTGGAAGAAACTTTTGCCGATTTTTTATGTGAAGGCTCATGCTAGACACAAACATAATATGGTTTTATAGGTTGTGACATGTTTTCTTTGAACATGTTGCAACGATCACAAGCAATGTCATGTGGCATGTTATTTCCCTCTGTGCTAAGTGTGAAACGTCAATGTGTGGCTGCTAGAAAGAAGACAAGAAGAAATCTACCAGCAAGCATTACTTTTGCCCAATATGGGGACTAGGACACATAGGAAATATGTTCTAGAAGCTGCTGGCCATGTAGCCTCGAGTGGAGGGCTTGTTATAGCCTCAGCCTTGCAGCAGTTTGAGCTGAGTGAAAGAGTGATATAGTGGCCGATTGACCTGGAATGTCTGGCTCCTGGTTTGTGTTGTCACCTTCCCCCTAAAAGGGCACATTAATTGAAGAAAACATCTCAGTGCACGTATAATGTGTATTTGCACATTTACCAGGGAATGCTTTAAAATACACATCCATCGGGGCGCCTGGGTGGCACAGCGGTTAAGCGTCTGCCTTCGGCTCAGCGTTATGGGATCGAGCCCTGCATCAGGCTCCTCCGCTATGAGCCTGCTTCTTCCTCTCCCACTCCCCCTGCTTGTGTTCCCTCTCTCGCTGGCTGTCTCTATCTGTGTTAAATAAATAAATAAAATCTTTAAAAAAATAAAATAAAATAAAATACACATCCATCAAATATACAAATGACAACAAATTCCGTGGCTTACCTGCTTTTGTTCTGCACCCTGTTTGGGTCTCTCGTGGTCAGCCCCATCCCGTCTACGTGGCACAGATTGGGCTGAGTCATTGTGAGCCAGTCCCTCACCCTCCATCCCCATGCACTACTCTCTAGCGCTCACTAACTTACCCTTTAGCAGATCCTCTGAAATGGGTTTTGGACATCATTTTCTTATTTATTTGTTTTTATTTTTGTTTTTGCATTTAAAAAAATTTTCAATTCCAGTTAGTTAACATACAGTTATATTAGTTGCAGGTGTACAATATGGTGATTCAACATTTCCATTCATCACCCAGTGCTCATCATGACAAGTGCGCTCCTTAATCCCCATCACCTGTATCACCCATCTTCCTACCCACCTCCCCTCTGGTAACCATCACTTTGTTCTCTGTAGTTAAGAGTCTGGTTTTTTTTTTGGGGGGGGTTATCTCCCTTTTTTCCCCTTTGTTTGTTTTGTGTCTTAAATTTCACATATGAGTGAGATCATGTGGTATTTGTCTTTCTCTGACTGACTTGTTTCACTTAGCATTATACTCTCTGGCTCCATCCATGTTGTTAAAAATGGCAAGATTTCATTCTTTCTTATGTCTGAAGAATATTCCATTGTATATGCGCACACCACATCTTTACCCATTCATCTTTTGATGGACACTTGGGCTGCTTCCATAATTTGGCTATTGTAAATAATGCTGCTATAAACATAGGAGTGCATGTATCTCTTTGAGTTAGCGTTTTTGTATTCTTTGGATAAATACCCAGAAGTGTCATTACTGGATCATAGGGTAGTTCTATTTTTAATTTTTTGAGGAACTTCCATGCCAGTTTCCACAGTGCTACACCGGTTTGCACTCCCACCAACCATGCACGGGGGTTCCTTTTCCTCTACATCTTCACCAACACTTGTTGTTTCTTGTGTTTTTTTATTTTAGCCATTCTGACAGGTGATACCTGACAGTGATACCTCATTGTGGTTTTGATTTGCATTTCCCCAATAATGAGTGATGTTGAGCATCTTTTCATGTGTCTGTTGTTGGCATAATTTTTAAATGAATGATTATGAAAATACGATGAAGGGGTTCTCTTATGTAGACGCTTGTAGGCATGACCTTCTATCGAGGGAAAGCCATAAGGTCTTGTCTGCTCAGGATCCCTGGGCAAAGCCAGGACATTCCTCAGAGTGTGGGTGCCTCCTCCCAGCAAAAAGTCAAGACCCAGAGCACAGGAGACCACGGGAAAATAAGACTGGTGAAACAAAGGTTTAGCATGCAAGCTAGCAGCAGGTTTAAGAGGCTGGGAGAGCAGGAATAAATGAATGAGTAAGGGAGGGAATGGATGAGGTGGAGAGCAAGAGAAAATTGGCTCAGCTGCTGGTCTGTTAAATGGAGTAGGCTTCGGGGCCCTTCTGTCTGGTTCTCAGTGGCACATGCTTTGAGGATGTGCATGATTGCTGAAGGATGCCATGCCCAGCAAGACCCAGACCTCACTCACTATGCATTTCTTGTGCAACATCTTTCTTTATTCAGCAAATATTTAGTTAGTGTTTCATTTGTGCCAGGTACCCTGCTAGGCTGTGGGTAAAAGCACCAAAGAGGCTGACATCGCCTCTGCCTGTATGGAGTTCACCGTCAGTGATAGGTGGGGGCAGGGTAGGAGGACAAAGCATTACACGGATGAATATGCCAATAATTAACTCTAACAGCTGAGTGTTGTGTAGAAATACAAGAGTTAAGAGAATATAAGGGGGGGGGACCTAATCTGGAGGTCAAGAAAGGCTTTTCTAAAGTAGTGACATTCAAGCTAGGACCCCAACAATGAGTAGGAATCAGATTAAGAAACTATGTGAGGGTTCAACAGGTACAGGGGTGGCTTGGAGCCAGGGAACCCGGCAGCCGGCAGCTGTGGCTGTGACCTTTATCAGCACTGCTAATAGAAGGTAAACTTGGGGACCCCACAGACTTAATCAACAAAGGCATTGAGCATATTGCAAGGCTGAACAATAGACAAGCAATTTTTATTTTGTTTTTACTTTTTTGAAGGCATTGTTAGATCTTTCTCGTGTTACCTAAATACATATGCTCGCCCCCACACAGCTGCTATAAGATTTTCAGTAGAGGGGCGCCTGGGTGGCACAGCGGTTAAGCGTCTGCCTTCGGCTCAGGGCGTGATCCTGGCGTTATGGGATCGAGCCCCACATCAGGCTCTTCCGCTATGAGACTGCTGCTTCCTCTCCCACTCCCCCTGCTTGTGTTCCCTCTCTCGCTGGCTGTCTCTATCTCTGTCGAATAAATAAATAAAATCTTTAAAAAAAAAAAAAAGATTTTCAGTAGAGACCCCCATTGGCTGAGAAACACTAGAACTCATATAAATATATATAATGAACTTCATTAAAACTAGATAAACAAAAAAGAATTTAAAATGCGGTTTTTAGGGGCGCCTGGGTGGCTCAGTCGTTAAGCGTCTGCCTTCGGCTCAGGGCATGATCCCAGGGTCCTGGGATCAAGCCCCACATCGGGCTTCCTGCTCTGCTGGGAGCCTGCTTCTTCCTCTCCCACTCCCCCTGCTTGTGTTCCCTGTTTCGCTGGCTGTCTCTCTCTCTCTCTGTCAAATAAATAAATAAAATTAAATCTTTAAAAAATAAAAAATAAAAAAATAAAATGCGGTTTTTAGGCTTGTCATAAAATTGGAGACTTAGCCAATTGCCTTCAGAGTCTGACTCTCTGAGCATGCATGAGTGCACAGTTGCTCTCTATCAGCTTTGAACATAGTCCCTTACCCAAGATAGACAAAGATGTGCTTCCCGCCCAATGTCAACTCCCTACATGGGAGTTACAATTTATGGACTGTCTGTGTCCAAGCCATATTCCTAGACCTATTCCAGTGCCATTGCCTGCCTCTTCCAGCTGTTATCTGCTCAAGGAATGCAAAGCTATTTTAATATTAGAAAATTATAACAGAACAATGTGTTGCCAAGTAAAATCCTCCTAATTGGAACTAATTCTGGAAAGCCAGTGTGTAGTAGTCAAACAGTTCTTTGCAAAACTTTCCCCCAAACTGTGTTTAAAACATCCGGGAGTGTCTGTCCATACAAAGCCCGTGCTGTGTGTGTTCTACCAGGAGGTCACTGTATGGGGCTATGGCATGTCAGCTAGTGCTTGATGAACCTAGAACATCTCAAGAAATATGCCGTGCTAGGTTGATAGCATTCTGACCCTCCCCTTGCAAATCCTTGTTATATAAGGTTATAGAAAGAGGACTAATTAATGCAGAAGAAGTCATAATACTAAACTGTGAGATTATGTAATAAGGCTGAAATTTTCACAAATCTCCATCTTAATCAAGGGCAGGGATATTTTCCAAAATCCCCAGCCTGTCTGCGGGGAGCAGAGAAGCACAGGGGCTCTTCTGTCCATACAACCAGAGGTCCTGTGCCCTCTTCCTCTGGTGGTAGCCCTGTTCCTAGCAGTCTCTCACACATGCCTTGTCTGCGCACCTGCCTGAGATCCTCAGGGGAAGGGGAGAAGGCACTTATACAGAATAGTGAGGCGGGCCACGAATCTGTCTAGGGATTTCCCTTGCATTGTCTCACTTCATTCTTAAAGCAACTGTAATTACCCCTATTACAGAGGAGAAAAATGAGGCTCAGAGAGCTCAATCCTGGGTACCCATCTCTTCTCTGTGTCCTCAGACATCTCCAGTCCCACGGTCTAGAGCCCATCTCATATGCCAGTGACTCCTGGCTCTCTGCCTTCTGCCATGTCCTTCATCTTGCCCAATACAGTGGATATTTCTCTCTCCTCATGGTGCTGATCTCTCAGACCCTCCTCCATGATTTCCATGGCACCACACTCTCCTCCTTTGCTTCCTACCTCTCTGCCTGGTCCTTTGCTGGCTCTTCTTTATCTGGGTGTTGGCGTTCCCAGTGCTCAAATGTCTTTCTCTTATCCATCTGCACTCTCTCAGTGGTTGATCTAGCCTCTTGGCTTTGGGGACCATCTCCATGAGGATGGCTTGCCAATTTTAAACTCTAGCCCTGATCTTTGTCCTTGAACTTCAGACTTATACTCATGGCTGTTGCTTGGTATCTTCATCCAAAAGGCACCGGACATTTCACATATCCTACCCAAGGCTCTAGGTCTGAGCTATCCAATATGGTAGGGCCACGTGGCTATTCACATTAATTAAGGTTAAGTGCAAAAGGCAGTTCTGCAGGTGTGTTGGCATATTTCAAATGCCCAATAGTTTCCTGTGACTAGTGGCTACCATATTGGACATTGTAGGTAAAGAGCATTCCGTCATTGTAGGAGGTTCTAGTGATCAGTGCTGCCCTAGCTGTTCCTACCCTTCCAAACCTGTTCTTTGACCAGGATCTCCCATTTCAAATAATGGCGCTACCACCTGGTTGTGTCTCAAGCCACAAATCTAGGAGGCATTCTTGATTCTTCTCCTTCCTGCATGCCCATGTCAGCCTCATCAGTGAGTCATATCTACTCTGTCTCCAAAACGTACCTCACATGTGTCCACTTCTCTCTATTTCCAGTGTTTCACAGGCTGAGCTGCCCTCCTCTCTCACCCGGATGGCCACAGTAGCTCCTCAGTGATCTGCCTGCTGTCACTCTTGTCTCCACAACCCATTCTCCACGTAGCAGCTAGCGCGATCATGAAAAAATATAAGTTCACCTGTCCCTCAGCAGAAAACCTTCTAACGATTTCTTACCAAACGTAGAATAAACACACCCTGTTTGAACATTGTTTTGCATGGTGCCATAGTTCATTTGGGCCACCATTACAAAGTACCATAGACAGGTGGCATATAAACAATGGAAATTGATGTCTCACAGTGTGTGGAGCCTGGAAGTCCCAGATCAGAGCACCAGCATAATCGAGTGCTAGTGAGAGCCCTCATGGCCTGATGACCTCCCACAGACCCCACCCCCAAATACCATCATACTGGGGATTAGGTTTTCATCATAATCACATGTGGTGCCACATGATCTGGGCCTTCCTCTTTCTCAACCATTCCACCCATTGCTCACCAGACTCCAGTCACTGCTGACCCTCTTTTTGGTCCCCAAACACTGTCAGACCTTTGCTGGCCTCAGGATCTTGGGACTGGCTCGCCCCTTTGCCCAGAAGCTCTTCCCCTCCATGGTCCCTTGGCTGGCTCTTTCCTGTCATCCAGAAGGGGTGTCCTGGAGCCCACTCAGAAGTGGTTACACCACTCATCTCAGGCTTGTTTCAGTTCTCTGCACAGCATTTTGAACTCTCTGAATGTTTTACATTTCTTTATTTGTTGATTTCTTTCTTTTCTTTCTCTTCCTATCCCACTGGAATACAATAGTTGTAGATACTGGAGATTCAAGAGAAATACGATATGCTTTGCCCTCTTGGAATACAAAAACCTAAAAATGATTTCTAATTATCTTTTTTTTGAAACATGAGCAGGTGCTTTGAGTTAGAACAGATAAGTTATTTTCTCATGAAAACTTGAACATGCTAATAATTTCTCAACAAATCCTTTGGTCCTTTCCTCATGAGTAATACAAAAGTAGAATTTCTTTATCAGGGTCTCAGCAAGCAAGTTTCCCATACACAATTAAAATGCCTTTAGCTGTTTCTTATCCACGGTTTTGGCCATAACCCTGGCCCTCCTCAAGGGGCAGTTGTCTGGGAACCGAGGGACGTAGTTGGAAACCGAGAGGGAAGATGATTCCAAGGAATCCCTGAGGCCCCATGGAAGGCAATGGAAGTTGTTGCCTGGGTGGGTGGAAAATCCGTGTGCACTGCAGGGCTGGCCAACATGGATTTGGAGGAATGGGTTTATTCCTGTGAGCACATCTGGCGGTTGCAGGAAGCTATAGGACTGAGAATCTAAAAGCAGTGGGCCTCCAGTATGGCAACGACAGACCTTCATTGGAAGACAGCGTGCACGCCTCAGAAAGGGCTCTTGTCCCACGACACCCCTCACCCCAAACCCACACCCACACACGGTAACTCCGTCAGCAGCATCCCTTTCCGAAGTGGGTCACCTTAGATCCCAGGCAGCTTAGAATTTGCTGTCTTCCCCTGCTGCCCATCCGAGTCCACGGCTCAATTTGCAGAATCCTTTATGATGTGACTTCATCCTCACCAGGTGCATTTCCCAGATAAGTCAGGCTGCATACATTGTTCCTTCCTGCCTCTACCCTCTTCTCTTGCCTGTCATGTCCTTCGTCTTAACTTTGGTCTCTCAAGTCTGCCC
Organism: Ursus americanus; assembly: GCF_024610735.1. Taxonomy (NCBI): domain Eukaryota; kingdom Metazoa; phylum Chordata; class Mammalia; order Carnivora; family Ursidae; genus Ursus; species Ursus americanus. The sequence continues at coordinate 25,844,887 of NC_142157.1, read as the reverse complement.
TGCCTTTGGGAATCCTCTTTCTGCAATGCAGTGAGCATTGTGCCGGACTCTGGAGGTGAAAGGAAAGTTAGGACCTGTCCTGCAGGCAGCCTCCACTCATCCCTGATTTCTCCCCTCTGTGATGTCCTGTGGTCATCCAGCTGGGGTCATGGTGGGGCAGGTCCTCGCTGGCTGGGGGTCTGAGTGGTCACCTTGGACTTCTTTTGTAGCTCCCTAAATACAGACCAACACTGTGTGCCAAGTGCTGGGCTTATACAAGGTTCTCAGTTGACACTTCTTTCACTGACTGTATTCTCCTGATGATATTTACTTCACCAGAGACTCCTTTAGTGACAATCCAAATTACTGGGGTCTGCCTGTCCCGTGGACTTTTCTCCACTTGACTAAATATCACTCATCCTTTAAGACAGCTCGGACTCTCCTTCTCCTGCCCTGTCCCTGGGACCCTTCCAGGTGTCTTTCTGGGATTTTCCAAAGCACCTTCATTGGCCACCCCCCACCCCACAACATCAGAACCATCTACACTGTGCTTACTTGTCTGTGTATCTTAGTCCCCACCCCACCCCTGTCACACTGGGTGATGTGCCCCTTGGAAACAGAGACAACACATCTGGCTTAATACAAGATTATTTGATGATTTGGTGATTAAACAAAGCATAGAATGCAAATAGAGCAGAAGAAACTGTTCTCCCCACAATAAATCTTGAAAAAAAACATAAAGAGAATGTAATTCAAAGATCCCCTGTATGATTATGGGGTATCCTTTATATTGCCCAGTCTATTAATTTGCTAGGGATACTATAACAAAAATACCACAGACCGGGGGGCTTAACAACAGAAAGGAATTTTCTCCTCTTGGAGGCTTAGAGTTCAAGTTCAGGGTGTTGGCAGATTTGGTTTTTCCTGAGGCCCATCTCTGGCTTATAGACGGCCTCCTTCTCACCGTGCATTCCCATAGTCTTGTCTCTGTGTGCTCACATTCTAGTCTCTCCCTCTCTCTCTCTCTTTCTCTCTTATAAGGACACCAGTCATACTGGACCCATCTGATCTTATTGAACCATAATTAACTCTTTAAAGACCCCATTCTGAGATGTACTGGGGATTAGGATCTCCACGTCTGAAATTGGTGGGTGAAACACCAATCAGTCCATGACACCCAGACACCGAGAAGGCAAAATAGCTAGAATCGAAGTATAACGGAACACCAGGAGTTACACTGATTGGGTCCATGAGGTGGAGAGGCATGTGATTGTGTTTTGGAATTTTCTGAACAGATTGAGCCAGGAAGATATTGTGAAACTGAATTCTAAGAAAAAGGATATTTTTATTATTAAAGTAGGATTTGTCAAAGGAGGAAATATGGAGGATAGAGGTTGCAGGGAATAAACCCCTAATCTTCCCAGAGTGGGTGAGAGAGTCCCCCCAGGAGCAGGGTGCATGGGAGCCAATGCCAAGGGAGGCAGTGAGGATTAAGAGAACAGGCTGGGAGCTGGGCAGCTGCCTTTTATGGAAGGAGGGAAATCCCAGGGACTGCAGAGTCAGGACTTCATTGAGGAAAGAACTGGGATAATAGGCCCTTTCTTTCTCCAGCTTGGGTGAAAAAATACACACCTCTGCCAACGTGGGCCTTGGGAGGTCTCACAGGTGAAAAATGCTTCACTTATAGCCTCTCTCAATCACATCCTACATATTTCAAGATCACCTTCCTCCTAGGACTACATGTGAATGGGGGAGATGGTTCTAGAAAACCACATTTATAATCAGCATTGCTCTGAGGCACATAAAGGCTACCTTGCTTCTTAGCCATGTCCTCAGCTCTTTTCCATGGTCACTGTCTAGTTAGGTGACAACGGTCTTTGTAAATTTCAAGGCATATTTGCTATAATACTGCTTTATTATTATCTCAGCATTACTGCTAGTATTTCTCAGACTGCTCTCTAAAATTAACAGCACAGCCTATACTGTTTGGCTTTTGAGGGAAAGAAGTTTTCCTTGACCCTCATCGGGTCCATGGTTAGCTCTGAAGATGAAACCGACAAAGACAGACTAGTGGGAAGAAAACATAACGCTTGTTAATGAAGTTTGGCAGTTACTTGGGATGCTTCTCCAGAGAATGAAGACCTGGGGGAGTGATCAGAGCTGGAAGCTTTTACAAAAACAATAAATTTGTGAAGAATTGACAATGCAGAGGGGTTTGGATCAGGAATGGTAAATGGTGAGGAGTCTAGGGAGGTAAGAGGTTAGCCGAATGAAGTTTGTTTGCACATTCCCCTGGTGCAGTCTGTGGGCTGATAGAGTCTGTCTCCAATGAAAGGAGAACATTATTTCTTACCTTTAGACAAAAGAGGGGGAATTTTTTTCCTGCGTTTACTGCTTCTCAATTGCTTGCAGCTCAAAGTAAATTTTGTGTCAAGGAGGCCTATTTTGGGTGACATATTCAGGTTTCCTGTAGCCTTCTTCATATCTTATTATACCTAATTTCTAGAGGGACAGGTTTTTGGAACCCATTTTTCAGCATTAGCACAAGTATTGTCTTTTAATGAATGTGTAAATATTGTTATAAGAGAAAAACACATTTTAAATTATAATAAGCAGTGAATTTTTAACCATCCCTTTAAACAAGGGAATAACGTCTATGGAAACTGCATGGAAAAGTTCAAGTGCACATAAGGAACAGCTCGGTCTACCCAGTACTACCAGTGAATGTGTGGTATGCTGACTAGTTCATGTCGCGGTATGCTGTGGTAGACTTAGATCCAGCAAAGTTAGAATTATGTTTCTTGATGATGATTTTTTAATTTGAAGACATTTACACTACTTAAAATTTTACAGATAAACTGAAATTGTGTTGAGATTTCATATTTGTATATTTAAAATTCACATGCAGGGATAGCAGTACAATGTAATAGACAAGGAAGACCGGAGACTGAGCAAACCCAAGTTCAACGCAAAGGCAGGTTGTCCTAAATTAATGGCAAAGTTTAAATTGAGAATAATATAGAATTTTTGATTGATCTCTGTCCTCTCCCTTAATCTTTAATAGCCAGTTTCTTTCTTTCTTTTTTAAGATATAATTTTATTTATTTGAGGGGGGGCAGAGGGAGAGAGAATCTGAAGCCAACTCTGCGCTGAGCCTGGCGTGGGGTTCGATCTCATGACTGTGAGATCATGACCTGAGCTGAAACCAAGAGTAGGATGCTTAACCCACTGAGCCACCCAGACGCCCCAATAGCCGGTTTCTTTCTCCATATACACCCCCCTAATGAACCTCGCTCCCATAGCCACCATTAATTGATTTTATTTGTTGATCTGTCATGACAGTTCTACGCCTTTTCCCCAGTCACCTGACCCCTGACCCTTCTAACTCTGTTCTGAAGCTTGGCGTGTGATGCTTGGCTCTCTTTGGGGAACTCCATTTCTATTGTGGAGCTGTAAACCATGCACTCGGGAAACATGCTATAAAAGGATATTGATTAAAGAAAGCAACCTGTCAGCCAGCCCAGCAACCAACCACCCAACCTCCTCATGATCTGCGGGCCTGAAAATGAGACATGCCCCTCACCACAATTCTAAACTTATTTCCCCATCAGTGATTCTGGGATTCTGGTTGTTCACAAAGGATTTTCAAAATAAGTGGGTGTCTTAGCTCAGGCTGCCTGTTACTAACAAAATACCAGAATCAGGGCAGCTTAAATGACAGACATTTATTTCTCACAGTCCTGGAGTCAAGTTGCCAACTGATGTGGTTCCTTTTAAGGACTCTTCCTGACTTACAGATGGCCTTCTCCTTGCTGTGTCCTCACATGGCAGAGAGAGAGGGAGGGTGGGAGAGGAGAGAACTGGACGGACTCTGGTTTCTCTTCTTTTAAGGACACTAATCCCACCATGGGGCCCCACTCTCACGATCTCATCTAAACCTAAATACCAGCCAAAGTCCCCATCTCCAAATGCCATCACACTGGGGCTTAGGGCTTCAGCATGAACATGGGAGGGGGCAAAAACAGTACGAAACAGTAGCCATTTGAAAGGTATGCTTAAGGAGATTTTTTAAAAATATACAGTGATTTGCAAATTTTAAGGCACTTTTATGAGTATCATTACATTTTTTTATTGGCAAATTTTTAAACTTCTCCCCCGTGCCTTAGTTTCTAAGGAAACCAGATACTAAGCACTGTTCAGAAGAAGAAAGCCCTGGTGCAGTGTGAAATTTCGGAAGTGAAATATCCGATGTGTGGAGCATGGAGACCATGACAGAACATGCTACAGTGACAATTACACTTTGACTCTGATGCTTCAGTTCTTACTGCATTGCTGCCTGATCAGAGGGCAAATATTTGATTGACTACAGTCTATTAATACCTTATAGATCGCATAGGAGAAGGGAGGACTTGGAGAGAATGGGAAGCAGGAGAGATGACTTTTGAAGGAGGGCAAGAATCTGGCAAAGGTGGGTGGTAGAGTACTCAGGGTGGGAGGTGGGGGCGGCGGGAGGGGTGAGCATTCCTGCCCAAGCTCTTTCCGTAGCCTGCAGAGCAGAGGACATGAGCGGCAGGCAGACCAGTAGTAAGAAAGCACGGGAGCACTTGGAAGGGGTGCCATGATTGGAATGTGGGCGGACGGTGGAGGAGGAAGAGGAGGGGCACAATCCAAACAAACCTTTCCTCCTTTAGAGCTAATGCAGCCAACTGGGCATAGTCACTGGCCCCTAGTGGGCACCTAGTGAATCTTAAATGAATGCTTGAAGAGATGATCAACTGATGTGAATACACATAGGTTCTGTAGGACACCCTCGAGGTCTGCAGAGCTCTTCCACTGAAACTCATGGCAAGAAGGGTCTAGAAACACGAAGCCTGGTGAGAGCTTGATGTCCTGCTGCTGAGAGGGGGATGTCCTGAGATTTTGGTTTACTTAAGGATGGACCATTTAGACAACCCTGGTCATCAAAAGGTAGTTTCTCCCTGATGTTTCCATTTCTTTTCTCTCTCTGAATTGCTTATTTCTCCTGAGCGTCTTTCCTTTTCTTATTTTGATTGCTCGGTTTGCTTTGGAAACGACATTATCCAAGCACAACATCGCTTAGAATGACTCTCGGTAATGGGAGACACTTGAACACGTAGGCCTTTTATAGCTGCAATTGGTTTTCTTTATTGGTTTTTTAAAAGGAAGGTTTTGGTGGATCAGATATTGCACGTTAATTGCCATGACTTGCAGAAAATGAATCAGAACTCTGTGTGTGTGTGTGTGTGTGTGTGTGTGTGTGTGTGTGTGTGTGTGTGTGTTACTGCTAGGGCATGTCTTTTACTATATCTATTAAAGCTGTAAAAGCTGTTTGGGAAACTGTTCTATGATTTTAGTATTTCAAATAAATTGTCTTCAATGTTTTTGGAAATTGTGTTTCTTTTTATATAAGAGAATAGTGTTAATATATCCCTTGAAGCTAATTTCCAAGATGGCTTAATTCTTTGACAGCAGTGCTATTTTTCTTCGAGAAGTATGTATTCTACGAATTTGAAGGCTAAAGTGTTGAATTGTTCCTACTCGGAATTGTGCAGCTTTGTTACTTTGTTAAGCCCAGAGCAGCAGCAAATATCGGAGCTGAAAGGGGCTGTAGGGGTTGCCCACCAGGGTTTTTTTGACCTTTGCCAATCTAGGCAATAAATGCAATAAATAATATACACAATAAGCAGAAAGAAAACATTTCGTACGGCCTGAAATTCAAAGCAAATGAAAAGTAAATACTGTCACCAAAAATCAGTGTTAAGCACGGTAAGGGGTGTCATTCTTCTTTCTCTTTTTGTAGATCACAATTGGCTTTCAGGTTCTGATGCCTCTGAGGGTAGCCCCTACCTTCTGTTGGATATGGTTGACTAGATTAATCCCCTTATTTTACAGATAAAAAGACTGAGGTCCAAAGATTCAAGGAATGCCCAGGCCCCCACCGTATTAGGAGCACAGAACTTGGTCAAGAACCCAAGCATAGTGTTAGCTGTTAGCTGTTCACTGCTTTGCCCACAACACTGCCCTCCCATTCTCCCAGCCCTGCAGACCTTTAAGGATCCTTTCTTATGTGAAGGAGGCATCCTATCCATCATCTCCCTGTATCTGATGATGCCAATATTCTGGAAAGTTGTTCTGACTATATTGTCGTAGCAGGATGGACGCCAAGGCCAGAAGAGACTTTTCAAGTCTTCCCTTTCTTTCATTCTGGATACCCATACCATCCTGACACAGAAACACTTCCCTGGTATAGCTTCTGGGGAACAGATGGGGCAAAATATAAATCTGAAAATGAATTCATTTTGGAAATAAAATTTGGTTCTCTTGTCATATTGAAATCTCTTATTGATGGCTTTCCCTGAACAATTTCACAGGTCCCCTCAAATTTCTTATTTGTTCTTTTTTTTTTTTTTTTAAACAAACAAACAACAGTGTATCCGGTGGAGAGCTGTTTGATCGGATAGTGGAGAAAGGATTTTACACAGAAAAAGATGCCAGCACTCTGATTCGCCAGGTCTTGGATGCTGTCTACTATCTCCATAGAATGGGCATTGTCCACAGGGACCTCAAGGTAAGGCCATCACTCAGCAACATCCTCCGGACTACTCTCCCACCTCCAGTGCACCCATCCAAGAGGATCAGCTCCAGAAAATGGATGAGGTTGCTTTGATGATGATATGGGTGGAACGAATGGTGGACATTTGTGTACCACTGGTTGTCAGGCCCTTGGGACCCAAAGAAAGATGATGAAGATCAATGAGACTGGCCGTGATTTGGGAAATTTTATAACCACTATGCAGCCAGAGGGCCCCAGAGGGGTAGGTTGTATATTTTGTTCAGGACATATTGGCCACAAAAACCCATTTCCCAGTCTAGTTTCTCACAGTCTTCCCCCAGTTCTGGCCCTATTTCAGCACACCACACTGCGTGAAAGAAAGGGAGCGGGTATGTAGAGGGCTTGACAGAAGAAGAGAAATGGAATGTTATCCAGAAAGACAGGTTGAATGACCTGTGATCACAGCTCCCCCCGTGTCCTGTAGGTTACAGTCTTATCTCTTTTTGAGGAAGAGTTGGCACACTAACCTCACCCAATAGCACTGGAGGATCGGGGCCTTCATTGGGCACCTTGGCATTGCATCCCTCCCTGGTCAGTATGGATACCGAAGGGTAGATATCAAATATACGCCATCAAGGATAGATATCGAACATACTGATTGGAGGAACAGCAAAAAGCAATGAAGGCTGTACTGAGGCTTCATTCTACAGAGGCCACAGGTCAAGACAGAAACTCCACCCCAGCCCACATACCTGCCACTCACCTCATAAACACAGGGATTATATTGTACTGTAGCCATGCTCTGCATGACCATGTGAAATCTAAACCAATTTAAAGAACAAACCAGAAGCCTTTTTTAAAACAGAATTTCAACATCTGCCCATTATCTAGTACTAGGTGTGAATAAATGGTATAGATTTTCTTTTCATAAGGTCTCACTGTGAGGTTTTCTTCTCTTCTCTGTGGAATTTTCCAGCAACTAGGGTAGAGGCTCCCAAATGTTAGCCTACATCAGAATTGTCTGGCCCCATCCCAGAGGTTCTGATTCTGTGGGTCTGCAGTAGGGGCCCGGGAACTCACATTTCTAAGGGGTTTGCAGGTGATGCTGATGTTATCCTGGGAATGTCCTTGGGGAATGGCCCGACAAGAGTATTTGGGAATGTGGACGGAGTCCTTACAGGCTTTGCCCTTTGCAGGCTTCTTGACAGCTGAAATGGGCTGTGAGCACAATTAGTTAATCTTCAGGACCTAGAGGTCCTTTAGAGAGCTAAGCCCACTTGGCCCCTCTATGCTAGGTGGTGGCGCCTGCTCGGCTCTCTCATGCCCTCACCGAATGCCAATTCCCTGCTTCTAGAACACAGGAGGCAGCTCTCTGAACAAGATAGAGTGGTGACCAACCGCAGAAGTGTCATGTGTTGGGCCGAGTGGTCTGTACTTCATAGAAATAATTCCTACGCAGGGAACATTCCTTGAGGGGCTCTGTGTATTTCTCCTTCGCAAGGCAGATGGGCTGCACAGGAGAAACTGCTTTTTCCACCCACACAGCACTTTCAGAGAAGTATTCGAGGCTCCCAGCCCCTGCAGCTGTGAGACCGTCAGGCTTATCACTGTGGAAAGAACAGTGCCATGTTGGAACCTTTCATCACTGCTTTTCAGAGGCACAAAGGAGTTTGAGCTCCATGGCAGAAGTTGGGCTTGGGTTATCAAATTTGCATAAACATCTGAGAAAACGAATACAAACTATATGTTCCAGGTCTGAACCATAGAGAACATGATCGGGTTAATTTAAGATTAGGGCCTGATATGGGATGCCACCCTACCCTCACATGCAAACACACCTTGTCCTCTTTCCTCCAGAAAAATAGTCTTGTGTCTTCTTACCCCAGGAAGCTACTAGAGATAGTCGGTTGTCCTTTTTTCAAAACAAGGGACTGAGATAGGAAGTGTCCGCTGTTGCCCCCTCAGATCAGGATAGGGCTTCTCAGCCCCTGCACCATGTTCTTTGTTGTGAGCGGCTGGTCCGTGCATTGTAGGATGTTGAACAACGTCCCTGACCTCTACCCACGAGAACTCAGGGCACTCCTGCGGCCGTGACAACCAAAGACGTTGCCAAATGTTCCCCGGGGTTGCCGAATTGCCCTCAGTTGAGAGTCACTGGATTAGGAGTGTGATTATGTGTGACATTAACTTTATAAGAGATATTGATTCAGAGCTTTTAAAAGCTCGTTATGTGAACTATTAAAGGGTTGGTATTGACTTTCCAACTCCAGTATTGGCCACCTGTTGTCTTGCAAGGATGTCATAAAATAAAGGACGTTATTTTTTCAGGTGAGTCCTGGGCCTCTTGGGACCCCAGGCAGAATTGCCAGATCCCTCCCGGACCCCCCCAACTGACCGAGCCCTCCTACTGCCAACTGGGGGTCTCCATCTGGATTACCCCTGAGCCTGTCTTTTCTTCCACTTTCCTGTTCCCCATCTCCCCTCAAGAAAAAGCACCGCCATCTTTACTAAGTCAGGAGATGCTTGTAGGCAAGTACTGATCTAGGTTGTGAAGGACCAGTCCCTTGAACCCTTCTTGGTAATTGTCCTGTAAAAGAGTGCCTTATTGACCCAGATGTATCCCCCGGAGGAAGAATGTGTAAGGAGGGGTATTTGGCTCCATGGGAATCTCTTGCTTAGATGCATCCTTGTTGAGGAGCCTGAGGTCATTGGCTTCCCACTCCTGGCTTAGCTGTGTAACCACGGAAGTACTGGGACAGGAAGATTAAAAATCAGAAACTCAAGAAAAGTCCTCTCTGCCCCTGTGATCAGATCCTTACTGTTCATCATGAACCACATGCATCTTTTTTTTTTTTTAAGATTTTATTTATTTATTTGACAGAGAGAGAGCGAGAGAGCACAAGCAGGGGGAGCGGCAGAGGCAAAGGGAGAAGCAGACTCCCTGCTGAGCAGGGAGCCCAATGCAGGACTTGACCTCAGGACCCTGGGATCATGACCTGAGTCGAAGGCAGGTGCTTAACCAACTGAGCCACCCAGGTTCCCCCACATGTACCTTTTGATGAGATTATTTCACCCCATTTTTTTAGCACTACTATTCTGATTATTGATTGGCCCATTTTATTCTCTCTTCAGACTCCTTGAGAGCACCCTCAAGCATACATTTGATTTTCTTCTAATCACATGCTTCATCCACGGAATTAATGTCACTGTGCATGTTAAGTGCCATTCCTTCTCGTGTTATGAGTTTGGGTGAAGGATAGTATTTTTTTCTTTTGGGTTCTGTTAAAAAAAGTTATTCTGACACTTGTTAAAATAAAGTCTGCTGAAAGAAGGGTATCATGATAGGGGAGAGAATTGGGTTCAAGTCCAAGTTCATCAGGGACATGTGGGGATTTATAGCCTTTGAGCAGAACGAGGGTCATGGATGGCAAATTGCTAAGAGAGAATATCAAGGATGGGGGTTCTTGCTAAAGGCTGGCCAAGAACCTATTAGACATTGGTAGACTCTCTCCCTTCAGCAAACTTGAGTTCAGCCCCTCCTGAATCTTCTTTCTGACCAGGCTCCATCTTTGGACTCTGTCCTTAGTCCATTGGCTCTGCCCATGCAGTCCAGGCTGAGCAAGAATCCCACGGAGTCACTTTGCTGAACATTCCCTACCCTTGAGATCTGATCAGACTCCTCATCCTCCACCCTCCATATCCGCCCATCCTGGCCTGCCTTCAGCAAGGATCCTCTGAAACTGGTGTAGCCACAATCCCCCCACCCTTGATATTCCCTCTTAGTAATTTTCCATCCATTGACCCTCCCCCTGCTCCTGGGTATAAATCTCCCCTTGTCCTTGTTATATTAGGACTTGAGTCCACTCTTCCTCTCCAACTGTAGAACCCCATGACAGTGGTCCCCCCCAAATAAAGTTTTCTTAACTATCTCTACCAAGTGTCTGAACACACTTTTTTTTTTTTTTAACAACATCCAAGGTAGGAGGTGAAGAACTTGGCCAGATATCAAGAGTGAGGGAATTCTCTCTATGCTAACTCAGCAGGATTCTTGCTGTGACTGGACTGTGCAAGCCCGGCAAGACAGGAAGGACACAGAAAGCCAAGGTCTAGGCCTTGTCAAGAAGAGGGCTCAGAGGAGGCTGAGGAGGGGGGTCTTGGGCAGTTCTCAGAATTTCCTCACAGCAGTGGTTGCATATCAGAATCCCCCTGTAAATTCTAACATCCAGAGGCCCGGGTCCATCTCAAATCTGCTGAAGAAGGCATGCAGACATTTGGTGCTGTCACCGTGATTCTGCTGGGCAGCCCAGCTGAGAACCACTTCTCGAAACAGGCCTAGTCACTCTATGAGAGAATAGCTCCTCAAATTCAACACTCAGAAACCAAAGATTCACCACAAACCACTGACAAGGGACACTCTTGCTTCACTGGTGGGGACGGGAGAAGAGCCAGACTGGAAGCGGTGAGGGGAAGTGGCTTCCCCAGCTCCGATCCTTCCTGTTGTGTTTCCCTCAAGGTTTAATGTAAAGGAGAGAAGTGATTTTGCTTATTCACTGTGTCAATCTTTGGAATTTTCCTAGTGGGGGAACAGGAGAGGTGTCAGTCCTCAACATTATCTCCCTCAGGGAAAACACCATTAATTGAGGTGACCCTTCTGTGTTCAGGCTCTGCCCGGGCAGGACTGGCCCAGCCCTGAGGCTGGGACATCTCCCGCAGTCTCCCTGGGCTCATCTCTCTCTCTCTCCCCCATCTTTTTTTTTTTTTTTTTGCTAAGAATGATACCCCAGTTTTTCATAAAACACTATGCAATGAAGCTTCATTGTCTTCCTGCTGCACCCCTGGATTGCCTCCCCTCCGCCTTTCCTACGGAGCCACCATGGAGGTGCCCCTGACGTGCAGAACGGTAGTAGGGACAGGAACCGTGATCACACCTCTGCCACGTGTCGAGCGTTCCTACCATCTGAGCTCTGTCATGTACTGTTCTGGGAAGCAAATGAAGAACCACCGCAACCCATGTGTTCCAGAAAGGCAAACAGAAGGTCAGGGTACTTAAGGACACATGGCTATGAAGTGCTGGGTCTTCCGTGATGATGTCCCTCTATTTCCCAGAAAGTGGAATAAGCACGGGTCAGCTGGCTCTGGAAAGGGGAAAGCGGGATGCATCTACCAGAATGGCAGGACATGGGACGTTACCAAGGCCCGGGACAGAGACCCTTGGACTAGACAGAGGTTGCTAACAAGAGTCAGAAAAAGGGAACAGAAGAGCCCCTGCAGAAGTCATTTCATTTCTGGGGATCCCCTGTCCCTCAACCCAAGAAATAAACTGACAAGTCTTAAGAGGTTTTTGAGGCTGCCCCAATATAAGGTTCAGTGTTTCGAAGTAGACAAAGTACTGATAAGGCAAAGGGACTCACATTTCTTGAAAACTTCTAAGTGTCCAATACTATGTGGGATCCTCAACACTGCTCTTACTAAACACTGCTTTTCTTAATGCATTTACTACGCCCGCAGGTCAAGCATGTTCTTACTCGATGATTAGATTGTGTGGCCTGATCAGAAAGGATGAATACTTACAATTTGCATTGACATGGTTGGAACTGGAGGGTATTCTGCTAATAAGTGAAATAAGTCAATCAGAGAAAGACAATTATCATATGCTTTCACTCCTATGTGGAATATAGGAAACAGCGCAGAAGATCGTAGGGAAAGGGAGGGAAAACTGAATGGGAACAAATCAGAGAGGGAGACAAACTGTGAGAGACTCTTAACGATGGGAAACAAACTGAAGGTTGCTGTAGGGGCCAAGGGTGGGGGGATGGGGTAACCAGGTGACGGGCATTAAAGAGGGCACATGATGCAATGAGCACTGGGTATTATATACAACTGATGAATTATTGAACACTACATCTGAAACCAATGATGTACTATATGTTGGCTAATTGAATTTAAATTAAAAAGAAAGATTTTGTGGCTTGGTGAGTCTCCCACAATGAAGTCAGCTTTAAACACACTTTGTCCATTTTTTTTCATATTTTCTTTACAGCCTGAAAATCTGTTGTACTACAGTCAAGATGAGGAATCCAAAATAATGATCAGTGACTTCGGATTGTCAAAAATGGAGGGCAAAGGAGATGTGATGTCCACAGCCTGTGGGACCCCAGGCTATGTTGGTAAGCGCGGTGTGTGTGTCCGTGTCCGCTTTGTCCGTCTTCAGCGCCCGAGCCTGGCGCAAGATCACAGCTGCCTCATTCCCCTCGAGGGGAGAATAAAAAGGCTGAGACACATTGGAACAAGTTAGAAGAGAAGCAGTTTCCCCCGAAACCTTGTCATAGTTGGGGAGAAATCCTGTCTAATTTGGGTGTGGGCCTGAGTGGAGGCCTGGAGTAGATTTGGATGAGTTCCCGGGTTCTGATGCCGGAACTGTTGCATACATATCCGTGTTTTCAAGTGATTTACAGCGAGGTAGCGAGATAACGATGAGGTGCAGACACAAGTAGAACATGTAAAATGTTGAGATAGGAGCGGCCAGAAAGAGAATATCGACGGGAGGAATCTGCTTTGTACCTTGATGAAGTCACTCTTGAAGGAGCCAGTCCCGATTGGTAATGGAGAAGCCAAGATTAAAGGCTTTCCTAAAATCAGAACCCCAGATCCAGATCCTTTGTACCAAACATTCAGAATGCAGAAAAGGCTACGGCAGAGCTGAGCACTTGGATGCTAAGAAGCATCTTCTGTCTTCTGGGGACCTGGACAAAGGCCATGGGCGGTGTTGGTGACGTTTTCGAGACTTTGATTTACGTGAATGTATTCACTCATGCAGCAAATGTTTACTAAGGTGCCTACGATGTCCCAGCTGCTGTTCTAGGTCCTGGGGTGAAGGCAGTGCATGAGACACATGGGGCACCTCCCTCAAGGAGCTCACATTTTAGTTGGGAGTGACAGACAACAGACAAAGACGCGAAGAACGGGGTTGTTTAGGCCATGGTAAGCGCTATGAAGAAAATAAAATGGGAATTTGCAATAGAGTGGCAGGGCACTGGGGGGATTAGGATGGCTAAGGGCACAGGAATGACACCAGGGTATTTGCCTGCGTGTGGAGAAGCAGCCAGCCTTGGGACTGTGTGGGGACAGAGTGTTCTAGGCAGAGGCATCAGCTTGGCGCCAAAGCCCTAGGTGGGAAAATCCTGAGGAGAGGGTACAAGCTGGGAATGTCTGAAAGCTGGGGGAAATGGGGTTGGAAAAGACTTTGGAAAACAGAGAACAAGGCTGAATTCTCGTCGTACACACCATGATGGCTTTTCCTAATGAGAACAGGAAGCCCGCCCTGAAAGAGAGGAGGGAATGTTCTATGACAGGCATCATTCCTGTTTGGTTTTACATACAACTGCACAAACTTACCAGGCCAGGCTGAGGAAAGCAAGCCTCATACCTCAGGAGCCTGGGGCCCAGCACATTGTGGGGAACTCCAAGTGAGCTCTGGGGCCTTCTCGGCCCTTCAAGTGCTGGCATAACATGGGTGTTAGGTCACAACTGTCTCATCTTTAAAGGTGCCCGAAGGACAGGAGAGAAGAGCAGGCTGAGGGGAATGGAGGATAACACAAAGGGAAGCAACAGACTCAGGAGGAGAGCGTGTCCCTGGTTGGTATGTGCACTGGACAGAAGGGTGGTGGTGGTTCTGCTCACAGAGAAGCCAGCGCAGCCCAGGCCTGGATGAGATTCATGGCGCCCTGCGCGTTCTCGGTTCTGGGCTGGTGAAGTGATGCAGCGGGACCCGTCTGTACCCAGTCGGGGGGACATGGAATCACAGCTGTGGTGTGAGGTGCACATGGGAACACACGCGTGTGCCCGGGGTGGGGCTCATGGAGGGAGCAGGAGTGTGTGCAATGTGTATGTGGGATTTCTCTAGTTCAGTTCAAGCCGCCAGGCAAGTGGCAAATGAAAATGAATGAGATGTGCTTCTCCTCCTTTCTCTTCAAAGACGTGGAGGAGAAAAGCCTGTTCTAACAGGTGAATCAGAAAATGCGAAGGCCGTTGAGGTCATGGTGTGCGGTCTCCTTGCCAGGCTGGCTCTGCTGTCTGCAGTGTGGTCTGCAGCCCTGACCCCACCCCCCCAACACCTCCCCCCCCACCCCCCCCAACCCCCCAGCCCCCCCAGGCCAAGGAGCTGCTGAGGGCACCGTGCTTGCTCGCCAGCTTCTCCTTGTAGGAAGTTGACTCTCAAGCTGCAGGACAGACGTTCTGACACAAGTGTCCATATTTACATATGCATCATACTCTTCTCCTATTTGGCTCTGATGTTGGAAAGCTCTAGCACTTTCCAAATGGGTTTTTGCTTCTTTGCGCCTTGGCAGAACCCAGGAATGGCACATTCTCTGGGTTTCTAAGCGGGTGTTGTCTGAGTGGTCTGGTTCTGTTTAGATGTCAGATGCTGACCTGTCTGGGAACTGGGAACAATGTATAGATGTGGCCCTTGATATTACTACCCTAAATGGTGGCAAGTGGAGCCATCAAGTAATTCCGTTGTCAGATATGGAATTTTCTTTGAGTGAGGAGGGAGAAGAAGAGCTCTGTGGGAATGTAGGTGTTCTGATCATTCATATTTGTCGAGCACTGAGATGCGTGGGGAGTCCTCTTAGAGCAAGGAAGGGGATACGTTGGGAAGCTCGTAACTTGTAGACCTATACCTTGGGCAATGAGCAGCAGAGTTTGGGCTGTTTCCTCCCCTGCCCTTCCCCCTCCCTCCTGCTCAGGCTTGCACAGCAAACTCCTATTTAGCCATCAAAGCCCACCTTACATATTTCCCCTTTGGGCTGCTTTCCCAACACGCATCCTCTCTTTTGTCATCCTAGTTCTTTTCCTGACCATTTTTTCACCATGGCTCTGACTACATTGCATCAGGGTCCATACGTGTCAGTGCCTTTCCCACTGCACTGTGGGTTTTTCTACAGTGGGGATTATCTTATTCATCTCTGCACAGATGCTTGTTAAATTGATAAAAACCCAAAGTTCATGAAAATTAGCGTTTTTCTCTCTCTCCTCTTCTTCCAGCCATTTAACATGCATTTATTAAATTTCTGTTATGTGCCGTGCTCAGTGGTTTGGTGTTAGGGATATGAATATGTAGGGACGGCTTTTCTGACTTCAAAATGCTCACAGTATTGTGAGAGACAGAGGGCAAACAGGCAAATTGAATAATGTCTGGCAAGTGCTACATTATTCACCACTTAAGGATTATTTATTTAGTGCCTACCTGCTGTTCTAGGTACTGAGGATGCGTCAGTAGAAAGGAAAAGAAAAATAGATAAAAGTCCCTGCCCTCAATCAGGGTGCTTACATTTGAGTGAGACAGAGACAGACTGCATGCAAAGAGCTAAGTCTATTACTTAATATCTTAGATTGGTAAGTGCTATGGAGAAAAATAAAGCAGGAAGGAGAATAGGGTGTGTGTGTGTGTGTGTGTGTGTGTGTGTGTGTGTGTGTGTGTGTGTAGGGGGTTACAATTTTAAATAAAGTAATCAAGGCAGCCCTCAATAAGAGGGTGACAGTGAGGTCAAGATTTGATAGAAGTGAAGATGCTAGCCATATTGTTATTTGGAGGAAGACCATTCCAAGGATGGTGCAAAGGCCCTGAGGCAGGAGTATGCGGGAGCAACAGGAGCGGGGTGAGCAAAGAGGAGAGCAGTAGAAGGTGAAGTCAGAGAAGGATCAGGCAGAGCACGTGGAGACTAGGACTTAGAAATCATTATCAAGACTATGGTTTTAAGGGGCACCTGGGTGGCTCAGTCGTTAAGCATCTGCCTTCGGCTCAGGTCATGATACCAGGGTCCTGGGATCGAGCCCTGCATCGGGCTCCCTGCTCAGCGGGAAGCCTGCTTCTCCCTCTCCCTCTGCTTGTGTTCCCTCTCTTGCTGTGTTTCTCTCTGTCAAATAAATGAAATCTCAAAAAAAAAAAAAAAAAAAAGACTATGGCTTTTACTTATAGCCATGGGAGGGTTCTGAGGCAAGGCATGGCACGATCTGACTTTTACCAGGATCCTTCTAGGAGACAGGCGGGGATTAGGAGAGATGCCAAGGTGCAGGGCCAGGGTGGAAGGAGGGGGGCCAGTTAGAAGGCTCTGAAATTACCCAAGTGAGAAATGATGGAGTCTGGGCTAGGTTGGCAGAGTGGACATGGTGAGAAGTTATCAGATTCTAGATAAAATTTGAAGGTAATGTCATGGAGATTTTCAGGAAGACTAAAAGTAGGATTTGAGAGATACAGAAATCAATGGTAACTCTAAAGTCTTTTTGGCCTGAGCCCCTGGACGGGTGTGGTTTCCCTTACTTGAGATGTAAAAGTCTATGGAAAGAGCAGGTTGCAGAAATATTACCGGGGCTCAGATTTTGATTTGTTCAAGTTTGCAAGGTCAAAAAGGCAGTTGGAACACGAGTCTGGAGTTCTGGGGAGAGATCTGGTCTGCAACAAGATACAGTCAATTCTCATTATGCACAGTAGTGATGATCTATGACATCACCTCGACCTGAACCGGTAAATACTGACCCACTGTTCCCAAGGAAGATACAGGGTGAGGTTCCTCGTGAGCCTCTGGTCCCCGCATTTTCATCTACTGATCAATGCATGACCTTGTTTTATGTGTATTTCTGTTCAGTGACACCTTATTTAATACATAGTCTCGATTCATGAATGTTGAGCTCACGGTCCACAGCCCCATAACTTGTCCCTAAATGAAGCTTCTCTAGCCACATATTTTCTCTATAAGCACATCTCCGCTTCCTTGTGCCGGGAATACTAGAGGGCACTTTGTCACTGCACTTGGGGGCCATTTTAAACCATGAATCTACAAAATGCACAGAAATGTGAAAAACATGACACTAACTAGACCATGAAAATCATACTTGTTTATAGCGTGAGAGTTGAAATAGGAGGGCAGAGTGTCGCCTTGTTTGACCTCAGCTGGGAACGTGTGTCTTGGAAACTCAGCCTGAGCCTCTCTGCTCACGTCCAGAAGTGACCACAAAGGCATGGCAAGTATTGATTTGGGGGCTACAAATTTTAGCAAGTAGGCAAATTTATAAGTACGATACCCGTGTGCCCTGAGGATGGACTGTACTGGGGGGCTGACAGCCTCCAGATGTATTTTGAAGCCATGAACCTGGATAAAATGGCTAAGGGGGGGGGCAGGGAAAGATGGAGGAGAAGAAAGGTCCCAGGGCTGAGTCCTGAAGACCCAGGACTGTGAGGGGGCAGCATGTGAAGCAGGAAGAGAACCAGGGCGCTGTGGTATCTTGGGAAGTGCTTCAGGTTGGACAAAGTACTGTGTCAGTTGCTGCTGTTAACTCAAATAAGATGAAGACTGGGTGTTGACCTTTGGCTTTGGGGGCCCTAAATTATGGATCAGTTGAACGATTAATTGATTAAGTCAGTAGGAGTCCAACAGCTAGTGGGCAGAAAGTGAAGCGGGTCGTTGTAAAGAGGACCCCAGCATGCTGTCAACCCTGGGGCTGGACACCACCACCCCCACCTGCCCCCCACCAGTGGCTTATGTCTGCAAGGTTGGGACACTATTTGGGATCTTGGACAAAGAAGCTACGCCCCATCTCTACTGGGAATTTTCGGTTTGAACACAGTAGAACCCAGCCCCAGTTGGCACTCCCGATTCGGGGGGCTGTGCTGTCCAGGAGCCCAAGCCAGGTGCGGAGGGCTGCTGTCTCCTTTCAGCTCTAGTTCAGACTCCTTCTAGATAGAAATATTGGTTTCGATTGGTGAAGGCTGTTGTTTTATTGTTGTTCTTCTTACTGCTGTTGCCTAAATGACTGTTCAGCTAAACAGTGAATTTTGGCAACATCAAGATTACTTCAGTTTCAATGAGCTCTCTAATAATGAAGAAATAATGAAAAAAAGGGCTGTTCATCCCAAGTATCCCAGTGCACATGGTACCTGAGAAGGCAAAGGGACCTGAGCACCTTGAACTTCACTCTTTACCCTTAACAGCTGTCCAGATATTACATGTCCTTTATAAGGAACCAGGGCACTTGCAGACCATAATGTCACTGATGGTAGGAGACCGCAGGCATCTCAGCATCACCGCGTATGGGGTTCCCACTGCTGGCAGCTCCTAGAGCTCGCTCTAACACCTAGGGCCCTTCCAATGGAGTCTGGCCAGTGGGCGATACAGACCCATATAAGGTAGTGTGTTTGCAGTATGCAGTAACTGACACATTTCAGAAGCAACATTATAAATACAGGTGAGAGGGGGATCAGCAAGGGCTAGAATGAACCAGGGAAAAACTCATGGAAGAGGCATGATTTGAAAGAAGAGTAGAATTCTGGGCCAAGATGGGGAGAGTTACAGACGTGGGTAAGCAGGAGAACAAAGGCCCAGAGTCCCGAACTGCTTCTTGTCAGGTGTGGAAGAAATGAACAGACTCATTTGGCTCAGACAGGGGACTCGGGTAAGCAAGTACTTAGAGATAATTTAGAAGAAAGGATGGGGCAATCTGGTGGCGATCAGCTTCTCAAGGTAACAGGGTAGCCTTCAGTACGGTATTGACCTGAATTTGGAATCCATTTCATTGAGCCAGGTGTACCTTTGCCTTGGTGTCGCCAATAAGGGAAAAGTCGGAGCTAAGAAAGTTAGTAAATTACTTATGTTACTTGCTCTGCTACATTAATGAAAATATCCAAGTGGGCTCTCTTGAATCACTGAATAGAAGCAGTAAGTCAAAACCGGGGATGTACTGTATGGTGACTAACATAATATAATAAAAAATCATTATTTAAAAAAAAAAAAAAGAAGCAGTAAGTCACAGAAAGCACCCATTCTAGTCATGTAATTGATAAACTAAAGATGACACATCGACTCCTCTTGGTAGTGAAAAGCCTGCATTTTTATTTCTTGCTGCATTTTTATTTCGTGATGTTGCTGTTTGTGCACAAATGTGATTTCTCCAATTCTGTGGGTCTCATTCTCCTGATTTCAGAAAGAAAATTAAACAGTTCAGAAAACCTTTAAACCATGGTCTATAGGTTAAGCGACAGAGTGCCTTGCGAGGGGAAGGCAAGCATGTGCCCCTTGCTAGCAGGGTGACTCAGGAATCCCAAACTTCACTTTAGAAAGGGCAAGAAGGCAGGGTGGCAGAGACTTGAATTGCTTCGTGAGGTTTCTGAGCTAAATAAGGTTTTCCTTCTTCATCGAGCCCTACTGACAGATGATCCACCACTGTGCACAGTCCTTCGTCTGGCGTCCACACCAGCAAACACACCGTTTCACTGTGGGATGTTGCTCACTTACATCTGGTCCACCGCTGTGTTTATCAGCAGAACCCCACCATGGTTCTTCACGGGATGCCTGGTTGTCATGTTACTAAAGCTACGGGAAAGGAGTCCTTCTGGTTTCCTTCCGTAACTTACTTGAAGTGCTGCCTGCACGAATCTTTGGTCTAGCTCTCGCTAAAGTAGTTGAAACAAGTTTCATCGTGTTCTCTTGTAAATGGAAATGAAGAAAGGTTGGTCAACATTCTCGGCATATTTTTTGACACAGTGAGAGGAGTGCCCTTAATTCATGAGACCGTGGCATTTTTAGAGCTTGATTTGGGACTTGCAGCTCTGATGAGATCTTGGAAATCCGTCGTTGCAGCCATTGTGGTGTTGGGACAAGGACCTCTGTACTCCGAGCCTCCCAGCCTCTAGTTGGTGGCAGACACAGCACTGGAACTTGAATGCAAGTAGCCCACATATCTCTGCCATTGGTTAGACACGTGAGAAGCCTGAGCCCTTCATTAAATTCTTGGGTTCTCAGTTTCTTGGATGGACCAACTGAACTCCATGATTTTTTCTGGTTCTGCCATCCTTTTTTTCTAGAGACATGTGACTCAGTATCCTTTAAATATATAAATATCCATGTGTCGAGGATATTCATGCCATTTTTTCCCATCCTCATTCAGAACAGATAAGAAAAGAAGAGAATGGGCTGCTATCACCCATTTTTGTCCTTGTCAGCAACATGTCATGGTGATTCCTCTCATGTTTCCCCGTGGGCCCTCTGCTCCTAGCCCTTTGTTCTTACTCTTCTGTGTGGCTATTTCTCCCACAGAGCCTGATTTATTATTTGCTCCCTTAAATATCACAATTTAATATACGGCTATAAGCATCACATCATTCTCATCGTCTCAGACCATTGGTGTTAAAACAGGGTTTATAGAATTCGTAAATGGCCATGCAGGGCGCAGACCAGTAGGCAGAGGACCCAGATAAGAATGTTCTCTTCCCTTCTCTCTCAACAGCTAGTCAGTGACAACCAGCAGCCAGCGTTTTGTCACCCCAGGTGCTGCAAGTAGACCCCATTTGTTAGAGAGAACAGCCCCCTGAGTGGGGAGGCGGCTCCTTCTATTAGTCTGATGGGACAGAAGCTCCTTGTCAGCACGTGGGCAGGGTGCACCCAGCCATGCCTGGGAGGAGCCCCCACTCCACATGCCCAGTCCCCCAACTCACTCTTCACACTGTGCACGCAGCATTTTTCACCCTTCTGCAATTTCTGAATGGCTCCTCTCTACATCATAATGGGACGGAGTGTCATAGTTTCTAAACTGGTTCCACTTTGCTGTGGAGGCGAGGAAGGAAAGAAACCATGTGGCATTTTGGAACTTACTCTTTTTTTTTTTCTTTTAATGATTAAAAACTAAAACATCGGGATGCCTACAAAGGTCCTCATAATCTTTTTTTTTTTTTAAGATTTTATTTATTTTTTCAACAGATAGAGACAGCCAGCGAGAGAGGGAACACAAGCCCGGGGAGTGGGAGAGGAAGAAGCAGGCTCATAGTGGAGGAGCCTGATGTGGGGCTCGATCCCATAACGCCGGGATCACGCCCTGAGCCAAAGGCAGACGCTTAACCGCTGTGCCACCCAGGCGCCCCAAAAGGTCTTCTTAATCTTAACGCAGACCTTGTCAGATTTCAGAAGCAGCCAAGTAGCCATCCTGCTGCCGTCACAAACCCCGGAGGGCAGAGGCTGGATCTTGGGATGACCTTGAAGGGACCACATCACAGCCTTATTTCTTGCCACGTTGCTCTGAATTGCCTCAGAACACTTCCCTCCTCCCTCCCACTGAATTCCAGGTCTCTCCCACATTTTAAAACACCAGCTGCCCTCCCATTTTCCACTCCCTTCCCATTCCTTAGCCTCGCCCCTCCACCCACCGGCCACATTCTGGCTTTGGTAGCATTTGAATGGTAATCCAGCTCCAATCAGAACGGTAATTACAAGCCTGGCCGGTGCTTTCGAGGGGACTTTTCATGCCTGTGGTAACATTCAAGAAGCTCCTAGGAAAATCAAAGCGAGCTGCTGTTTTGGGATGCATTTTTACTCAGTGACAAACCTAAGGGAAGGACAAGAAAGTACGAAGGAACTTGTATCCGCAGAAGGACAGAGCTGTCCCAAGAACACTCGGCTCCTCTGAACAGCCCTGACTTCGGGTGAAAGGCAAACCACAGGCAAAGAATGAGTCCGTATTTCAGCTGTATTTTTATGTGCCAGCCTTCCAGCTGGCAGTCCTCTAAACTTCGGTGAAGAAACCCTGTTTGTGAGGACGCTCACAGTAAAGCCCCTCGTTATCCAGGATTGTTCTTTTTTAATCCCCCCCTCCCCCGCTGCTGGACATTCTACCAACAGAAGGAGTTCTGACTCAACACTGTCAGTCCTGCTCCTTGCAATCAGTTCTTCCCAAGGCCAGATTCCACCGTGAAATGGATGCCTGAATTTTATTTAACTTGATTGGTAGAATTTTATTTATCATCCCTGGACAGGCAGCCACTGGATAAAAATGTCCTGTTTCTTTCACAGTGTGTGAAAGAAATCCTGCTCCCCACTTCTCGGACATGCATTGTCACTGACTCTTTGGGGCTGGATTACGGTTTGATTTAAGGCCCTGTTTACCCTCATCCACCAACAAGGGAGCTATTCCTTCTCACCACCTGTGGAAATTCCTCAAAAACAGGAAGATGGGGATCCAAGTGGCCAGCCCTGGACACAAATCCCTAACTGATTGCCTAACACAAAGGGTCCCATGCAACTCTTCACTTGAGCACAGCTTCTTTTCCACGAAGGCATAACTTTGGGACGAAGTAGGAGGTGCCCTTCAAGACAGGAAACTGAGGCGTAGAAAGTTAACAAATTCTCTGAGATACGCTGGCCCCGGGCCCAGCCTGTAATTCTGTCCTCTGATTCACTGCCACATCTGAGGTAGCAGAGATGACAATGTGACTCTGTGTGTACAATTGCATCATTTTTTAATTATTATTATGTTATGTTAGTCACCATACAGTACTTCTTTAGTTTTTGATGTAGTGTTCCATGATTCCTTATTTGCTCATTACCACACATGCCCTCCTTAATACCCATCACCTGGCTACCCCATCCCTCCCACCCCCTCCCCTCTGAAACTCTCAGTTTGTTTCCTGGAGTCCAGAGTCTCTCATGGTTCATCTTCCCCTCTGATTTCCTCCACTTCATTTTCCCCTTCCTTCTCCTGATGTCCTCCATGCTATTCCTTATGTTCCACTTATGAGTGAAACCATATGATAATTGTCTTTGTCTTCTTGACTTATTTCACTTAGCATAATCCCCTCCAGTTCTATCCATGTCGATGCAAATGGTGGGTATTCTTCCTTTCTGATGGCTGAGTAATATTCCATTGTATATATGGACCACATCTTCTTAATCCAGTCATCTGTTGAAGGACATCTCGGCTCCTTCCACAGTTTGGCTATTGTGGACATTGCTGCTATGAACATTGGGGTGTGTGTGCCCTTCTTTTCACTACATCTGTATCTTTGGGGTAAATACCCAGGGTAGCTCTATTTTTAACTTTGTGAGGAACCTCCATACTGTTTTCCAAAGTGGCTGTACCAACTTGCATTCCCACCAGCAGTGTAAGAGGGATCCCCTTTCTTCACATCCTCTCCAACATTTGTTGTTTCCTGCACTTTTAATTTTTGCCTTTCTAATTGGTGTAAGGTGGTATCTCAATGTGATTTTGATCTGAATTTCCCTGATGGCTAATGATGTTGAACATTTTTTTCATGTCTCTGTTAGCCATTTGTATGTCTTTGGAGATGTGTCTGTTCATGTCTTCTGCCCATTTTTTGACTTGATTATTTGTTTTTTTGGGTGTTGAGTTTGAGAAGTTCTTTATAGATCTTAGATACCAGCCTTTTAGCTGTAATGTCATTTACAAATATCTTCTCCCGTTCCGTGAGTTGCCTCTTAGTTTTGTTGACTGTTTTCTTTGCTGTGCAGAAGCTTTTTATCTTGATGAAGTCCCAAAAGTTCATTTTTGCTTTTGTTTCCCTTGCCTTTGGAGATGTGTCATGAAAGAGATTGCTGTGGCCAATGTCGAAGAGGTTTCTTTCTATGTTCTCCTCTAGGATTTTGATGGATTCCTGTCTCACAATCTCATCATTTTTAAAGTGCTCTGCTAGAGAAGTTCCCTGCTCTCCCTACTTCTCTGTTAGGCTTCTCCCTATAATATGCGATCACATTGCCTAACGTGGCTAGCAGAGTGGAACTTGGATCCAGTCCCCCTGACCCCAGGTACCATGATCCACTTTCATGAGCCATGATAGTTAGGTCTCCACTACCTCTGACCAAGACTGACTCTCACCTCTTAGGGACTATTCTTCCCCATTGTGACATACACGAAGTTCAAGTCAAGGGTCTTTCTCCTTGCCACCTCAGGGAGGTGAGGCCAGCCAGTAAGAGGCACAAATGGACCTTGGACTAGGTCACAGGATGGCAAGTGGCCTGTCTGCTAGCCTCTTCTTGCTGACGTCACAGGCAGGCTGGATGTTTCAGACCCATATTCAAAGATATGCTCATTCAAGGAAAGGTAGAGGGCTGTTAATCTTAGTGTCCGGTCAGCTCTACTCTGTAGGTAAGGGAAATGGCAGGAGTTTTGCAAATGCCAAAGAATTAGGGAAAAAATTAGGATATGCTCTTATTTATAAGTAGTCTTCTGGAACAAATTTTTCTAACCTCCCTGTAAGAAGAACTTATAATTGGTGCCAATGAGAAGAAGAATCGGCTGGAGCAAGGCATCGCACCCTTGCTGCCATGACAGACTGTTCTCATGCCCGTGGCTCTGTCGGCAGTGATGAACAGGCAGTTCCTGGGATGCAGTCTCTAGCAGCATGCCTGGACCGAGAGGGCACTGTAGAAGTATGTTGGTGAATAAGTAAACAGAAGGATCCGTAACTCAACAGAGGGACCAACTGGATAGGAGGCTGGTATAGGGGGTTTGAAGACTCACTCCAACTCAAAGAGTCAAGTCCTCAGACGTGCTCTTCCATCACTCATGGGGCCCAGTTCAGGTCTGATTTCTAATGCACAGGGTAGAAATCTCCCATTAATGAATCATTTCCATTACATAAAGCTAGAATCAAGGCAAAGTACCAAATGATATCAATGATCTGTGCATCCTTAATTCTAAAAAATAATAAAACCTTCATTCCATTTTTGTTCCTGGGGTTCTCTCAACCCTTCCTCCTTACATAATAAGCTATTAGCTCTATCTGTAATTTATTATGTTTATTATTTTCATGAAGCCTCATTAAAGTCCTGAAGGTTGGGCTCTGTGAAAGTACCCATTTTACAGATGAGCAAACTGGAGGCTTAAGAGATCAAATGACTCATTCGAGTCAACAGGTGTCGTAAGTGGGGGATCCCAGATTTCTTTCACTGAAGAGCCAATGTGTCTATTTAAAACTTCTTCATCCAGACAACTAAAGTAGTTTTAAGTTAAAACCTACCTCTAGGCAACCATTTTACATCTTTCTGTCCCATTTAATGATAAAACGAGCCTCTGTACCTTTCCTACTCCTCAGCACTAAACCGATTACTTTATCTTAGAGCACAACACAAGGGCATATTCTCACGACACACTAGCCACAGCCTTTCTTCCCCACCGTTTGACTATTAGAGGTAATTTATCCCTCCTCTGATATTTTGAAGTCTTATTTAGAGTAAGTACAGTATTTTCAGAGTTTTATACAGAGTTACAAATCAACATCTCTCCCATCTGGCCACAATCGTGTCTGGTGTGGTCTGATCGTCTTCCTTAAGAAGGGGGCTGTGGCTGGTGTGACTTCTGTGGCTTGTGTCCACACTCAGCACCTGGGAAAACAGGTGAGCCATGGGGGGCAGGGGTCACATCTGTTTTGTTCACGCCATAAAGCCAGTGCCTGAAACAGAATCCAAGCTATTACACAGTTGAAGAACGCAAGAAACACTGCCTAGGTCCCATGGTTCTGGGCCATAGGATTCTCTTTTCTGGAATTGAGGGCTTCTCCTCCCACCCCAAGCCATCACCTCCTGATGTGTCCCTGTCCTTCACCCACTGGAGGTGGTCAGCTTTGAGGTACTGAGAGCAGTGGTACTCAACTTCCACAGAGGACAAACGGCCTTGCACATGAACTTGGTAACAGGGTGAGATCTTCTCCATCTCCTCTCTCTGCAGAAAGTGCTCTTCAGCACATCCCTGAGAGCACAGGAAAAGGGAAAATTCCTTTTCTGTTTTTTTAGAGCCTGGGGATTGAGTGCCACCCCCATGCCAATAGACAACTGCTCTTCCCACTTCCAGTTAGACTTGGTTAGGCCTTTTTCTTCTCTTTCAGTAAGGAAAATGGGCAATTTAATTGTTTTAAAAACAAGATGAAAGGTTTCTGAAATTTTTTTTCTTCCTTTTTGAAACCTCTGGAGTCCTTCCCTTTACCAGGAACCCTTGCTCTCAACCAAAATAAAACAGCTTGGGTTGTAGGACGTTTCCCACCCAGTGGAATTTTCCAAAGTAGGTTGGTAGTGAGTCTCACAGCAGTAAATTCGATTATTTTACATTTTGAACCAACTGTTTCACTAAAGAGGAGAAAGGCCTCGGGAAGGAGGACCACATCTGTCAGTCCGAAGAGATCTCCAGTAGCTCGGGGATGCTCTGCTAAAGTTTTGTGGGTTTTTTGTTGTTGTTGTTGTTGTTTTTAACTGATGGAATTGAAGTCTATTTTATTGAGAACATGCTGTATATTTTTATTTATTTAATTTATTTATATTATTATGTTATGTTAGTCACCATACTGTACATCATTAGCGTTTGATGTAGTGTTCCATGATTCATTGTTTGTGTATAACCCCCAGTGCTCCATGCAACACGTGCCATCCTTAATACCCATCACTGGGCTAGCCCATCCCCCACCCCCCTCCCCTCTGAAACCCTCAGTTTCCCAGAGTCCGTAGTCTCTCATGGTTCGTCTCCCCCTCTGTTTTCCCCCCTTCATTTTTCCCTTCCTTCTCCTAATGATCTCCCTGCTATTCCTTATTTTCCACAAATAAGTGAAACCATATGATAATTGTCTTTCTCTGCTTGACTTATTTCACTTAGCATAATCTCCTCCAGTTCCGTCCATGTTGGTGCTAATGTTGAGTAATCATCCTTTCTGATGGCTGAGTAATGCTTCATCCTTTATGGGATGAACTTCTGTTTGCTGGAGTAAATGAAACCAGCCAATGGGATGCTGTTTCTGTCAGGGACGGCTAAGAACATAGAATTGTTAACCCCAAGCTCGGAGCAGGAAGGAAGTTCTGAGAGATCACTTAACAGAATATCTTTTCTGCTCTTTAGACCTAAAAGTAGTAATTCTGAAATCCCTTTGAGAAAAGGTTTTACAAGGAGAACGGCACACATGACAATCGGCCACATGCAGAGAATTAGGGCTAATTCTGACTGTTTTATCCCCCAAATTCATGCCAGGAATAGCCATTTGTTAACCACATAGAACGTGCTAAGCCCTAAAAATACAGACCCGAGCGATGCGCCTGTGGTCAGGGGTCATGAAGCCTGGTATTTGACAGTGTGAGTCACGCAGCGCAGAAGAAATACAGAAGGTACGGTAGGAGGTCTAGGAGGCTGGCGTGTTGTGGGATTTTGGTGAGTGGACCTGGGAACTCAACACATGTCACCCAGGCAGAGCTGCACCCACTCAACCACTACCAATCTTGCTCATGTCCTTTTCGGCACCTCCGGGTGGGTCTGTTGCCCCTGACAGCCCCTGACAGCCTCCAGGGACTGGGACTTGAGATGCACTGGAGGAACGCAAGTGCCCTCTTGCCTCGAGTCCTTTCCTCCCATCTAGGCTGTACCAGGAGACTAAGCCCTTTCCTGCTCTGCCTGGGGGGTGGCATTAGAGGCTGCGGTGTCTTTTCATGACAGCTCTTTGTCAAGTGTCAATAATTCCAATTAAGTTATTTCAGTTCAAAGCCTCCCTCTATGAGGAGGTGTGGGGGTGGCGAGAGTCACTGTCACCCTCCCACTACACGTGAAGTGCATGAATTGCGCTGGGTACAGGCAGAAGAGAAAAATGTTTCTCCTTGATGAAGAAGTTCTTCGGCATCTGACAGTGTTGGGGAGGTGGTGGATTTGTGGCGGGCACGGCTCAGAGAACACTTCCCACTTGGCAAGGCCCCCGTCGACCGTGCTCTGGGCCTCCTCCGCCTGGAAGGTCATTTGTTGTCTGAAAGTTTGTAAATTGGATGCTGTGACTTTTTAGAACTACAGCCAAATTCTTGCCAAGAATTATATGGTATAAGATTGATAACGTAATATGAGGGAGCGTGGCTGGTTCTCAAAGTGACACTTGGTCTCTCAAAAGATCAGAGCCGGAAGTGGACTCTCGCAGAGCACAGGCTACGGGCTGAAAGGATCGGGGAGAGAGTAGGAGGGGGGCCAAGAACCAGAAGAATTCAACAGGTTGGCTGAACAAGGGGAGCCAACTGCAGGACCCAGAGGAGAACAGGAAAGAAAATATCCCAGTGGATCCCAGGGGTTCAACATGATTTCATAGTCATAGCAACTTGTCAGGAGGATTTTGAATATTGCCTGAAAATTGATGTTTACCAAGAATCACTATGAGATGAAAAGTAGCTAAAGGGATGTAGTAGGCTTGTTCAAACAGTGACCCAGAGAACATTTGGGTTTTTTTAAAGATTTTATTTATTTATTTATTTATTTATTTATTTATTTATTTATTTATTTAGAGAGAATGCAAGTGGGGGCATGCAGAGGGGTAGTGGGTGAGGGAGAAAATCTAAAGCAGATTCCATGCTGAGCACTGAGCCCAACTCAGGGCTCGATCTCACGACCCTGAGATCATGACCTGAGCTGAAATCCAGAGTCAGGCACTTAACCGACTGTGCCACCCAGGCACCTGGAGACCATTTGGTTTCAAGAATCCAATTAAAAGTGGACTTGGAATCAAGGTCATTAGTGTGTGCTGCCATTATACAGTTTTTAAAATATTTTAGGTTGGTGAGAATATCCTTTCCCAGATCAGTCTGCTTTCTCTCTTTTACTGTGACATTACCCATCCAAGGACTCTCTCCATTTGTCCAACTCTCTCCATTTGTTTCAATTACAGTGAAGAACCTCGCCAGAAGGCCAGTGGTTCACCTGCCAACCATTGGTTAAAAAATGTTTATTGTGCTGTTGTGGACAGAACCTAGATAAGACACAACACCAGAAAGAAGAAATGTTTGGCACAAATACGGAGACTTTTACCCCCAGTATTCCTACCTCGATGTTTGCTTGTTAATCATTTAGAACTTCCCCCCCAACACCCATGCTACTGATCCCGGCATCTTTCTGTCAGTGGCTCCCTTTTGTCAGTCGCAAGACTACAAGCATCTGAGATAGATCCAGATACCTTTTTTTTTAAAGAAAAAAAGTATACTTGATGTTATAAACTCTACCATTTAAACAAAATCTCATGTTTTAAAAATTATATGTGTCATCTGTGGCTTCAAGAGTCTAAACATCTCAAGCAACATCCCAGTTCCATGTCGCATAAACATCAGCCACTTGCTTTTCAAGTGCATGCAGGGCCTTGCACAGTTCTCCAAAACGCAGGATGCTCCGCCAGCCCGAAGGTGAAATGCTGAGTGTGCACGTGCCCCTGGGTATATGGACTTCTGGAGGGACACCATGTTCTTTATTCTTTTGTTTTCTGAATAAGGGATGGTGGCCAGAATTTCCCTCTTTCTAAAAGGCAGGGAAGGAGGGGGAGAAGGAGGAAGAGGATGTTCTTTTAAGGAGCCTTTCCCATGCCCGAAGAGCTGGAGAGCTGAGTCTGGGGAGCTCCAAAGAACACAAGATCAGCTCCTCCTCGGACTGAAACCTGCTTTGCAGGGGGCGTGACTCTTACCCCTCTACACATCCTGGCTCAGGGGGTCGGCTCAATCTTTGCTTATAAACTGTGGAATCAGCTGTTGGAGGTGCCAACCTCTTCCTTCTCAGGGCTCCTTCCCCACATCTGTCGCCATGTCACACCTGGTAGGTGACATGAGCTTACACCCCAAATCTCACCCTGAACTCTGGCTGCCCCCACACCACTGTTTGGCATTCAGTGCCCTGGAGTGGCTCTGTGCTCAGGATATCTGCCATCTGTCCTGCAGGGAAGTGACACTGGGTCAGACGTCGCCAGTGAGCCTTCTGTGCCTCCTTTGAACTTTCCATCAGGCTACATGGATGGCTCTGGAGGCTCAGAATTAAGCTCCTTGCAGATGCCATCACCTCCCACCGTCTGTGCCCTTGTGGCCGCTCAGACCCAAACATCAGCTTGGAGAGAGCATACCTCCCAAATCAGCAGGACATTTACTGTGGTAAACGGCTCCCTTTTGTCAGTCGCCATAATAGAAGTGTCTGGAAAATTTGCTGTCAGCAGTTATAGGAAGAGGAAGTATTGATGCTACCAGCTCTCAATTAACCAAGGGCCACTTCTCCAATTTGTGAGTTCCCTAGCTTTATGGTTCTGTCTCTCCTTTCACTCTTGTGCTGAGGGTGAACGAAGCAAAGAAAGGACATATAGACGTATTTATTTTGCTCTTGATAAAAAAGAAAAAAATTAAGTCTAAATGGAAGTATGGAGGAATGGGGGCTGAAAGTGTAGATTTGGGGGTTATCTGTGGGTTGGATTTCTTATCATAACCGGAAACATTCAGCAAAAGTTTGTATACATCCTTAGTCCTGCTTAGAAAATTTATCATAACGAATATAAGAGGGGATTTCCCTGTTAGTTTTTCTGCAATGGGACTTTTCTTACAGACTAAAGAAGCACTTGCCTTAACAATAAATATATTCCGATGGATGTAACTAGGACAAGGGTGAGATTGACCCGGTTCAAATCCCAGCTGGTCCATATCTCCTGGGTGGCATCAGAAAGAGAACTTCTCGAGGCTCATTTCCCTTAGATCAGGTGCAGAGAATGAACATCACTAGGGTTGCTGAAAGGGTTATAGTAGAAAACATGTATGAATGACCCAGGTCACGGCAGAGGCTTCATTCAGGTTAGTCCCTTGGAGACAAAGTTGGTATGGAGACCGCTTTCTCGCTGGATCACTTTAGGCAGGTTCCTGGACCTGTCAGTCCCTCTTGGTCCTCACCTGCGACTTGGGAGTCGTCATGATAATGATAATTAAGCTCTTCCCCTCCCTCCCCCAGGCCAGTTGGGGTAAGTGAGTTAATGCATCCCAAACACGTAGAACACACAATCCAGCAGACAGCTAGTTTTGCTTTGTCCAGTCTCTTTTCTGGAAAGTCTATGCTGAAGACACATCCGTCAAGTATATTTGGGTGAAAAGGAGATTTTGCTTGTGAAGATGCACTGTTTTTTCTTGTATTTATTTGCTCTTTGCACAGATATGTACGGCAGCCACTGCCAGTCGGGAGACACTGGGTGTGGGTGTCCAGCACAGGGCTCGAACCAGAAGGCCAGGAACAGAAAGCGTGAGAATAGGACAAAATAAGCCAAGACCCCTGGGAAGGTGGACTCTTGGGGTGGAAATGAGGAATTGGGATTAAGGAGCATTTTTGCTGTTTCATGGATGAGCAAATGAAATATTAGTATTGACAGATCAGCTGCCCAAAACTTCGCAGAGTGAGCTGAGAGCAGGCCTAAGGCAGGCTTCCCAGGGACCAGATTTCAGGTCTCAACTCTTCTGGATTGTGAGCTCCATGAAGGTATGAGGAGGAAGCTTCACGTTCACGCCCCCACAACACCCAGGAAGGCCCTACCCCAGGGCCAGAAATGCTTCCCTGAATTAGTTTTAGGTGAAGTCATACCCCAGGCTCCTTGTGGAGTATACCTTTCTCTGACTCAGTCTCGTCTGAACTGTAGTACCTAGCACCTGTTCTGACTGATTGATTGGTTGAACTTTTTTGTTGCAGACAGAAAAAGAGAAGAAAAATCTAAAAAATGTTTTCTGTCTTAGGCATTTAAATTGTCAGGCTTGTGTCTCTCCTTTCTCACTTCACAGCTCCTGAGGTCCTGGCCCAGAAACCGTACAGCAAAGCTGTTGACTGCTGGTCCATTGGGGTGATTGCCTATATTTTGTAAGTATTGCTCACCACCTTGGCTCCTTCCTTCCTTCCTTCCTTCCTTCCTTCCTTCCTTCCTTCCTTCCTTCCTTTTTTTTTTTTTCTTTTTTATTGTGGCGAAATACAGATAACACAAAATTTACCATTTTAGCCATTTTTAAACATCCAGTTCAGTGGCATCAGGCACACTCACAGTGCTGTGCAACCATCACCACCGTCCATCTCCGGAACTTTCTCATCTTCCCAAAGGGAAACTGTCCCCGTTGAGCACTAACTCCCTGAAGTCCCTGGCAGCCACCCTCCTACTTTCTGTCTCCGTGACCTCGACTGCTCTAGGGTCCTCGTGTCAGTGGGATCATACAGTACTTGTCCTTTCATGACTGGCTTTTTCGTTTATCATAATATCCTCGAGATTCATCCGTGTTCTAGCAGGCGCCAGAATTTCCTTCTTTTTAAAGCTGAGTAACTGTCCATTATGTGCATATAATACATTGTGTTTTTCCATTCAGCCAGCAGTGGACACTGGGTGGTTTCCACCTCGTGGCTATTGTGTATAATGGTGTCATGAGCACAGGTGGACAAATGTCTGCTTTTGGGTGCATACTGGAAGTGGGGTTGCTGGATCATATAGTACTTCCATTTAACTTTTTGAGGAATCTCCACACTGTTTTGCAAAGCAGCACCCTCACTTTACATTCACAACAGCAATGCACAAGGGTTCCAGTTTCTCCACACCCTTCCCAACGCTGATTTCCCATGCTTTAGAATAGACACCCTGATCGACGTGAAGTGCTTTCGTCGTGGATGTGATTTGCTTCCTCGTTTTAAAAATTTATTTGTAATGTGTTTGTTTGAGTAGACTTGACACACAGTATTAACATTAGTTTCAGGGGTACAACATAGAGATTTGACGACTCTATAGGTTACGCTGTGCTCACCACAGGCGTAGCTGCCGTCTCTCACCTTCCAGGGCTATTACAGTACCACTGACCATATTCCCTGTGCTACTCCTTTCATCCCCATGACTTATTCATTCCATCATTAGAAGTCTGGACCTCCCACTCCCCTTCGCCCATTTGGCCCATCGCTCACCCCCTTCCATCTGGCAACCATCAGTTTGTTCTCTGTATTTATAGGTCTGATTCTGCTTTTTATTTGTTTATGTATTTATTTGTTTCACTTTTTAGATGCCACATATAAGTGAAATCATAAATTTGTCTTTCTTGGTCTGACTTAATTCACTTAGCATAATACTCTCTGGCTCAATCCATGTTGTTGCAAATGACAAGATCTCATCCTTTTTTATGGCTGAGTAATATTGTGTGTGTGTGTGTGTGTGTGTGTGTGTGTGTGTGTGTGTGTCAATGGACACTTGGGTTGCTTCCGTATCTTGGCTATTATAAATAATGCTGCAATGCATTTCTCTTATGGCTAACAATGTTGAGCATCTTCTCATGTGCCACCTTGACTTTCCTGGGGATACAAACCACTATGAAAGAATTAGGACATCTCCAAAAGAATCAAAATGAGAAGCAATGTGATGAAAACCAAAATTGAGCCTTTAGATTCCCCATTTCTTCTCTGGTGCCTCATCTCCACAACCCAGGAAAGGCCATCATAGGGTTGTTGCAATTATTTCAGGGTGATCAATTTGGGGTTTTATTGTTATTTTGTATTTTGCTTAAGTCCACTGTAGAGTAATTTTTTAATTACAATTTCTTTTTGTGGTGATACTTTCAAATGCTTACTATGGAGCATATTCCTAGGGTAGGTTTGGGCCAACTGGTGTCTGTAATTGATAGGAAATGCATTTCTCCCCGAGGAAGGGAAGGCTTTCTAGCAGATAGAGCCTGCTACAGACAATGAAAGACCATGGGGGATTGTGATCAGAGAAAGGTCTGACAGTATGTGGCATCCTCAGGGACTGCTGGAAATATCCCCCCTGTGTTGGCTTTGTCTCATTATCTGGAAGGCAAGCGGTCTTCCTACAGCATACATTCAACTGGTCAGCTTTTGTAGTTTAGCGTGGATTTAGTTGACAGCTCCTGTAGATTCCTACCATTATCACAGGATTTATCCATTATAATGTCCTTGGCCCCCACAGCCCCCACTTATGGAAATAGGTAAAGGCCAGATTCATCTGAGCTATAAAACTCGCATACTATACTCACATAGTGCTCTCACTTTCGAAGCATGGTAATTGTGTTCTACGGTAGTTTCATCCTTTTTTGTGGGGAGGGGAAGTTACAGACTGTTTGAGAATCTGGTGAATGCCGTGGACCTTCTCCCCTAATAATTCACACACACACACACACACACACACACACACACACACACTTCTGCATACCTCATTAACGAGCTTCCCGGGTACACAGAAGGCAGTCACAGCCCATGTGTCCTTTACTCTGGCTTCTTAAAACCCCAACTGAAATTCTTATCAGAGGTCCTACCTTGCCAAACTTGACATGGAAGATTTAAAAAAATGAATGATGGGCCGCTCTCCTTCCTGCAGAGGACCAAAGCTGGTGTCATCTAGAGAAGCCCTTCATCTGGGCTTCTGCTTGCTTGTTCCTTCATGTCTGTTCTGAATCTTGAAATACCACTCTGGTCTACACTAATGTCGACTGATTCCCTTTGTATATACAACTGCATATGTAATTGTCTCCCCGAAGTCTTGGCGCTGGGGTAGGGTACCTGCACAGCTATGAGGAGGTGGAGACAGCTTTACTGGGATAAGCACTGGTGTCTTAGACAACTCTGGCTGCTAGAACAAAACACGGTAGCCTGGGTGACTCAATCAGCAGATTTGTTCCTCACAGTTTGGAAGGCTGGGAAGTTCAGGATCTAGGTGCCTGCTGATTTGGTTCCTGGTGAGGACCTTCTTCCTACCTCACAGACCACCACCTTCTTGTTGTGTCTTCGAAAGGCAGAAGGAGAACATGTAAGTTCTCTGGTGTTTCTTCTTATAAAGGCACTGATCCCATAATGGAGGCCCCATCCTCATGACCTCAACTGAACTTATTACCTCTCAAAAACCCATTTCCAAACACTGTCACATTGGGGATTAGGGCTGAAAACTATGAATTTGAGGAGGATGCTATTCAGTCTATAGTAAATGGTTTGGTTGTGCTGAGCAATAGAATTATTGCAGTGGAATCCCCTTAAAACATGGACATTTCAGGATGGACATAGCACCTACTTTATAATACTGGTGACATCAAATGTCTGTATAACAGTGCAAGAATATAAATATGGTTACAAGGTTTTCTCTCCCTTCACCCTCCCTACAATCCTACATGATAGGTATAGTTATTATTAAACCCACTGAGAGAAGATCAAACTTCAGGGAGACTAAATAATATCACTTGGTATCAGAATCGACATTTGAAACCAAGCCCAGCTCTGACTTCCTGTCCAGCTCTTTGTGCTAACACGTGCCCTCACATGCAGACGTGGCCACGTCATTGAGAGAAGAGAGGATGTTTCTTTCCATGTTATATCCAGCTTGTGTTTGTTTATTTCTTTCTGCAAATGTTTACTGAATATGTATCATGCACCTGTCACTATGCTAGATGCTGGGAATGCACACTCAACAACACATACACAGCCCTCATGTTTGTGAAGCTGGCTCACGGTCTCGTGGAAGAGACAGGCATTCAAAGAAACCTCATAAATGATCATGGAATTTTAAAATGTGCAAAGTACTTTAAAGGAAGAGCACGAGGGGCTCTGGCAAAGTGGAACAGAGGTTACCTATTTCCAGTGGGTGGTTGGGGAAGTCTTCTCTAAGCAGAGGACCTAAAACAAAACCTAAATGATGAGTAGGTTAGGCAGATAAAGCGTGAGAGGGAAGTACTCCCGGCAGAGTGAATAGCGTGAGCGGGGAGAATGCTTTCAGCTACAAGTAACAGACAAACGAGGCCCATCTGGCGTAAGCATTTAAAAAAGTCATACCTCACATAATAACAAGTGCATAGGTAGGAAAGCCCCACCAATGCCTAAGTCAGAACCTCAGTCCCAGATTGTATCCATCCTTGCTCCCCGCCATCCTCAGTGCATTGGGTTTTCCTTGTGCCCTCCCCAACCAAACATGATGCAGCCCTCAGGGACAGACACAGCGCAGCTGGTGGAAGAAGAGGTGATGTTTAGCTCCCTGTGCCTGTAAGAGCTAGAATGTCTTCCCCAGAAGCCCCTCAGCCAATGTTCCCTCACATCTCCTTGGCCAGAAATGCCTCCCATGCTCATTTCTAAAGCGGTCCCTAGAAGAAAAAATGGGATTATCACAGGTGGCCCAGTGAAGCAGGTGACCATGTGGATGAGGGACAGATCACAGCTGTGCTGGGGAAGAAGAAAGCAGGAAACGGATTTGCAGGAGGTAAAGAACGTGTCTGCCATGGCCCACAGGTAGGGCAAAATCAGAACGGCCCACGTGGTTACAGTATGGAGTCACAACAGGATATCAGAAAGTTATATTCCAAGAGGTAGGAAGAGCCTGGGGAAGGAGAGACTTGGCAGAAAGTTTAGGTTTAACACAGGTTTAATGGGAAGCCAAAGAAGGATTTGGGCCAGATGTGTGAACTGACCTGATTTTCACTCGACGATTATTCAGGCTACTCTGTGAATAGGGGTTGGACAGGACAGCAGTGAAGGGTGGAGACCGTTGGGAGGCTCTGTCAGGTGAGCAGTGAGGGTTGCTTCTATCAGGGAGGCAATGATGGGGGTCCACTGGTAGGTGTATTTTGGACGAGAGAGATAAAGGAGATGGAAGTTTCAAGTGTAAACCCAAGTCTTTGGCTTAAGCAATCATGTAAATGGCTAAGAAAAAAGAATTAGAGGGTAGTGGAGGAGCAAGTTGAGGGGGATCAGTGAGATCAAGAATTTCATCTTGGGCGTGTTAAACTTAAGTCCTCTTTGAGATATCCATGGAGCAGTGCATGCAGATGGAGAGGTCAGAAATCTGGAGGAGAGGGGCGCCTGGGTGGCACAGTCGTTAAGCGTCTGCCTTCGGCTCAGGGCGTGATCCCGGCGTTCTGGGATAGAGCCCCACATCAGGCTCCTCTGCTAGGAGCCTGCTTCTTCCTCTTCCACTCCCCCTGCTTGTGTTCCCTCTCTTGCTGGCTGTCTCTCTGTGTTAAATAAATAAAATCTTAAAAAAAAAGAAAAAAAGAAATCTGGAGGAGAGATCCGGGTATATATGTGTATACATATACACATATACATACACACACACATATATATAATTTGAACATAGTACATCCAAATCCTTCTTTTTTTTTTTTTTTTAAAGATTTTATTTATTTATTTGACAGAGATAGAGACAGCCAGCGAGAGAGGGAACACAAGCAGGGGGAGTGGGAGAAGAAGAAGGAGGCTCATAGCGGAGGAGCCTGATGTGGGGCTCGATCCCAGAACTCCGGGATCACGCCCTGAGCCAAAGGCAGACGCTTAACGACTGAGCCACCCAGGCGCCCCCATCCAAATCCTTCTAATGACAGTAAACGAGACAATACTTGGCGGGACTAAAATACAATATTAAGTAAAGCAGTACTGTATTTCTTTATTTCTATTTTAAGTATAAACTTGGTAAGCTTAAATGTGGTGGTTTCCTGGTCACCACTAGCTTTGCTCCAGGGATTAGTCTCAGGTTGATTAAACGACTGGATCAGACTCCAGAATGGCAGGCAGGGCTTCTGTTTCCTTGGATGGCTTCCAGAGCCCTGAGAGTCTCAAGCGGAGAATGAATGGACTTTGGACATCTCAGCCGTTCCTTCCAAGATGTTCAGATCCTTGTGAGTGATAGGCCAAATTCTAGATATAATTTTTTAAAGATTTTATTTATTTCAGAGACAGAGAGAGAGATAGCAACAGAGATAGCAAGAGTGAGCACAAGTGGGGAGGAGAGGGAGAAGCAGGCTCCCCGCCAAGCAGGGAGCCTGATGCAGGACTCGATCCCAGGATCCTGGGATCATGACCTGAGCCGAAGGCAGATGCTTCACTGACTGAGCCACCCAGTTGCCTCTCATGAGAATATTAATAATGTGAATGGCGGGACAAGAAGACTCACGAGGAGATGAAGGGACATGCGGGGAGGCTTGTGTGCAGCTGGAGGAATTCCTGGGATGAAGCCACCATGGAGGACAGGGGTATTCAGGAAGGAGGGGGCACCATTCCAGGTATGTCGAAAAGGCTGGGTAAGACTGACATTTCAGAGAATGCAGGCTTAGGAATGAGGTTGCCTGAGGCACGTTTCAGGGCTGATGAAAATCCTCTGTGAGAAGCCTGGGGCCTCGGTTGGTGTTCCCGGCACGAGGCTGGCTCCAGGTTGAACTAGGGTTAGAAGCTAGAACTCATGGATCTCACAGACTCTTGCTACTTCCCCCTGACGCACTGCGCCCAGGCGCCCCACTCCCATCCCTCACGGGGAGACCAGGGAGCCCGGCTGCTGAGGGGCCCATGACCCACAGGCAGCACACAGGGGAAGCCAGCTCCACCGTGGGGGTCCGCGCTCAACTCCCCTTCTTCGCATCACCTGCGATGGAAAATGGGTTAGCCTCTAAGGTTTTTTGGCGTGCAGCATTTTTTTCATTTGATCAACCTGTCACACTGAGATATCCCATCACAGCAAAAGCAGCTGTGACAGGCCATGTACCAAAGGTCCTCCTCTCCTCTCTGCACGCCAGGCAAAACATTCTGCATTTTGTCAATGCAGGTACTTGCTGAATTGCTTCTCTTTTGATCTCTGCACTCAAGTCTATGTTATCCATCATTTGGAAGGAGGATTTTTTTTTTCTATCAAGGATATTCATTTTTAAAAATACATCGAATGGGTCCTTATCCTGTCAGGAATCTCTTTGGGTATCAGGACTTGCAACAACAACAACAGCAGCAGCAGCAGCAACAACAAAAACATCTTTGCCTGCATTACTTAAGCTACTAAGAAGGACAGAGTGTTCTGGAGCCCCTGACAGGCATGTCAGTGCCCAGGCTGGAGGCGCAGCTCAGCCAAGAAAGCACAAGTTCCGAGGACATAATAGAATCAGCATTTCATTGACCAGACTGAATTTTGTGATCACACACGCTGCCTTTCTTCTCGAAACTTCAAGGAGATGAGTTAATGACGGCTTGCCTAAATTATGCTCGGGGATACAGCATGGTATGGAGAAACAGGGGAGGTTTGCCAGCGTCAGAACTGGGCTGAGGTCTTAAGAAGTTTAGGCATTAGAGCCTTAGGGCAGGCTGGATGGTTAGGGTGGGTCTGCCGTGGGTGGCAGGGCCCCTACCCATGCTGTGACCTCTGACCTCCCTGCCTCCCAGAACCTCCAGGCCAAGTGCTTACAATAATCCCCTTGCTTTTTGACTGGCCTCTGACATTGTTCCATCTTTGAAGCTAGGTCACGTAAATATCGATTGGCCAATGTACGCGATGTAATTGGCTTTGTGAGAGTGGCGCTAAGAAGGCCTCATCTGCAGGGAAGGTCCCTTTTCTGAGACAAAGGACGCTCCTTGCCAAGGTAGTCATCATGATTTTAAACCATTGACAGCTGCTTCCTTATGGATACACATGTCCCAAGAAAAGAGCATGAACCCAAAC
The DNA here is from genome assembly GCF_024610735.1 of Ursus americanus. Lineage (NCBI taxonomy): Eukaryota > Metazoa > Chordata > Mammalia > Carnivora > Ursidae > Ursus > Ursus americanus. The sequence continues at coordinate 25,805,336 of NC_142157.1, read as the reverse complement.
TCCAGTAGGAGAGAATGCAGTATAATTATCCCCAGGGAAAGACCCAGGCATGGGGCATCATGATGGTGGTTACTACCATCAGGAGGAGTGTGAACACTAATAGGAATCATTAACTGGCATTGCCAGCAGGCAGCAATCATCTCGTTAGATTTATAAGCTTTGTGGGATGGACACATTGCCTTGTTTAGGCTGCCGTGGGTCCATGGTCTGGACTTCGGCTTTCGAAGTTCAGAAACTAAATTAATCTGTTTATTCATCCTGCTCAGACAATCCCAGCGAATTGATTCACACTAGACTCAAAAGAAATTTAAAAAAGCAAACAAACCTGGAGCATCAGTTTACTAAATCATGAGATCTGGGCCCCATGGGGTAATTGGATAGGCATGTCATCAAACTAGCATGTTCTCCCCCCAAGAGGAAATGCTCCACGAGAAAGCAAATTAAAAGCAGAAGTTTCCTTTACAAACAAGGAATCAGAACCCTAGAGCTGGATGGCCTGATGTGTTTTCGCAAAGCCTATAGTCGTCTCCACGGCTTTGTCTACCGGCGAGTCTTTCTGCCCCGCTACGGCATGGCTGTTCCTGGCGGCCGGTCAGAGTGGCCCCATGCCGGCCAGGGCGCACGCCTCCATCTCCTGCCTCCCGCCCTGCAGCCCTATCCTGTTCGCTCTTCCATCCCTCAGGCTCCATCACTTGTACAGCAGCGGGCTTTGGTAGCTGTCATTCTCAGGCTTACTGACTTTATTCCACCAACTGCATTTCTGTGTGGCGCTTTCCAAGGATTTCCAGAAAGATGCCTAGTCTCCCCTCCCAACATCTCTGCTGAGTGGATCCTGTGTGTAGCAAAATGCCTTTTGGTTAGCTTTAATCTCAGACACAGGTACCACTTGACCACATTTCTGCTTTGTCTGTGGGCCTGGGGCCCTCTCCCTGCTGCTTCTAGAGAAAGAGTTTATTGGTCACCTGTTGACAGTTGATTCACCTCTAACCCCTTAGGACATAGTCAAACAAATACTGTCTGGTTTTGGAAGGTGGGTGGAGGGGTGTGCGCTAGTGGTGATGGAGGGAATTTTACAACCAGGACAATTGAGGTAAAGCACTTCTGCACTTTAAGTGGTGGGGGTAACTTCCTGCCAGTGAATCCACCAATGTCTTTGTCTCGCAAAGGCCCTGGGGTAGAGAGGACACCTGGAGGGAGAAGCAGGAAGGGAATGTCTCACCTATATCACCTTTACACTCAATGGCGTGGCTTCAGGCCAGATGGAAAAACATGTCACTTCCTCTGCTCTCTTTTGTTCATGTCAGCATCGTCTCCTGAAAACCCATCATTTTAGCAGGAGCTAATGTTTCAGGAGATTTAGCCTGGAGAGTGGAAGGCAGGGGATTGACATTCACTCACTTAACTAACGTTTATTGAGCCTAATATGTGTCAGGTGCTATGATGGGGGTGCAGAGATGGATTCATTACCAACCCGGCCTTGGAGGTGCTTACTGTCTGCTGGAGGCAACAGACAGTAAACAAATCAGTTAAAATCCAGTCTTGTTGGCTGTCACAGAAACAAGAGGCGAGAGCTCCCAGGGCAGAGCTGTGAACCCTGCCCTGGACTTGAGGAAGTCTCCCCAACAGAGGTGATGGGGATTCGGCTCTGGACAGGCTATCTTCAAATACTGGCCATCGTGCAGGGAGATTGATGGTTTATCCTTCAAGACCAATTATCTGAAGATACGACGTGCTTCCTGTGTTTGAGATGAGATGTACCACTCGATCTGAAACATAATTTTTCAAAAAGTACTTGAAAGATTTGATCAAGCTTTGACCTTCTGATGTCTAACACTTGGTGATGGGGAAGAAATATCTTTGAATTATCAGGATTGTTAATTCACCTGTTACCATAGTGGGCAGACAAAAGCGTCAGAAGAGGCCCTGATGATGTTTTACCGTATTTACCATCTGGTACGTAGCGCGGCAGCCCGGGGTCGGGAGGGAGGCGGCGTGTAGATGGTGTGAAGAAGCAGGTGCCGCGGCAAGTCAGGAGTTTGGACCCCTTACTCCGTGATGGGTAGATGACCAGGAGGTGCAGATGATGGAGGCGGGAAGGGGAGAGGCCCTGAATTCTAGGAACAAGTCAGGAAATGCTCGCGGAGGGGGTGAGAGGACCAAGGAAGGACAGACCGGAAGCAGGTGACTGTGCAGAACAGTGTGGCGTGCGCTGTCCCGACCCTGCTGAGACTGCCTTCCGGCCCTCCTGTCCCCTTGCCGTGCTCTGAGGGCTCGCTGTCTAGGCACCCTCAGCTCTGTAAGAGAGTCAGCAGAGGCCAGGGGCCAAGTGCACAGCGCGACCCAAGGCCAAAGCCCGTGCTGTGGCAGTACCCAGACGTTTCCCAAATGCGGCTGTCCGTACACAACCGCTTACGGATCCGGATCTGATGAGATCCTGAGGGAGAGAGAGGGCGGGAAAGGGAGGAGGAAGGAAGCAAGCTGGGAGGGAGGAAGCCAGAGCCCCGCAACCAAGGAAAAAAGTCTCAATGCAAACAGCCGAATTGGAAATCCGCCCAGGGTTCAGAATCATCAGTTAGCGCTGGTGTTAATCACCTCCAGACGGGACGTCTACACCCCTCGGTGCTTCGGGATGAAATCCATTACTCGTGAGAACTAATTTTAGCTGCTGGAAGTTTTGCTGGGTTTTTCCAAAAGGCTGTTTGAAGCTCCCCTGCTCCTCCCCCCCGCCTGCCCTCCCTTCCACTGTTAGAGAGAACAGAGTGTAAGGAGCTTAGGCTGGGCTTCCTCTGGCTGGGTTTGACCCGCAGGAGGAGACGCAGAGCCAGACATCCTCAAGGTGCTGTCCATCTGGCTAATGCAGCGATCAAAAAGTTAGGCACTTGGAAGTGGGACCATAGACACAACAGCTGTGGACACTACATTGTCCAGCCCACCCCTTTAAAACTGTTCTACTCCAAATGGAGGATGCTACTCACTTCTCACCCTTGGGGAAGTACTGAGTCTCCTTCCTGCCCCTCCCCTTCCCGGCTCCCAATCTTCAGCTCTAGTTGTGTATAAACTTTCCAAGAAATGGGTTTCCTTTCTCCTCTCGATCTTTCCCTGATCTGCTTACTCATTCTCAGCTTTCAAGACATGAGCCAAATCTCCGGGGGTGACATGGGACCTTAATCCACTGTATTTTTATCAGTCGTGCTTTGCTGAAGTCAGCCTGCACATGGTTTTAATATGTGAACTATTCCTAGTTTCTCCAGCCTGATCTCTTCCAAGTTAGGGGGGAGAAAGTTCTGGAGCATGCATAATCAAACATATGGTTGCTGAAATAATTGGATTACTTCTTGGTAATGATTTGGGTCTCGTTGGTCATTCTATTTTATAAATCCGAATAATATGCTGAAACCTGTTTTGTTCACTAAGTGGGCCTTGCAGCTAAGTACAAGAGGTTTATCAGCTTAAAAAGCTTTGCTTTATTTTATTAAAGTCTGTCATGTTATCCAGAGTAAGATGAATAAAACTCAGATCCCTTAGCACAGGTCCCAGACATTCGTAAATACCCACTGAAAGCCAAAACAAAAAGAGGAAAGGGGGCTTCCCAGAGTTGTTGCATATCAGACAGACTCATTTCCAAAGGAGAGACACCCAGATTTGGTTGGCTTTGTGAATGTTTTTCAGGGATTCTTTGGGCCTGGGTTGGCCTTATGTGGCTTACTTAGTTTGCAATAATATACGTAGAGGTTTGTTGTTTTGGTCATTTCTGTGACACCCTGGTCTAAATTGCATAAAAGTATTCTTTCTTCACAAATATGCCTTTGAATAAATGTTCTCAGGAGATCCCGAGCTCTTCCTGGAATCGAGGGCTCCCAGGCTAAATGCTTGGAAATACTGGGCTACAAAGAGCAAAGTGACAAGGTGGTCTCTGGGACAGCCTGTCCTCATATTCATGACACAGTGTACAACGTTAGGACCATAACTCGGTCACGGCTCTTCCTCCTTTCTTGAGCAAGCTTAGAAGTTTAGGTCAGGATGGATGGGCAGGATTTTGGATGATCCGGAGACTTTGCACAACGTTTAAAAATATATTGCTTCATTTCCATGTTGAGGTCATGGGACTGAGTCCCTTGGGGTTTGTCTGTTCCTCTGTCCCCCACCCGTTCTTCTCGGTGGTAAATGGCATCCCACCTGAGTGCTTCAGCTGAAGGACTAGAAAGGGATTACAGAGCATGTGACAGCACTTTCCCAGGTTCTGCCTGTTATCTGTATGTCTCTGCACCCATCTATCCATCTATGCATGTAATTTATATATAATGCATATTATTATATAGTATTTGTTGTATATATTATATCTCTCTATAAGGTGGGCGCTATTATCCTCATTTCACAGAAGAAACTGAGCCTTAAAGAGGCTGTGTCATTTCCCCAAGGTCACTCAACCTATACTTGTTGGAGCCAAGATTGGCATCTGTGTCTTTGTTTCTCAAAATCCCAGGCTAAGGAAACCACACCAGAAAACCTTTCTGAAAACAGTGACAGTCGGCCCTCAGAGGACAACAGCAAACCTTTCCTTGGAAAGTCATGTCTCCATTCTCCTTCAGAGCTCTTTTATCCAATTAGACTCAACAGCAGATTCTGGGTTGCCATTTTCTGGTGATTATTCGATTGTCAGTGTGGACTATTGCACCCAAATGTTTTTTGTATAAAATACTGAAAATAATGGGCAACTGGGTGGCCCAGTTGGTTGAGCGTCCGACTCTTGGTTTCACCTCAGGTCATGTTCTCAGAGTCGTGAGCTTGAGCTTGCATTGGGCTCGGCATTGGGCTCCACACTGGGCGTAGAGCTTGCTTAAGATTCTCTCCTTCTCCATCTGCCCCTCCCCTGCCTCACATGTGCTCTCTCTCTCCCTAAAAAAATAAACAAACAAAACTCTAAAATATTGAAAATAAGGTTTGGCACTTAAGCACATTGCAGGTGCTTAGAAAATTCACTTATGTATGTTATTTGATCTCCCAACTACTTTGGGTCAGTGAGGCACATGCGAACTCCTACCCAGTCCTGCAGAGTTCCACAAAGTCTTGACAAAAGGATTTCTATCCTTTACAACCCCTTCAGGCTCCACAGGGGAGCTCAGTGAGGCTACTGGATGTGATCGTATTAGAATTTGATTCAATACAAACTCGGGTTCATTTTTCTCCAATCCCTGTCTCACACGGACAGGCTCTAATAGTCCCAGCAGTTCTCCTCCCCTCTGGGTTAGAAGGTCAGGTGTTGATTTTCAGAGTGCAAGGACTCAGCTGGTCTTTATTTCTTTGCCGGGTCTTACAGCCTTGGTCCTGGCTCTACTTCACGTATCCCGTACAAGCACACAGCACCATGACCTCAGAGGGCAGGTCTAGGAAGAGAGCGTGTATGCGTTTCCTCATCTTTGCCATAACATATCTGACAGCAGTGCAAAGATATTAAAGGTTAATACAACTTTTGACTGCAGTCAAAGATATTAAAGGTTAATACAACTAGGTCTGGGATTGGATGAGCAAAGTAAAATTCTGTTCTGCCCCTTCAGTGTGAGAACGTTGCCTCATCTCTCATGCAGTCCCTCATCTGGAAATGGAAGCCAGACATGCTTACATCATAAGTACATGTGTCTCATCAGTGAGACAAAACGTGTAAGTTGCATAGCCCAGTGCCTGGCACACAGTAGATGCTCAACACATGGTGGCTATTGTTATTGAGTTTACAGGACACACACCACATAGTTTCTCCTTTATAGAAAAGTCAGCATCCTGCTTGTGCTAGTCACATAGAGCTGGACTCTGAACTCGGAGGAGCAAGAACAGGGCCTGTCCTCCTCACTACTATGTGATCAGCATTTGGCACAAAATGTTGGTGCTTTATAAATCTCTGTAGAATTGGGCTGAAGTGGGTTTTGTTTCTCCAAACTGATAGATGCCCAGGCCTGCCACTTGCTCTAGTTGAGGCCACCCCTTTATCTCACTGGGACCCACTTTCCCAGTCCCCTAAGTGAGGTGTTGGCCATGCCAGAGGATGACTACTCAACCCCAGAATAAAATTCTTTAATTCTGTGCAAATCCCCCTGCTAGGCAAAGTCCTTCAGGCATATATTTCAGCTTCAGGTTTAAGGATTCAGACTGGAAACGGGGGGTATATGATCTATGGGTTGTGTCATCTCATGGGCATCAACTGGTTGGAGGGAAAACAGACCAGGGAGATTGATACATGGAGGAAAGCGTCAGGGTGCAGGGCAAATGTGAGCACAGAGAATAGCTGTTGATGAATGGTTGTGCTCATTGCGATCCACTTTGGAGGACTTACAGAGGCTATTGGCCATTAGCAGGTTTCACTGCAAAAATAACTGAAAAATTGTAATGCATGAGAAACTTCAGTTAAATTATTTCCCCCGGAGTAAACATCCATTTCAGGGTGTTCAACCCTACTTCGTAAGTCAACTTGAGTGTGTACCGTTGTGTGTGCAAACACGCACGAGCAATTTTCATGTAAATATTTCCCGTTTATGAAAGAAAAGTCAGTTGACAAATATTGATTATTGTTGAATGCTAATGAAAGACAAAGGAAATACAGTATATGACATCGTCCCTCTCCTGTAGGAACTCACGATCAAGGTGGGAAGACACATGTAATAACCATGACGTAATCCTTTTTAAATTTTTTGAGAGGACCCAAGAAAGAGATGGGATTGAGGTAGAGTGTGAAGAACGGGAAGCGTTCAGAGAGGAATTGAGTGTGGTGAGGGGGTGGCAGTCCCTGAAACATTGAGGTGTTGATAGGCTCATTCATCGGGCAGAGTTTTGCTGAGCATATCCTGGGCTGGGTGCCGGGGATGGCGAAGATAAATGAGGCACTGTCACCTCCCCAGGGAGCTCAGAGTCTAACAGGGGATGGTGGGACACAGATATCAAACCACACGTGCGCCATGATGGCTACACCTAAGAGGCTGGGGAGCTCAGCGGAATGGTGGGGGTCTGGAAAGGCATCACGGGATAAGGGCCAGGCACATGGGGCCCTAGGAGCAAAGAGGAGCCACAGCAGTGGACATGAGAGGAAGAGCATTCCAGGCACAGGGAACAGTGTATGAAAAGGAATACTCTCGAATCAGAATGAAATACTGTGACTTCCTGTGACCACCTTCCCATTACCTTTCCTGTCTACTTTTCTATTTCCTGTTTATTTTTTCAATTTCCTGCTAACATTTCAGTTATGCAAAATGAGGATGCTCTAGAGGTCCTCTGTAGGACATTGTGCCTGGAGTCAACAGTACTGTACTGGACACTAAAAATTTGTTCAAACAGTAGATCTCATGTTAAGGTTTTTTTACCGTAATAACATTTTTTTAAAGGATATTATTTAGAGCGAACACAAGCTGGGGGAGGGGCAGAGGGAGAGGGACAAGCAGACTCCCTGCTGAGTGCAGAGCCAAAAGCGGGCTCAATCCCAGAACCCTAAGATCACAACCTGAGCGGAAGTCAGATGCTTACCCGACTGAGCCACCCAGGTGCCCCCATAATAAACACTTTTTAAAAAGTCACTGCCTAATGTTAAATGTGGCTGGTACTTTCTCTACCATGACTTTTTTTTCAATAAAAATTGTATATATTTAAGGTTATAACATGATGATTTAATATACGTAGTGAAATGATTACCACAGTCAAGCTAATTAACATATACTCTGACATTGTTAACTATATTTTCTTGTTATGAAAGCACCAGAGATCTACTGTCTTAACCAATGTCCGGTATTCAGTACAATATAATTAACTATAGTTCTCACACCATACCTTAGATCTTAGACTTATTCACCCTGCATATATGTGACTTTGGCCTTTGACCACCATCTCCCCATTTCCCTCACTACCCCCCCCCACCCCTGGTAACCACTGTTCTAGGCTTCTTTAGATTCCATGTATAGGTGAGATCATGCAGTTTTTTCCTTTCTGTGTCTGGCTTATTTCACTTAGCATAACACCCTTCAGTTTCATTCATGTTGCTACAAATGGAACATCCATATTCCTTCTATGGCTGAATAATATTCTTTTTTCTATATATACCATAATTTTTTAAGATATATTTATTTATTTGAGAGAGAGAGAGAGTGGGGGAAGGAGCAGAGAGAGGGACAGAAAGACTCCCTAAGCAGACTCCCAGCTGAGCACGGAGCCCAACACAGGGCTTGATCCCAGGACCCTAAGATCATGACCTGAGCCAAAATCAAGAGTCAGACACTTAACCGACTGAGCCTCCCAGGTGCCCCATATGCCATAATTTCTTTATCTATTATCTGTCGGTGGACATTTGGATTGTTTCGTGTCTTGACTACTGTAAACAAGGCTGCAGTGAACATGGGAACGCATATCTCTCTTTCAGGTACTGATTCCATTTCCTTTGGGAAATATATCCAGAAGAGATATTACTGAATAATACAGTTGTCCTATTTTTAATTTTTTGAGGCACCTCCATACTGTTTCCCCCAATGGGTTGAGGTGAATTATGGAAATAAAGTTACATAAAAGGGTAAAGAAGCAATGACTGATTGTTACTTGGGAATCCTGTTAGCAGGCATCCGTTTTCAGAGGGACACAGACACAGGGCCAAGGGCAAACAAGCAAGAAGAACATATGTAGCATGATTACCCCGGCAAACCCGCGGGGCCTCTCAGCAGGAGCTCTTAAGCTATTACAGCGTTTCAGTTTCCAAGAAAAATTGTGCGCTGCCCAATCAGCCACGGTTGGCCATTGCCGATTTTCGTATTCGTTCATGTGAAAAGCCCTCTCCTTCATGGAAACTCTTCTCCTTTATGGGATGTGTCCATGGCCAACAGGGACATTTTAGGTCATCCAAACCACATTGCATTCTCTCTACAAAGATAGACCAGGTTGCTCCCAACACCGGGCTTTGTACTTTGAGTTCTTCTGGAACATCTGTCAACGAAGCAGAGCGTACTGCCTCCCAGTATGGGTCTTATACAGGAGGGTAGGTGGGATCTCTGAGGGATCCCTGGGCTGGGGAAGTGGTGGGCTCTCCTACACCGTGAATCCTTATCTCTGTTTTGGAGACTAGTCAGGGGGCTTAACAGCCAATGACGAAGCCTTTTCTTCAAGAGCGTGTCTGTTCATCCAAGCATTTATTCAGCATCTGCTATGGGCAGACCCAGGGCTGGCCACTGAGAATTCAAAGATGAGAGTAAGACCTAAGACTCCTGCCTTAAGGAGCCCAAGGACAGCTCTGGGCAGCGTGTAGTAAATGTCACTGGGGAGTGCTGCCCTCTGTCCCGGGGGCACAGAGCAGAGCACATACCCCACCTGCAGAAAGGGGCTGGATCTTCCTAGTAACACCCCAGCTGGTCTTCAAGGGTGTGCCAGAGGCAAGTGAAGGGGGAAGGGCAGCCCAGGTCAAGTACATACCTTTACCTTGGTCCAGAAATAAAAAGTGCCCAGTGGGGAGCGAACGCTGAGCATCTTAACATATAAGACCTAGAGTGTGGGAAATGGGGTGGGAAAGGTGGGGTCCAATCACCGGGTTCTACTTACAGATGTAGGGGAAGCTGGGCAAACTAAATGACATACAGAGAGCATTCAAAGTCAAGACTGAAAAATAAGGTTCAATTCTCAAGCCTCCTTTCCTTGAGTGAATCAGCAAAATAGTTAAGAACTCAAACCTGGAATCAGTTGGATAGGCCTCGAGTCCTGACTTTGCTCCGTTATTAGTTTCTTTGCCTTCAAAATGAGAATTATAGAAGGGAGTGTAACCCCGAGCTTCATAGCAGCTGAGCCATAAACACCTCTAGACCCAAGGTGGTGAAGGGAGGCCGGGAACAGTTACCAGAGTCTGAGGAGGAGTGCCTGGTAGGGTCTGCCCCTGAGAGGAGCAGGGGCCCTCAGTCAAGGGGTAGAACCAGCCTGCGTGCTGGCTGAGAGGGGCCAGGCCAGCATGTACCCTGGCCCTGATCTCCCCCTTCCTTCACCATCTCCACTAGGGGCCCCTTTGGCCAACCCCTACCAGAGGTCATGGAGTGCACTCCTTATTCAGGTATCCCTACATGTCAGCCCCCAGGACACAGAATGAGTGGAAGATGGCTCGAAAGAGTGAACAAAAGGTATCAGGGACACCCACCTCCTGGGAGAATGAAGTTTGAGTGAGATAATACCGAAAGCTCTTAGTGGCATTTTTGACCCAAAGCAAGTGCTCGGTCAAGGCTAACCTAGAATCTAGCAGTACCTCTGCAGGAGTGTGCCACAGGTAGTTAAGATAGCAAAGTGGGAAAAACTGAAGGTATAAGGTTTCTCCTGGGATGACCGTCCCCAGGCTGGAATGGAGGTGATCCATGAGCCCCGGGGACGTGTGTTGCCAGTTGGGCATGACCCTCAGTCGTTGGGTTGGCAAGTTGAGATGTTATTCTGAACCACAGGCTTGTAGGTCTAGAACAGTTGGGAATGGCTTTATCGTCTTTGAGTATGCATGGTGAGATAATTTGTGTATTATTTAAATGGATTAATATGTAAAATAAGAACATAGAGATTCCACTTGCAAATGGGTCCAGACCACAGAAGTCCACGTTCTGTATATGGAGATAAATAGCTCATAGTTGTTTGTTCTCCTACTTGGACCCTCCACACAAACCTACTAATGGAATAGCCTGGCCAGGGAGCTTTGTGAAATTTCTAGATCTGGGGAAGATTCTGTAACTTCTATTTGTCCTTGTCTTCTTTTCCAATCCTTATTCTAAAAACCTCTTTCCTAACATTAACTTCATCTCCAGGCTAGATCCATGTCCTTTTCTCCCGCTCTCCATATAGCTGCATAAACAGTATTCTATCCCCCCTCCAAGAGAGCTTAAAAACCAGAAATTGGGATATACATTAAGAAAATTGGCACAAGAAGAATACATCTTTCTTGGAATTATCTTCAAGATTTTTTTTCCCTTGAAAAGAAAGCCAAACTGTAAAGTAAAACACACTCAGTTGTTCATAAACAAAAACCTCACATATCTAAAATTTAGTTATTTTCCAGGACGAACCAACATTTTGCTCTGTCTGCTTTTCCTAATATGCACATTTCATTGAGCCCAAATCCTCATTATGGGAAACATTTACATATCCATCTCCCAGCTCCAGGGTTTCCTGGGCAGTAAAATATATGCCCTCAGTGCTTTCAGAAGCACCGGCTCTTATTCTTAATCATTTTGCCAAAAGCAGCAAATCTTTAAAAAATGAAATTTTCCAGGCACTTAGCCCCTAAATCAGTCTTGTGGGGAGAGATGATTTTGAATCTTATCGGCCCTCGCGATGTCTCACAGCCTTTAAAAACGTCTTTAGCCTTCCCCCTGGGCAGCGTGACCGATGACACCGTGTGTCATAGCAGGAGCAGCTGAAGAATGAGGGTACCAAGCTTGCATTTTGAACCTTTATTCAGTTTATTTGCCAACAACCTCATCCCTCACAGGCCTGCGGATTCCCCTTCCTGCGTTCTCATTCAACAGGTTTCTAGGCTGGAGCTGTGTTTGGAACAAAGTTTGATGATCTGGGGAATTCAGAACTCTTTTGAGGGGTCAGAACTCCCACGGCATGGGCCACCCTCTAGGCTGCTGTGGGCCCCCCTCTAGGCTGCCGTGGGCCCAGAACCAGGTTCTGTACGATGCAACTTTGTGCCCCGCCTTCTGGAAAATCTAGCCTTACCTCTGCTCTGCCTATCCCTTAGGCCTATGACCTAAATCCTACCCTTTCCCGGTGCCCTGCCCTACGTGGGCCTCGAGCCTGTACTAGATCCCTCCCTAGGTCTCCTAGCCATGCAAACAAATTGAAAGAGGAGGTCACAGAGTCACAGTGTCTTCAGGCCCGAAAGAATATTAGGAATTTCCTAGTGTGGCCTTCTCGTTCAAATGAGGAAATCTTGGTCCAGACATGCACCAGTCGCCTACAAAGTGTACAGGTCACATCAGAGTGGAAAGCAGAAGTGAAGTGAGAACCCAGAGTCTCATGGAATGAATTGTATTGGGGACATTTAATGAAAATTTCTCCTCCTGCTGTGTTGGTCGGTTGACTGTCTGTATCTCTAGAACTACATGTCACGTGCACCAACATCCCAATATGATCTTCGAAAATTCGATTTTGAAAGGGTTCAGTGGAAAAGGGGCGATAGTATTATGATTTGTGCCAATTTCTGCTTTTATATTTATTGTATAGTAATGGCCCAAACTGTAACCTTCCAAATACCCAGTTTGGGCATGGTCAGTTGATAATGTGTATTTTAGGTCAACTTGTAGCAAGTTGGTTCCCCACCCATCGACTGTTGGGGACAATATTACAGACAATAAGATTGAGAGCTTTTACACACAGAAGGTGTAGGGGTTGCTTTGGGAGTGTACGGGGCTCTGGTTAGTAACGTGGAAAGAAAGGTGGACTTAATATGTGTTTGCTTTAGATTACCACCTTTCTGCGATTTATCAAATCACAGCTTTGGTTCTGTGCCACCTTTGCCCCAGAAGGTGTGGTTTCTTTGCTCACGTTGTATTTGCAACACACACAGTGCCATTTTCTCCACGGGAGTGAAGACGGCTCTTCCTTCCAGGCAGAATGTCCGTGACCACGGTGGATATATGGCCATTGCAGATCCTTATAAGCACTGTCTTGTCTTCCAGACTCTGCGGCTACCCTCCTTTTTATGATGAAAATGATTCCAAGCTCTTTGAGCAGATCCTCAAGGCAGAATATGAGTTCGACTCCCCCTACTGGGATGACATCTCCGACTCTGGTAGGTCTCTCGGCTCCCCAAGGGTGGGACCCTTCCACCTAGACCACTTGACCCTGACAGGCCTGGGGGTTTCAGAGTGGTCCTGAGGCTCCCAGGGAAACTCCATGAACCACGTACTTGGATTTGACTTGCCAAGTGGAAGGCAGGCTGGGGACGTCTGACCGGAGCCACGCTGAGGGATGGGACCAGTGCCTCCACCACTCTTAGCCATGCCCCGATCTGGGCATTTAGGACTGAAACAGTATTAGCTAGCATTTATCAAGTGCTTACTGTGTGTCGAGCACCATAAAGTCTGCACACGTGCCAGCTCACTCGGCCCTCAGGACAACCTATCAGATGGGTGTTACTAGTATCCCCACTGGACAGGTAAGGAAACTGAGGCCCTGGAAGGTGCTATCGGAAGCCACACAGCTAGTATGTGGCCAGGCTGGGATTTGAACCCAGGCCCCACGTCTCAGCTACCGTGCCACACTGAAATGTTCCCAGAGACATTTACCATTTCCTCCTCGGGGATAAAGATCAAAACCAAGGCTCAGGTAGACTGACGCGTCTCTAGAGCCTCAAGGTCAGGATGGTAACAGTAGCCCTCCCTACCACAGAGGGTGGTTCCAGGATCAAATAAAATAATAAATGAGGTAAAGCTCTCCCTGTCCCTATGAACTGTTCAAATACCGCATTTTATTATCTGTGTTATTTCCTCCTCACGGGACGCGCCTGTTTTATCTCTCAGTCTTCCAGAACCTGGGACCTGAGTACAGCTCTCCAAGGCTTGCAGGGAGAAGCGGCATGGGGAATATTTTCTTTCTGAGCTCAGGAGGGCACAGCCTTCCCTTCAGAAGCCCAGTCCTGCGGGCAGAGAGCTGCCAGGCCCTGCGATGCCACGGGTCTCTGGCCTGGCACACAGGTGTCCTCCTCTGGTTTGTGACCCAGTCCCTCATGTTCTCAGGGTCCCACTTCTGGGTCCTACCCTGTCTGGGCCTCCTAGCACTCCGCACTTCCCTGCCAGAGCTTATCTTGTTGCATCTCGATTTCCTGTTCATTTCAGGCGGCTGAGTGGGCTGCGGGGGGGGGGGGGGGCTCCTCGAGGGCTGCGTCTTCACAGAGCCTGCCCAGGACCTGGTGGCCTTAGCAGAGGCTGAGGGAATTTTGGTGAATCAGTGATGTCTAACACACAGGGAGCATCAACAAAGCAGCTTCCAAAGGCAGCAGAGAGCTCAGTGAGAGGTACATGATGACAAAGATGTTTGATCTCTGAACCGAAGATGTCACCAGCTGCCGAAGGAAAGCACTTTGAGTTGGGCGGGCAGGGTCCCAGGCCTGGCGTGGCTGCCTACTCATTCGCTGTCCCCTCTCACAGTGCCAAGTCTCGGCTTCCCTTTATCCCAAATGCCGGCTCCCGCCTGCCTTTTGTGTTCAACGTACCGTAGGGTCAGTGGCGGGGACTGGTCTGTTTTTCATGCTCCACACCATATTCCCAAAGCCCCTGCGGCATGAAATTGTCACATCTCCAGCTGCACACTGATTCCACCCCTTGTGCTTTCTTTTTAAACAGCAAAAGACTTCATCCGGAATCTGATGGAGAAAGATCCAAATAAAAGATACACTTGTGAGCAAGCAGCTCGGCACCCATGGTAAGAAAAGTCACCCACGAGGAGGAGCGCAGTGATGTCTTCCCAGACTAAAGCCCCTCTTAGCAGTTCTTAACTGTGGAGCCATGAAATCTCGTTCTGACCACTGGCTTTCATCCCGTCCCCAAGGCAACACTTGAACTCTCCTCTTCCCTGGGGACACAGTCTCCTGAATGCACGGATGACAAGTGCAGTATGCAAAAGCTAGCTGTAGGCTTTTCATTCTACAGGAAGTGTTTTAGGGCCATTTTTATTGAAGGTAATTCTCCAGGGAGGCATTAAGTTTGCAATTGTATTCCTTGAGCTTATCGCTCAATAACTAAGTGAATTGATGTTATGTATTCTTTTCCTTTTAAAATGCTTTTCGGGGCACCTGGTGGCTCAGTTAGTTAAGCCTCTGACTCTTAATCTTGGCTCAGGTCCTGATCTCAGGGTCGTGAGTTCCAGCCCTGCGTTGGGCTCCAGGCTGGCTGTGGAGCGTACTGAAAAGAAAAGAAAAGAAAAGAAAAGAAAAGAAAAGAAAAGAAAAGAAAAGAAAAGAGAAAGAAAATGCTTTTCAGGTTAATGTGTCTTCAACCCCGAGAGGCATTCATTGATAGTTTGTGACCTTCTCTACTACGTTTTCAGCAGTGCCCTTGAGGCCACCTTGTTTTTGCACCGCTTACTAGGTGTGAACCCAGTTTCACGATCCACTAGCTGTTACTCTGGGTTTATACTTAACTTCTCTGAGCCTCAATTTTATCTTTATTTTTTTAAATTTCTTTAAAAGATTTATTTATTTATTTTAGAGAGAGAGTGTGGAGGGGAGGGGCAGAGAGAGAGTCTTTAACAGACCACACTGAGCATGGAGCCTGATGTGGGGCTTGATCTCATGACCCCGAGATCATGACCTGAGCCGGAACCAAGAGTCAGACGCTTAACTGACTGCGCCTCCCAGGCGCCCCCAATTTTCTTATCTTTAAAATGAGAACAAGGATCCCTCATTTACAGAGATGATATGAGAAATCATTGAGATGGTGCCTGTGAAGGGCTTAGCGCAATGTCTGGGACATAGTAAATGCTTCGTTAGGCTGTTCTCATTAAACCACCAGGAGCGTCTATTTGGAAACAAAGACCAGGAATGGTAGAATATGCAGAATGATGGCAACAAACAGCCTTTGGCTTCAGGAGAAATTCCCCTGAAAAGCTCTCTAGGAAACTGCCCCTTGTTTGTTCCACTGCCATCTGTACAGTGTTCCCCCCCCCCCCCCCGCCGAGTTGTCACATGCTGGTTAGTCTTCCAAAGGGTAACAGCTCAGGGCAGCGTCGTGAGCTGGTTTCATTGGACACACGGTCCCCGACTTCATGAGTTTTTTGACTTTATGATTTACCAAAGCTGTCCCCATTCCGTAGCAACTGTACATTCCAGTTTTGAATTGTGCTTCTAAAACCACCAGCTGCCCCCAGTCCGCGCGCACGCTCCCAAGGTCCCAGTTTCAGTCTGGTTTGATCTTTTCTTGGGCTGGCTACATCAGGGATGATCTCTCGTGATGCCGGGCGCTGGCAGCCACAGTGCCCATCAGCCGTGTGATCACAGTGGTCACCAGCTGACATGCTGACACCCATTCTGTCCCCGTAAAGCCACTCTGTTCTTCACCTTTAGTGCAGTATTCAGTAAATTCCATGTGGTGTTCAACACTTGGTCATTAAAGAAGCTTTGTGTTAGATGATTTTGTCCAACTGTAGGCTAGTGAGTGTTCTGAGCACTTTTAGGGTAGACGAGGCTAAGCTATGTTTGGCAGGTTTGGTGTATTCAATGCACGTTCAACGTATGATAGTTTCCACTTCCGATGGGTTCATTGGGACATGACCGCATCGTGAGTCGAGGAAGATCTGTATCTTAATCTACGACCACATTTGTCAATTACTGAGCACCAGTTGTTTCAGGTACTGTTCTAATTGCGTTAAAATATCATTTCACGCTTTTCTGTATCACAACCCTGTGAGGTAGGTTTTGTCTCCATTTCAGAAATAAGAAAATCGGTTTAGAAAGATAAAGCAACGTAGCCTGAGCCAAGGTTGCGCAAATAATGGTGAAGCCACAATTATTTCCAGCCAGAACAGATTCCAAAATAAATGCTCTTCAGCCCCACCCTGTGAGGAGAAGGAAAAGGAAGACAGGAATGGCTGAAGGGGAGGGAAAGATGCGTCTGAATAAGGAGGCAGATTTGGGCGTGTGTATTTTTAAAGAGTTTAAAATAAATGATGTTTTATTTTGTAACAAGTTACATTGGACAATAGATGAAAGTGTGTGACAATGAGGTTAGTAAAACGTTACTTACTTTACCAGCAATCGTCCTCCAAAGCTGTATGAGACTTCGTCTTCTTCCAGCTGTATTGAGGTAGAGCTGACCTACACGGTTTAAGCGTAAGTGTAGAGCATCATGACGTCACCTATGTGTATGTTGCAAAGTGATTCCCGCAGGAAGTGTAATCAACATCCACCCCCTTATGTAGGGACCGGAAACAGTCGTTTCCTTGGGATGAGACCTTTTAGGATTTACTCTTCAGCAACTTTCAAATATACGCTAGAGCAGTGTAGACCATGGCCATCCTGTTGTACGTTACATCCCAGCACGTATTTATCTTGTGTGAGACTGAAAGTATGAGACTTTGGGGGATGATCTGACAGAGGAGGAAAGTGACCTCTGAAGAAGGGAAGCAATTTCCTTTCTAGGACTTGTCACTCATCCAGCCTTGCTCTGTGGGAGACAGGCAGGATGCCAGCAGCAACCTAGCCTCTGCTCCACCAGACATTTTTGAAAAACCAAAGAAGGAGAAGGTCAGTTTTACTGAGGGGCCTGGCAGAGGAGCTCCAGGCGGGGCGAGTGGCCCGGGCCATGATCAGAGCCTAAACTGTGTCTCTGTCCTGGAGCCACAGCACTCGGTATTGCTGGAGGGGGAGTGGACAAAAGAGCGAGGCAGGAAGGGACCAGAAAGGAAGGCACGGCCAGCAGGGTTCTGGTGCGAGCTCAGGGGTCGCCTCTGGGGTAGCATAGGCTTTGGTCCCAGCTTCACCCTTCGTTACTGTGTGGGCAAGCTCCTGAGCCCTGGGGCCTGCCCTGCCCCTATATCAAACTGAGATCATAAATAACGGCAGTACTTATCCTATAGGGCTTTTCCAGGGATTGAATGAGACATTACATACAAATAAGAAGAAGAGGACCTGGTACCTAATACATCTCCCATCTTTATGAGTTGCTATTAACCTATCATCATACTAAGCAATTTGTACTTTTCCCTTTGGGCAGTGGGGGCCCCTGACAGGTTTTAAGCCGGTGATCAGATTCGCATTTCAGAAAGCTCTACCAGCTGTAGGATGGGGATGGATTGCTGGCACTGGGCCAAGGGAGACTGGCAGGGAGATGCAGACTGGATGTGGAGCGGAGGCTGACCCAGAGAAGGGGGCAGGGGGCCTGCCCAGAGCCAAAGGGAGGGATCAGACAGACAGCACGAGGGACACACCAGGGACAGGGGAGCCACAGCCTGGGGCAGGGCACTGGTGGGGCAGAGAGCCCTGAAGTTATTGCCGGGTTGCAGTTGAAGGGACTGGGCCGGTGAGATGCCCCACTGGGAGGAGCAGCAGCTTGTGTGTGGAACAGGAGGAAGGGGCCGGAGTGAGTCTGGAGCCCAGGAGAGAGGTTGGGCTGAAGACAGAGACTTCAGGGCCATTGGCCTGGGTCACCTTAGGATGCAGTAGCTTGTGAGGTACACAGATTGACGCCTCTTTACTTCAGAGCTGGGTTTTTGCCAGTGCTTTATCATTTCCATCGTGCTCTTCCAAAGTCCCAGGAAGTCAAACATTAGAAGATGGTAAAAATGAACGTATTTGACTCAAACATCACTGAAATGCCCCACTGCCTGCATTTTGGATATCCTTCTTTCTTTTATATAAAAGTTCCCCGGGCAAAGAGCACAGATTCAACAGAGCTGGCAGAAAGTGGAGTCATGATTCCAGGGAAGCACGGCTTTATCCACACCACCGTTCTGGAAGCTGTGCTCTTGGCACGTCAATTCTATGCCGAGAACATGATCTCTTATTCTGTACTTGCCCTTCCAACTTAATCAAGGCTCCCTGGAGCCAGGAGGGCCTCTGGCAGGCACAGAATCTTCCCTCGGCCTCAAAACAGACCACTTTGGACAGGACAGGTCTCCACCTTCAAAGCTGTCCGTGTCAAGGGCAGTCAGCCCATATTGCTAGATGTTTCCTGCACCTCTCTCACTTGAGGCTTTGCCTTTTTGTGGTGCTGGATGGTAAGAAGGCACCAGCCTGCTGGTTACTGGCCAACGAGGAGGGACCAGCAGACTGCCAGATGGGAGCCCATTACTCCTTACAGGGAAGCACCTTAATGGGGTTCATTTGTCTGGTTCAGGTTGTTCTGGACCTCTGTCTGGTTACATCAACACATTTAGCAAAATGATGATTCCTGGGCATCCATGCCCCAGGTGACACTTGGCAGTGTTCCCACCTTGGGGGGGGGGGCATCGTGTGTCGGCCAGGCCAGGGTGGCACCAGCAGCTTTCTCCTCAGTGATCATTGAGACCCCTCGCCTCTTCTGGGCCCCAGCCACCAAGCTATGGATGACCATAGGAATCAGGAAGCAGCCCAGGAGCCTGGGAAACCCCTGTCTGGGGGTACACACAGGCATCACCAAGCCTGTCTTGAGCAAGTGGCTAGAAAAATGAGAAATCAGAGCTGTGGAGGTACAGCAGACTACCAGAAGGCAGGGAGAGATGAGTTTAATGATTTGTGTGTGGAGAGGGACAGCCAGACCTCTCAAATGGTGATTTATGTGAATGCCATCTGCATTGTTAGCATGGGGTTAAAACTGGAAAGCAAAGTGGGGCTCCTGGCTGGCTCAGTGGGCAGAACATGCAACTCTTGATCTTGGGGTTCAAGCCCCTGTTGGGTGTAGAGTTTACTTAAAAATAAACTGTTAAAAAAAAAAGTGGAATACAAAAGAGACATGAATGTTATGCGGGTGTCCATAGCTTTATATGTGTGTGTGTATACAAATTTATAAGGAAATTCCCCAGGTCGGAGGCACTGTTCAATTCCTAGCACCATCGAGGTACAAGCAGAGTCCCTTCCAGTCCTAACATTCCATGCCTCCAGTGTCGCTGATGAATAATGCTGAAGCCGATAGCGCTGGACACGGAAAGCGTCGTACATTGTCGTTGGAAACTCCCTGGCTCGTGATCCACAACATGCATTTCCGTGATGAGGCCCATTTGAGAAAGACTGTGTGCTGTCCTGGGCCAGCCTCCCTAAGCAGGGGGCCTCGTGGGAGCCTCTGGGCCACGTCTGCCCTCCTGGGTCTTACTCAGCGGCAGCACACCCCAGGACCAGGGAAAGTGAGCACGGAACATTCCTAAAATAATTGGAAGTTTGCATTTTCCTTACATCTCAGCCCATGCTAACCCACAGAGAAGGGAGTCTCCCTGACCCCCTCGCTGGTCTGTTTGGTTTGGAGCACGGCTCTGCCCTGCGGCGGTACTCAGCCTGAGGCACCCCATACTCCGACCACTTCTGCCTGCTTGTTTCCAAGAAAGTGCTGGCCACTGATGAGTTGGAATTGGCCTTCTTTTCTGAGGACGTAGCTTTTTTTTTTTTTTTTAAGATTTTATTTATGTATTTGAGAGAGCGAGAACACGAGTGGGGTGGGGAGGAGCCGAGGGGAGGGCCCCCACTGAGCGGGGAGCCCAACTCGGGGCTTGATCCCAGGACCCTGAGATCATGACCTGAGCCAAAGGCAGATGCTTAACTCACTGAGCCACCCAGGCATCCCGAGGATGTAGCTTTTAAAAATGGTGCAGGAGGAAACACTCGCATGAACTACCTAGAAGGAAAAGCTTAACAAAGATGTTTGCAGTCCCCTAACCTTGTTCCTCTTGTTTCGGATGGATTTGCCCGCTATTCTATTTCATTGGTTCGTGTCTGGGGAAAGGGGGCCACTGGCAGCTGTTGGAAATGGAAGCCTGGTTCCCTTGAGTTCGTTTCTGAGCATCCTCATGTCTAAGTCTTTCCGGCCCTGCTGGGAAAAAGACAGAGTCTCTGCTGGGAGGGGCGAGGGTTGCTCTTAGCGGGGAATACCAGACTGCATTCCAAACTTAGGCCCAGCCTGGCACAGACTAAAGGTTCAGTTCTGCAGCCATGTTTTCAGTTCTCAAGTGAAAGGCTGGGTGGGTGGGGGCATATTTTTTACTCGGGGATGATTTCTTGACTGAATAAGGCCTGAGCTTGTTCCCTTCATGTCCCCAAATGGTTGGATATCATAGGGTGTGGCATCCAGGCTGTTTTGGGTCCAGAACCATCAGAGTCTGGGAAATGACAAGTTTCCTCACTAACCGGTCACCTTCCAGGAAGAAAGGACTTTCAGTGTTCCTGGCATCTATCTGTCCCTTAACTTCCAAGATGCAGAAAATTATTTCATAGGTATCAGATACCAAGCTAGAATTTAATAGTTGTTAAATGAAAGGGAAAATATGGAAGGTTCGAAATGCAGAAAAGAATGAGAGCAAAACACAGCTTCCTCTGAAACTGGGGGGAAGGCCAGGTGCTTAGTTGTAGTGGAGGGATGGTGCTGAGGTTGATGGGGATGTGTGGGAGAAGAAGCGAGTGACCTCTAGGTGACCAGTGAGACTGGAGATTGTGAGGTAAGAGAGGAGGGAGGAGGACGGGAGGGAAGGAGATGTGGTAAAGCAGACAGAGGAAGGAATAGGGTGAGGGGGGTAATTCCTAAGTAGTTTCTAAGGACAGAGGTGAAGAGCAAAGCGGCCTTCTTCTCTGCTAATAGAAGGCTATAGAACAAGCAACAACTAATGCTTGGTGATATCAGGGACCCAGCTGAGTGCAGAGTGGATCTGGTCCTGGCCATTCTGAGAACTTTTCCAGGACATGAAAGGGAAGAAGATTTGCCAAGCAGGGGTGAGCTGAGGCTGGGCGCCCTCTCACTGAGTGTAGAGGAGGAACGTGGCCAAGCTTCAGTCTGCTGGAGTGGAGCCAGAAGGAGGCTCTGGGCCCCGGGTGTGAGCAGGTCCACGGAGCAGTGGGTCTGGAGAGGGCACAAAGAAGGAGCCTCGGGCAGGAAGAAGCTGGGAAGATGGCCCTGGGTAGGGACTTGGTGGTCACACCAGGCAGGAAACACATCAGGACCTGCGAGGGGAAGCGCTACAAGAAGAGAGCTGGTGGAGAGGCAGACGGAGGGAGAAGGAGGGGACACTGGATTCATGTTGCCTTGTGGCTTCTCATATTGTAGGAACCGCGGTCAAAAGAGACGGAGTGGGAACCCGGCAGAGAGGTCCACGAATCCCTGGGAGGGTTCAGAGTCTAGAAGGCGGGCAGGACTTTGAGCGTGGTGGTGACAGATTGTGTGCGTTCAGACAAGATCCACGCAGCCTGGAAGGGCGGCGACAAGCCACCCTCTCGGAACCTCAGGACGGCGCAGGGTTGGGGCTTTCCTGCGAAAGCGGCGTGGGACCCAGTGTGACAACACCCCCCGCCCAAGAAACTGTTTTAAGGAAGCATCCTTACCTCTGTTTCAGGATCGCTGGTGACACAGCCCTCAACAAAAACATCCACGAGTCTGTCAGTGCCCAGATCCGGAAGAACTTCGCAAAAAGCAAATGGAGAGTAAGTCTCATGCTTTATTCAATTCCCAGTGAGTCAAACCACTCCCGCGAAACTTGCCCTGCGGTTGGAGCATTTATTCCTTCTAAAGCTTACCGTCACCCGAGTTGGATGAAAATCCCCAGAACCTCACCCAGAAAGATCTTGCTAATTTTAACCAATGAGGATTAAGACTCAAAGGGGGTGTCATGGTGTGGGAGGGATAAAGTATGTTGTTTAATATTTCCCCAGCAATAGTGCTGATTCTTACTTAGTTGTTGTTTCTTAAGAACACAATTCCTGTTGTCTGCCTTTCCGTTGCTGGAACTTTCAGTTTTCAATAGTGGACTTCTATTAAAGTGATGTGAAAGCGAGAGGGGAAACCCAGGGAAACCCTATTTAGGAAAGCCTAAACCCTAGCTTCTAATCAGTGTGCATAAATTAAGAGCTGGCTGTTCTGCCCCGAGGGACTGTACAGAAACAAAATGAGCTCCCCTGACCTACTTTATTCTGAGGAAACACTGTTAGGACACAAGCGCCAGTAACAGGAAAATAAAAAACTACCTTAAAACTTCATCATGAAGTATTGTTTAAGATACTGTCTTATTATAATATGCCTTTGATTCTAAAAGTCATTTCTCTAAAATTATGGAAAGAATTGGTTTACATTCATTCTAGATGTTCTCTACATCAGAAGAAGAGTATTTGTTTAAATCTCCAAAATACATCTCAATGGGGGGGGAGGGGTGCAATAAATTTGAGTCGTTTTTGGAAGATGGGGCAAGAGGAGCTTCCTTTCTAAAGTATTGTGAGAGCGTTTTAAGACCTCTGAAATGCTCGGGGTAACAGGATGAACGACCGGACGCAGTCTGAATCTTTTCTGATTAGCCGGACTATTTTGTCTGCTTTTTCCCTTTCTTAAATTTCAGCAAGCATTTAATGCCACGGCCGTCGTGAGGCATATGAGGAAACTCCATCTTGGCAGCAGCCTGGACAGTTCGAATGCAAGCGTTTCCAGCAGCCTCAGCTTGGCCAGTCAAAAAGATTGTGCGTATGTGGCAAGAATAGAACTTTCCACCTGCCATTTCAGACACATCTGGGGTGGGGAGGCGGGAACTGGCATCTGCGGGCACCCGGTGTTTGATACCTCGTCTCATTGAATGTCCCCAATACCCCGGAGACCTTATTTGATTTGAAAGAATATTTTTCTGAGTGTTTCATTATTGGATATTCACACCACAGTGGATATTGTTATTTCCATTTTGAGATGAGAGCTCCTCGGCTCGAGTCCCGCACGGCCATGTCTGTCTGGACAAAAGCCCTGACACTTTTGGATCGGGCTCCTTCCCCTGAGGTTCGCTGGCCCTCGTGCGTCATTCTTAGGGGTTGAAGAAGGGATGGCAGAGACTCATGACAGCCTGATCTCGTTGGCTTTTAATATCTGCTCTTTGCTGAGGATGATGGTAATTGGAGCAGAAGTATGTGACTGCATTGGCTCTGCAGTCCAGTAAGAGTAAGGATACGGCACGGTCCCTCATCTTTGCGTGGACTGTTACATCACTGAGGGCCTGCTTACACTCGCCTGTCTCTCTCTCCCATTCCCCACCACCCTCTGGTGTATTTATCTTAATCCCATATTAGGGCCATCCCAGTGGCTCCTGTCCACTTCAGAGCAGTTGCGTTGATAGTGCCCACTGTGGCCCTCGTCTCCTTGATCATGGGGCCCTTCCATTTGGTCTCACGCTGGGCGTCACCTTTCACCCCATTACCCTCAGAAAAGGGTTCCCTCCCTCTCTAAATAGCCTTCGCATCTCATCTGGGAACGTGAGCCCTTAAATTTTCCCCAGAAATCTCCGTGAGCACCCCCTGACCCAACCGCACGCCGCGGCAGACCCACATATAATGGATCTCCCTCTGTCGGAACCTACAGAGGTCACGGGCAAATGCACTATTGGAACTGAGCCGCAGGGGAGTCATCCCACATCAGGACTGTCTGATGCCAACACATGCGCCTGGGGAGCATGGTGGTGCAGACTGTGGGGCATTTTTCTAGGCCAGGGCTGCTGAAATAGGAGTGAAAGGTGATTTCCCATGGCAGTCGCTCTGTGTCACAGACGCCTCTTAGCCAGGAGTAGAGACCATACACCAAACGGGGCAGAAGGGGGATCATATTCTTTCTTCATTCTTCAAGTCTCTACTCATGGAGCGGTGGTGACAGCATTTCTTATAATGACAGCGTGTAGTCAACACCTAGCCTGAAGCTTAGTACATAGTAAGTGCTCAGTTAGCAGCACCGATCCTGCGACAGTGCAGAACCTCGTCACCTCCAGCTACAGAGCAGTTCTGATCACGATGAGAATGGGAGGGAAGAGTTGGGCCTAAGAAGAAAGCATTTTAAGGACACATTGCAAATATTTTCCTACAGGTAGGTAAAAATTTAGAGTCAAGTGTGTAAAAGTTTGCTCCCCCCCAAACCCTGCTGTGGGAAAGGGGAGCGAGTATTTTCTTCTGGAGCTTTGACCCCCATGTCCACTGTCCCCCTGCAGGTCTGGCACCCTCCACGCTCTGTAGTCTCGTTTCTTCTTCATCGGGGGTCTCTGGAGTGGGGGCAGAGCGGAGACCAAGGCCCACCACTGTGACCACAGTGCACTCTGGAAGCAAGTGACTGGCTTTGGAGGCTGGCCCAGGGGCGGGGCCAGGGGCGGGGCCCCCGTGCCGCCAGCCGCTCCAGAGCGATCCCACCTTGCATGGTGCGCCTTCCTGCGCAGGACTGGAAGACAGAAGTTTTTTATGGCCATATTTTATACCGCAATTCTGAAGTGTTCATTTCTCACAAACTGTACTGACTCAAGGGAGCTGACGTAATAGGATCTGGTGCTGTACATACGAATCTTGCAAAAGCTCTGACGGAACGGACCTCCCGCGTCCTCTCCCCCAAGCCCTGTCATTTCCGCTCTTCTCGGTATGGGTAACGTCTATGTTGTATTTTTTTCATTAATGACAAAAAAGGTTTCAACTGGATTATTTAAAGTATTGGTAAATATTGTGCATTAGGGTTTTATTTTTTACCTTTTACGAAATATGCCCTTCTGATCGATACTTCTTAGTCCCGTGACCTGTATCTTTTGCTTGTCAGTAGTAGAGTTTTATGTTAACCTTTAAGAGATGGTTGTTTTTTTTTTTTTCCCACCAAAGGGAATGTAAAGGTATTTTTAAAAATTCTAATAAGAGGATCGAGAATCTGTCTCCAAGGCGAAGAGTGCACTTTACTTCTATTTCTCCTCCTTCTCTCCCCTTCCCTGGAGGGCAGCTCTCAAGAAAACAACTCCGCAGTTCTCGTGGCTGTCTTTTCTCCAGGGCCGCCTTGGGAAGGAATCTGCAGAAAATCTTTTCCAGCACCCCCCCACTCCCAGCACGCCTCTGACCAACCAGAGACCCAAGGGGCCTTCACTGTCCGTGGTCGGAAATAAAGAAGCCTGCTCCCCCCGGAGACTAAGGCTAAACTTCAGAGGCTCCGCGTGCTATGAAGGAGATGCCCAGCAAAGACGTAAGAGCCTCCCTTCCACAAGGAACCAGACACCATTTCGTCCAAAGGGAACTCCCCGCTCGGCTCCCATTTCTCACGAGGGTAACACAGAAAGCTCCGCTCTCAGCTATGCAGTTTTCAAGTTAATCTCTCTGTTTTTTAAAAATGCATTTCTAATCTTACACTTAAAATGGCCTCCAAGTGACATAAGTCGTTTCTGCAGATTTTTACCTGGTCCTTCTATGAATGTTATCCAGGCGAGGAGAGGGAAGTGGCCTTGGAAAAGAGTCCATTTATGTGGGGGGTGGTAAGGAGAGGTGGCCTACTGAGCAAGTGGGACACTGGCCACCACAGTGATGGCCAGAGACGGCCTCCGCCAGGCCCAGCCGGCACTGGAAGCCCTCCTTCTGACCAGGGCAATCTGAAAAACCAAAGACCTGTGATGGTGGGGTCACCAAAGGGCCCAGGTTGCCTGGGACTGAAGACTTTCTTGGGATGTAGGACTTTCATTGCTAAACCTGGCGATGTCCCTGGCAAGCTGGCCACGTTGTCGGTCCGTGTGGTGCATAGGTGTGCAGGACAGAGCGCGGTGTGAAACCCAGGGCAAACCCTTCTCGAGGGGGCTTCCAGGACACTCTCTTGCAGAGGCATGCGTCCCTCGACCCTCCTGTCCATGCGATACTATGAGTCTGCATTTCGCACCATCAGCCTCAAGCCTGCCACGTGTCCCTGTGGGTCTGCCTTATGGCCCAACAACTTTACTGGCAGAAGAAAATGGCATGAAGATTAGAAAGAGTATCTGAGAAAATGGAGGTGGCTCTCCAGGAGCTTTATTGGGGTGTTGCTTACTAACAGGCGTAACGGAGCATTCATATTGCCACAGTATCAGAAAACAAGTAATTAGATGTTACAGGGGGTGATCATCTGCCTGGATGTGGTCCCTGTAACGTGTGCCTGAGTAGTTAGCAGCCCTTTGGCCTGTGTGCTCGATGCCGTCAGTTGTGTTTGAAGAGCAACTTTTGAAGCCACATTCACCGATGGGTGATTAAATTATTTCCTAGAGCTGACATACGGGGTGCGTGTTCTATTCTATTAGTTTGAAAGTGTGTCTGACCTGACAAGTCATAGGAGGTGAAAGTTGAGGCCTGTTGCAGGTGTCCCCTCTGTGGTCTGGGCCAGCCCCTGGCCATGCTTGGCCTGTAACACTTCAGGTCTCTACAACATAGTGCGAGGAGACAGTGACTGCTTTCAGCCCCAAAAGTAAACTCTGTTGAACTTGACATCAGGCAAATCAAGACTGTTTCAATGCCACCAGACTTCAGTCATTTCCTATTGTTTTAGGAAGAGGAGAAAAAAATACCATATGGAAGAACTTCTGCTCTTTGAGAGAGCCTCTGCGGCAGAAGGAGAAAGGTTCTCTTTCAACCACATTTGGTATTATTTATGCTTTATTATCACATCATTCGGCAAGAGAACCCAGAATGTGCCTTTTGTTAAGACCTGCAGCTGAGTCCCAGGCCCCTCGCCAATGTCAGATCCCACCCGTAGGAGCCGAGCATCTCCTACGTGCCCCGGGCTTCCACTCCCTGTGGAAGCCAGTGTGTGGCCGAGGCTCAGGGATGGCCACTGGCCCCATCGTGGGCTTCCTTTCAACCCCAAGCTCCCCGTTGGTCTCCTAAGCTTCTTGGAGCAAGTGGATAATTTTTTCTACTTGAATAGGACATGTTGAAATCGTGTCCTCGAACGGTCTCTCCTTAAGCTGCCTACCCGTCGTCCCTCCCTCATGTCCCGCTTTCACCTCCTCTGTGAGGGAGTAGGCAAAGCTAGCGCGGGTCTGAGATAAGCAGTGAGTGTGCGCCCACATGCGGGCCCCCCACCGACCAGCAGCTGACCGCTCTTAGCCAGGGTGCCCTGGAGTCTGGACTGCTCACGGCTGTCCCTCACGAGCACGCCAGAGCCTGGGGTATTGGGTTAGGATAGGGTAAAGGCCACTGGAGCCGAGAGGGGCAGGGAGTGCCAATGGGAAGCACACCGGACCATGGAGAACCCTTGAGAAACGGAGAAGATGCCCTGATAGGTTGATCACAGCTCCAGGCAGCGCATGGCCGTTGCAGTGGGCAGGTCTCCCCATCTCCCGCTGCCTCCAACCCCGTAAGAGAGCAGCAAGGATAATGTCCCCCTTCATGTCTCCTTTGTAAAGAGCTATGCAGAAAGCATGCAAAAAAAAATGCAGGGCTTAGTATTCTTGACTATGGCAACGATTCTGGTCACCTCTGAAATCCCACCTCAGGAGCAGGGAGCAGCTTCACCGCCCTGCACGGGAGCTTGTGGCCTTGGAGAGGGTCCCGCTCTCCAGCTAGCGGTTAGCGTGACGTTCAGGAAGCTCAGCAGGCCAGCGTGGTCCAATGCGAGATGGCTTTGGCTAAACAACCAGGGCTGTGGTGCTTAGGAAGCAAAGGCTGTCTGATGACAGGGATTGGGCATAGAACCCCCAGACTCAGTTTACCTGCCCAGCACGGACCTCCTCCTGTTCGTTTATCTACCATGGTGTCCAGCATATCCTGGATGGGTTGTGGGTAAGAGAGAGGAACTCCCCTTTAGTGTGAGGGTCAAAAACACCAGGGACCCCTCCTGAAAGGGGGTTGACCCTCTCTTGAGGAGTGACAACTTCATCTGATTAACCCATGGGATGTGACATTTTATGAGCAATTTTAAACAGAAGAGACCAGATGCAGGGGAGATAACTCAGTATTTGAAGGCTCTGTGGCCCAGCGAGAGTCTCCACCAGTGGTGCCTCTTCGCCCTGGGGAAGCCGCACAGGGACAACGGCTCCAGGGCTGAAGACAGAGAGCCAGGGTTAATGCAACCCTCCCTACCCCACGTGACTCGCAGGGTTTCCTTTGGATATGTGAAGGAAAAGCCAGGGCCGGCAAAGGGCAGCTCCTCCAATTTCACAGACAGAAATAAGATGTACTCTTTCCCAGGGTCACACACTCACTTCTGGCCAATGAAATGAAGGTCCTCTGTTTCAACCAATGCACGAAACCTTTGCATGTCCTTCTCAAACAGTACTCCTCCGGTTCTGTTTACCCACACTCGGCAGAAGAGTTTGCCTTTTCCTTAAACACATTCCAGACCAAACACTGTTCAGTTTGTTTCAAAAAAAAATGTGTATACCTGTATGTAACCCACCACTCTTTTGGGGGGACACCTGGTCCTCAGTTGGGGCTGCAAGTGTACCTGACATTTGCAAACCAGCGTTCCAGCCCTTTGGTTCTCAGAGTTAAAAGTGTTGAGCTAGAAAAGGTGAACTGGACAGAGTCCTCAGAGCGGGACTTATTTCCTGAAGACACCAAGAGACCCCGTCTGCCGGTGAGCTGGCTCCAAAGCACTCACCGCGGACAGCAGGCAGGGAGGGGAAAGGAAGACAGAAGCGCACGCCCCCTTCCGCCGCCCGCACCCCACTTGTGGTCCCAGTGCACCACGGTCTGCAGCCTGGCCGCGGGCCCGGGAGCCCAGCCCCACTGTGAAGCCGGCCCCGCATGCTGGCCAAGGCCCGGCCCGCCTCCTGCTCCACTCGGAGTCAGACCATCAGACGGGGAGGAGCAGCAGCCCTTCCCCGCCTTCCCTGCCACCTGTGACTGGAGCGTCTCGGCCTTGTAGCTCTGGGGGGCTCCGCTTCTGCAAACCCAAAGGCTGTGCATTTGGCAGCCAAGCCCGCAGCATGTGGCTGCCAGGTCTGGTTTTGTGGACAAAAGCGAAGTGTGGAATGGCTTCTCGGTGTCTGTCTCTCTCTACACCAAAGGGACAAACTGTTGCATTCACCCTGTGTACTAACGCTGCTTCTGCATTTGCCATATCTATTTTTAACCTTTTGGTCCCCAGGGAACTTCTCATATGGTGATTTTGTCTTCTGATTATTTACTGAACTATTTTACTTAGAGGTGATTTTATTTTCTTATGGTCAGGAAAAAAAAGAAAATGAGAGGAGTGTTTGAGGCTTCAGTCAGAGAGAAGTCATCACCAGGGACTCCAAAGCCCCAAACACAAAATAAATTAGTCCTCAAAGGAAAACCTTCATCTGGACAGATGGAGATTGCCAGGCCCTCGTGCCAGCCCTGCATTTCTGGGGCAGGGCCTGGAGCAGGGCTGGCTGCCGGGCTCTCCAGAGGGAGAAAGAAGGAACAGGAGCATTGTTCCCTTGGCCATCGGTCATACACACAGAAGCCTGCCACCCTCCCTCTGGGGCCCCAGCGTCAGAGTGTATGACGAGCCATCCAATGACAGCAGAGAGGCTGCGGAACATCTTTGTTTGCAAAGATGGGCAGCACGTTTCAGAGAACATTTAGCTTAGTGCCACTTTTCAGGTTGGATGACATAAAAGGCATGTTCTGTCCAGGATAAAATTTGGAACAATTTCTTAATTGGCCTTAGTCACTTCTCTGAGCCCTCCCACCAGCGAGCGAGCATGTTTTCCAAAAGCTTACAACTGGCGAATCCAGGAATGTCCCCGCATCTATTATTACGAGGCTTGTGATTGGTTCAATTTTCCCATAAAAACACATTTGTCCCAAAGAAGGGAAACTGTGCATTTATTCCATGCATGTAACAAACTCTGCAAGAAGTTTAACCCACATAGGTTTGCGGCGCTGCAAAATTGTTCATGGGCCTATGTAGCAAATGATTCTCTGCCTTGACAATCATGTACACATATCAAGATTTCTATCATAATGATAATGAGATTGATGACTTCTTGTTTTCCTCCAATAAAGACAATTAATCACCTTCAGATGTGTGCGGTTTATTTCCTCCATAAAGAGCGGCGGGGGGCGGGGGTGTTCCAAGAGTTCTCTCTTTCTTCCTGTTTCCAAAGTTTGGATTTGAAGTCAGGGAGTTTGAATTGAGCCCCTGGAAACTCATGTCACCTGCCCGATGAGCTGGAAGTGCCAGGGAGGAAAGGATGGGCACATCTTGGCTTTGGGGTCTGTGGAGGGTGCCCCACTTTACTACCCTGCTGGACAGAAAAGCTCCCCGTTTTCGTTGCTGCTGCAGAAAGAGGCTGGAGACAGGCCCATTAACTCAAATTGCACCAATTACACATTCATGAGTTGCTTAGAGGAAAAGCCGATTTCGAGGAACCCGTGTCTGAGTAAGGGGTGAGCAGCCTCACCCCCACACCGATCCGTTTGCTCAGCACAACTTTGGAGCTCTCCATGCCCAAGGAAAGACTCATTCTGAGCAGAAGGCTGCCTGCTATCTTTCTTGGGTGGGGGGAACCAGCATTTCATCGGTCATCAAACATATTGTGGGCAGTAGGTCTGATGACCAGACAATACCTCCAATCCAAATGGTAAGTGGCTGTTTGCAGAGGGAAATGAACCGGAAGTGTGTTAGAGAAACAGAATTAACACTGTCCCGCGAAACCAGTATCCGATGGAAACGGCCTTTGTGGAAATAAGTGAGCCCTGAAGAAATATGGCGCACGCCATCTGACATCTAGTCTTTTCTAAATTCTCTATGGCTTCTCTTAGCCCAGACCCTAATTATGAAGTATATCAAAGCCAATGGATCATTCGGTGGGTTCATAGGTGACATTGTTGATGCAAATTTTATGGAACAAAAGAACTTTGGTAACCTAACCACTTTTGAAAACTTTGTTAAGGATTTATTAAAGATAGGACTCGCCAAGTGTGACTGAAAATTAAGCCAAAGCAAATGCACTGAAGTCTAAAACATACCGATAGAAAGCTG
Organism: Ursus americanus; assembly: GCF_024610735.1. NCBI lineage: Eukaryota > Metazoa > Chordata > Mammalia > Carnivora > Ursidae > Ursus > Ursus americanus. Next base: position 25,774,008 of record NC_142157.1, on the reverse strand, counting down.
ACATTTATTAATGCCTTCGAGTTGAAATGCTTAAGGTCAAACTTTTTTGGTGCTTGGCTCCAGGAGCCAGCCCCTCTGTCCTTCCTAGATTTACCCAGCCTCCCTGGGGCTTAAGCCCCTCTGCGACACTGAAATTCACCTCAAATTTCCTATATTTCCAGATAACACTTGGTCTTACACATTCTCTTGTGAATATGTATTGTTGATCACAATGCATTTAGGAGCCAAAGGTATAAGAAGAAAAGACTTCTCGTATAGTTACAGGATTGTCCGTCCAGAAAAGAGCCATGCCTGATCACAAGAGACACAGAGCTTAATGGCAAAAGGGGGTATGAATCGTGTCCACCCAGATCCTCCTGGCCCTCCGTGCCCCCAAGGAGGACAACTACAACAAAAGCATCTCAGAGAGGAAGGTTCTGAAAACAGAATGTCTTCCATTCACACGCGTGCCAAGCCATTTGGCTGGGCTAGTGGTGGTCTCGGGGGTATGTGTGTACTTGGCTATGCCAGTGCTCTCTAGTTGAGAAAGACCAAGGAAGAGAATCTGTAACGAGCTCCATTTTTTGTTTAACATATTTGGTCGCAAAACCTGTGCAGAGCCCCCAGAAGATGTGATTTCCAAAAACACCTCTGTTACATTAGCTCATCAACAAAAAAGAGAGCGTGTCAGTGTGTGCACGCACACGTGCTCTTGGGCCCTCCGTACAGAGGGGCTTCCAGCTGAGGGGGTAGGTAATGGGGGCCCATTGCCAGGCCACATCCTCCATGCCAGGCCCTGCACCCTGGCTCGGGGGGAAGGGGGCTTGTTTATCCACCCACTTCCCACAAAGGTACCATCCAGGGCCAGCCGGCTTGCGTGTGCCCAGCAGACCTCAAAGCATCAGACTGAGCGGCGGGATGACCAGAACATCTATCAGGTTTTCAAGGCTGGAGAGAGCTGCCAGCTAAGAGCATGGGAGCTGGTGTAGGCTCTGGGGGTGGGGGGGGTGGGAGGGGAGCACATCCAGGGATGTGAGAGGAGAAGAGGAGAGCTCTTGGCACATGCAGGGCCCCAAGGAGAGTTATCTTTCCCTCAGGTCCTTTGGCAGCAGAGAAATTAGACTGTGGGGCCCGTAGGACCCTCAAACCCTCCCTCACCCATTCCCCCAACAATTCCCATCAGGGTCTTTCAGGTGGACCCTGGGATAAGGTCTCATTCATTCATTCAACATCTTCTGAGCACCTCCTGTATTTCCAGGTTTTCGTGCACACTGCAAAAAACAAGGTCAAGCTGACATGGACACTCCCCTCAAAGGCTGCATGTGGAAGGGAGTTCTGGAATGAGCCTGGAAGGAAGGGCGGAGAAGAAGTAAGTAGGAACAGCGTGAGCAAGAGCACGGATGCAGATGGAATAGTGAGTATTTCCCTGGGCACAAGCTGAGCGTGTGGGCAAACCACGGGGAGAGAAAGGCAGGCTGGACGAGCCTTGCTGTTATTAGTGCCAAGGAGACCTCATAGTAATGACGATGTCGTGTATGGATCACATACTGAATTCCAGATACTGCGCGAAGTGCACCCCATTCCACATCTCGCTTACGCATCAGCCTGGCAAGGAAGGTGCCTTCAGTGCAGAAATGGGTTCAGAAAGTTCTGGTAACAGACTGGAGGTCGGCAGATTCAACTCAGCTGGGACTGACACCAAAGGCCATTCTGCCCAGTCGCCTCTCATGATTTTGCCCAGGTCACAATTCAAAAGCATGAAATCTGGATTCCATTTAATAGGTAAGTGGGGACCACTGACGACTATGGAGTTGAGGATTGACACAATCAAATCAGTTAATGTTTCAGAAAAGCACTGTTTCTAGGGTCCTGTCCACATCTCCAAGACACATTTACCTTCTTGGGCGGCTCAGCCTGGCTTTACGTGTCACCCAGTGATGAGGACCCACAGGGAGGGCATAGGCGTCGTTATGTAAACAGCCCACATGTTTTCTGCTGCTCTGTTGCTCCATTTCTCAAGGACAAATGTCACAGAAGCTGGATTTGATCTAGAATCAGAGATGCAGATAATACTGCTGGATTTTTTTAAATTAGTCTGTCCTCTTGCTTGGATTCATATCTCCGGAAAGTTCTGTTCCTACACACAGTTTCATTCCTGACATGCAGACTTCCCCGTCATCTGCTATTCTCCTGAAGATCATCTTCAAAGCTGCTGATTTATTTTCAAGAAAGTGTCTCAGATCTCTTGTTTTCGTCCAGCCTCCCTTGAGAGGAACTGTATTTAGCATGAGCTCATCCACCTAGTATGTTTCCATCAGCAAGGGGACTCTTTCCAGAAAGACAGTAGGGCCAGGAAAATGCAGCTTGTAGCCAATTTATTAACCCTTTCCCTCTTGCCTACCTCTTCGCCACTCCCCTCCCCTCCCAATAACATTCCCTTAGCTCCAACATGGTATTTACTTTCTTGAGTACAGCAAGATCTATTTATGTGGGCCTTGCTGTTTATGTCAGCTCATGGAGAAATTCACTCGGATGCTGAGCTGCCAGCCCAACCTGGCTATCAAGGCGCAGATGAACACGCATACCGCCCCCCCAACGAGGGCCAGCTGTTCCCCAGCACGGAGCTGGAAAACAGCTGACTTTTGTACTCACCTAGCCCAAAGTGCTTGTCACATGGCACCCCTGAGGGAGAAAAGAAAGCTTATTCAGGGATTAGGTCTGTACAAGTAATTGTCCTGTATCTGGACAGTAATCCCTCCCATGAAGGAATGTCTTAAGGGCACAGCAAGTGGGGAACACTGGGCATCACCTCCAGCTCGGGTGAGTAGGTCTGTCCTAGAGGAGAGCCCAGCCTCCTCGGTATGCTCCCGGCTACAGACTCCCAGGCCACTGCTCAGAAGGCTGCATCCCAGTGCTTCTCACAAATTCTCCTGGGGAATCGTGCTAAGATGCAGGCTCTTATTGAGCAGGTCTAGACTGGGGCTGGAGCTCCTGCCTTCATGACAAGCTCCCAAGTGCTGCCACCGCCCCATCCCTGGACCCCACTTTAAGACTCGAAGCAGCCTCTTCCTCTGGGTCTCCTGCCTGCCTGCATGTTCGAATCATCTTGGCAACATTTTGAAAATACTAATGCCCAGGCCAACTGAACCAGGATCCCTGGGGGGAAAGGCGGCCTCGGAGTGTCTCAAGGGCAGATCAGGGTAGCCTAGTCGTCAAGCCGCCTTGAGCTGAGAAACTCTCTAGCTCGCAGTGAAGCACAAGTGGACCATAAGTGATCAGCTGCCTTCCTCTGAGGGACAGGGCCAGCTCTAGCCCCGGCCTTCTGGGTCTAGCTTCAACGAGCACATGGGCTCTCCTCTTGTCTGAACTTGACCTCCGTTCTTCCCATCATCCAGAGGTGCTCCCACTGTGCTTTCTGGAACTCACCATCTCTCATCCGCAAAATTCCCTATATTCTAAGTGTAGGTGGAAAAGGACAAACTGAGGGCCTCAGAGGGGAGGAGCGTGAGGGAATGGGATAGGCTGGTGATGGGTAGTAAGGAGGGCACGTATTGCATGGTGCACTGGGTGTTATACGCAACTAATGAATCATCGAACTTTATATGGGAAACCGGGGATGTACTGTATGGTGACTAACATAATATAATAAAAAATCATTAAAAAAAAAAAGAAAGAAAGAAAAGGACGAGGAGCCGGCAAGCAGGGAGGGACCCACAGACCTGGCCACTGAGTTATGAGAGATTGATTAACTCATACAACAAACACGTATGGTGTTGCGTGCCAGCCACTGTTTTAACTTGTTCAGTCCTTATAACAACTCTCTTGAATGGGTACTACTATTATCTCAATTTTATAGATGAGGATACCGAGGCACAGGAAGGTTAGGTGGCTTCTCTCAGCCACACCACTAGCAAGGGGGCTCTTATGGGTTGAAATGTGCCCCCTAAAAATTCATATATTGAAGTACTAACCCTCATTTCCTCAGAATGGGCCCTGATTTGGAAATAGGGTCTTCGGGGTGGGTCTGAATCCACTGTGACTGGCGTCTTTATATTTTTACAAGGGAAATTTGAACAGACTGACACATGGGGAGAAGGCCATGTGAAGATGAAGACAGAGACCTGCAAGGCGCGGATGCCAAGGATTGCCAGAAAATCGCCGGAAGTTAGGGGAGAAGCATGAGCAGATTGCTGACCTCACAGCCGTCAGAGGGAACGGAGCCAACACCTTCATCTCAGACTTCTCGCCTCCAAGAAGGTAGGAGACGATCGATCGATCTCTGTGGTTGAAGCCACCCAGTGTGTGGGACTTTGTTACAGCAGCCCAAGGACACTCATCCCGTGACAAAGCCAGGATTTAAATACAGGTCACCTGGTGCTGGAACCCAGGCCCTTAGCACTCCTCGTGGCTGCAGTTAGGGGCATTCTGTCCTGCAGAGATGTGCGCACTCTTCATCTCTCTTTTCTCTCCCTCTTCCGTTTTCCTTCTCCAGCTCTGCCATTTCTGCTTGTAATTCGTGCCATGCATGTTCGTTACCTATCGGCCATGCCATAAAATAGCACCAACGGAGACTTCCGACAACAAACACTGGCCATCTCACAGTTTCTGTGCGTCAGGAGTAGGGGTGCGGCCTAGCTGGGTGCTCCGGCTCCAGGTTCCTCATGAGATGCAGTCCAGCTGCTGTCGGCTGGAGCTGGGACATCTCAGCATCCATCCGTAAGCTCACTCGTGTGGTTGTGGCAGGCTCAGTGCCTCACCGACTGTTGGGTTGAGGGGCTCACTCCAGCCCATGCCAGGTAGGCCTCTCCTAGGGCCGCCCATGATGTCAGTGGTCCAAGGAGGACAGAGAGAGAGGAAGTACCCAGGATGAAAGCCAGTCTTTTTAAAACCTAATCTTGGACATGATTCCCCACTGCTTCTGCCATATTCATTAGAGGCAAGGATCACCCAAGGGTGTGAGTGCCAGGACATAGGGGTCACTGGGGCCCTCTTGAAGGCTTCTTGCCAACCATCCTCCTTCTCTGCTCACAACCACTCAGTCCCCTTGGCTGACTGGCAAATGGGGTGGGGCCTGGACTCTGATTTGGGGTACAAATAGCGGAGAGGCAGTGTAGGGACAGAACCACTCAGTGTTAGAAAGAGCCACGGTTTTCTCCAAACTATATACCTACAATTAAGACTTTAAAGTCTTTTATTTGTTGTAAAAATACAGGACAAGATACCGAAGCATTAACAAGCTGCCCTGAGGAAGCTCCAAGCTACAAAACACAGCATTTACTACATGCTAAGGAGCTTTTCCCTCCTCAGAGAAAGAGTAAGCTTTGCTCAGATGCCTCAAATCCACAGGTGCACCCTGTCTACCAAATGAAGCCGACAAGTTCCTTTTTAAAGAACGCATGAGTTCAAGGACGCCTGGGTGGCTCAGTGGGTTAAGCGTCTAACTCTTGGTTTTGGTTTCAGGTCATGATCTCAGGGTTGGGAGATCGAGGCCCGAGTCAGGCCCATGCTGGGTGTAGAGCCTGCTTAAGATTCTCTCTCTGCCCCTGACTCTCAATATGTCTCTCTTAAAAAAACAAAAACAAAAACAAAAAACCTCATGAGTTCTATGCCCACGTGGAGACAGGAAATGAAGTCGTGCCTGTGGCTGCTGGTCCTCCCAGCTAAGATTAAACCCGCACGCAGAGACTGGCTGGAAAGAGGTATCCTCTTGGGTGGGCTAAAATGGATCCACTGTACCTGTAGACGAGCAGGAATAAGCTCCCAGGCAAAAATCCACCACGGGCTCAAGCAGATGTGACCCCTTCCTCTAGCGCCAACACACTCGTACAGAGGGGTCTCCAGTGTCTAAAGTTCTTGCTCGACAGTTGTCATTCTCTCCTCACACAGCAGTTGAGGTGAGTGGGAATGGCGTACATCATTATTTCTTTTCTTTAAGATTATTTTGAGAGAGAGAGAGAGAGAGAGAGAGAGCGCACGTGCAAGCCCAGGCAGGGAGGGGCAGAGGGAGAGAGAGTCTCAAGCAGAGCATTGAGTGTGGAGCCAGACACGGGGCTCGATCTCGTGACCCTAAGCTCATAACCTGAACCAAAGCCAAGAGATGGAAGTTTACCCCCCTGAGTCCCCCAGACGCCCCCATACATTATTATTTCTCTGCTTTGTACACGAGGAAACAGAGCATCAGAGGGAGAAGTGACATGCACAAGAGCCAGAAGTGGGCCTGGGCAGGCCTGGGGCACAAACCCACTCTCCACAGACTCCAGTGCATTCTCTCCCTCCCACAACGAGCAAATTAGGAAAGGCAGCGGCTAAGTAGAGGGCAATGGCTTTGAAAGAAAAATACGAGTAGTTTTCCCTGAGGCCTCCTGGGCCTGCAGTGGATATATTGCTGCTATGAGCAGGTCAGAGCATGAGAGGGGGAGGCTGACCAGACCATTCTTGGGTCCTTCCTGACACGCTCTCTTGGTTGGACTTCCATTCTCACCTCTATGGCCACCTGCAAACCCAGCACGATCCGGACTGAAATGTTGGTCCTCTGTGCTTGTCCCACCTGCTTGGGTGAGGCCTTTTTCCCTCCACAGAGATTTCCCAAATGCCTCCTGCGTGCAGGCGCCATTCCAGGCAGCGAGGTTATGGCGGTGAGCAACTGCAGACTCTGCCCTGCCGGAGCATGACGATCCCCCCTCTCCTTTATTCTAGGTCTGGTCAGCCCTTCGGTGTGTGTGGGGGCTGCAGGCAGGATCAAAGAACTGGAGGGTGTGTCTGTCACCCAGTGTTGAAGAAGCAGCAAATAAGCTTCCTATTCTCCAGAGGCAGGGCTATGCGAGCGACCTTGATTCCCTCATAACCGACCTCACACGGATGCCCTGAGCCAGTGTGCACGGGACATTCCGGTTGAAACACTCACTGGGATCGCTGAGCTCCAGACATTATTTGGCATCATAAGCCAATAATTCCCCGTGATCCTCATGGTGCCCCTCCCCCATCTCAGCCCTGAGGGTCATCAGAGGGTTTGAGAGCTCAAGTGGAGCCCGAAGACTGGGTCATGGTCTCAGCTGTGCCAACTAACAAGCTGTATAAACTTGGGTGAATCACTCCAGCTTTGGCCTTCTGCGTCCTCATTTACCCAGTGATGGATCCCAAAGGCAGCTTCAAGTTCTAGAACTCTCTGACCCTCAGACACCTCTGACCCTCCCCATGTCATGATTGCACTGGTTTCTGGTGCCTCTCTCTGCATTTCACTCTGTGCCTGGAAAAGGGTGTTGCCATATCAAGCGGACCCCCATTTGCTTCCTGAGAAACATGAAGAAGGGTCTCAGATGAACCTGTGAACTTCAGGCTTTTCAGACTTGGGTCCCAGCCCAGAGGCAAGGAAGAGCATGAGGTAGAAATGTTCTAGTACTTATGAAATCCACACTTCCTGTCATTTCTTTCCAAGTCTGGTGTTAAATTAACAAGCTCAAAAGTGAGTGTTAACAAGGATGACTCAGGCCTAGAGACACGACTTGAAGTCATGGCAGCAAAAGAATTTTTCTGATCCATTTGCTGACAAAAGACAGTAAGGGATCATTAATCTCGTTCAGTGATCTCTAAAGAGTTTGTCCACCCTTATGGTAAATGGTTTTGATCATGCAAGCGCTCTAAACATATGAATATTTACATATTTGGAAACGATAGGCATGTAGTATTCTACCTACGTATGAACCTACCAAATGCACACAAAGGGGCAAATCAAAAAGGCAAGATCGAAACAAAAGAAGCACCTTTAACAGAAGAAAATTTTTATTTTCCTTTGAATAAAGTGACTTAGCAGGCTACTATTTTTGTAACAGAGTCTGAAAATCTGATTTTAAGTCTAGTTTTATTTAAATTCTTGGTGTCTAAGCATTGTTGTAACGGAAAAGTTGCAATACAAAAATATATAGATCTAAATGGAAGAAACATATTGATGGGGTGCTTGTAACTGGGGACGTGACCAAATCCAAACTGGAAACTTACATGACCACAGGTAATTAACAGTCCAGTCTCCTTCTACCCTTCCTGCCAAGGATGCTTGGACCCCTCAAAGTCATGTTACACAAACATCACTATAATCCAGCTGCAAAAAGTTCCCCAAAGACCCTATTTTTCTGTAAAATGAGAGAGGTCGACGTTTATATTTTAGCTTTTCATAAACACTTAAATCTTTTGAAAAGTCACAACTGAATAAAAATATGTCTCTCTCGATTAAGGCACTCCAGGGAGCAAGGAGCTTCAGAGGGCTTAGAGCCATGGCCCCCCAACTCTTGAAGAATGTGGCCTCTTTTCACGGAACTCGGCACACTAGCAAATAGAATTGGCTAAGAAAAGACACAGTGCAAACAGCTTACATATATGAATTTGTAAAGAAAGCATGGTGTATACATTCGATGAAATATTACCCAGCTTTAAAAAAGAAGGAAATCCTGCCGATCATGACAACATGGAGGACATTTTGCTAAGTGAAATGAGCCAGTCACAGAGGGACAGATACTGCATGATTCCATCCATATGAAGAATCTAGAATAGTCGAATTCACAGAAGCAGAAAACACAGTGGTGGTTGTCAGGGCTTCGGGGGAATGGAGACTTCGTTATTCAATGGGTATAAACTTACAGTCAAGCGAGATGAATATATTCTAGAGATCTGTTGCTGTAAACAGTAGGATCTCAGGCACTTCAAAATTTGTTGCGAGAGGGGGCGCCTGGGTAGCGCAGTCGTTAAGCGTCTGCCTTCGGCTCAGGGCGTGATCCTGGCGTTCCGGGATCAAGTCCCACATCAGGCTCCTCCCCTGGGAGCCTGCTTCTTCCTCTCCCACTCCCCTGCTGTGTTCCCTCTCTCGCTGGCTATCTCTCCGTCAAATAAATAAATGAAAAATCTTTAAAAAAAATTTGTTACAAGAGTAAATCTCATGTTAAGTCTTCTTAACAAAACAAAGCTAAAATAACAGCAACAACAACAAAGAACACACTAAATATGTGCCATCCTTGGGGCCCCCGGGGTGGTGCAGTCAGCTGGTTGAACATCCAACTCTTGGTGTCGGCTCAGATTGTGATCTCAGGGTCATAAGATCGAGCCCCATGTGGGGCTCCGTGCTCAGCGTGGAGTCTGTGTGGGACTCTCTCCCTCGCCTTCTGCCCTTCCCTGCCCCAGATAAATAAATCTTTAAAATAAATAAATAAATGTCATCCTTTGTATATCAGTTATACTCCTATAAAGCTAAAAAAATGAATTTGTGTTTTATTACTCAGAGAGGCAACTATGTCTATGAGCAATAGGAAATACCTGTGGGAGACCACGTGCAGCAAGCCACAGGCAAAGCGTGGCACGTGAAGGAATTAAGCAACCCTGGCAACCAGTCTGCTACCCTTGACCACAGCCAAGACCCCTTGATCACAGTCCCCTCATGGGAGGGCAAGTACTTAGGAATAAATATCCAGCCCTCTGAGTGTTTGTCTGGAAAACTCCACCCTATCACACGGTGACAAGCCTTCTGCTAGCCAAAGGACTTACAGTAAAGCAGCCGTTGTGCCCAATTGACACTTGTGACCTCGTGGAGCAAAAAGTAAAATGAGAGAAAAGAGAGAGAGGAAAGAGATAAAACACTGGCACAGAAAAAGAACCATCCGCGGTATAACAGAGATGGCAAGACGTCCCCGCGTGCAGCGCCTTGGGAACTGGGAGGGTCATACGAAACCCCCTGGCGTCTGTGGCTCTGGAGGTTTTGATGCAACAGGTCCGGCACAGCTGAGCTCCTGCATCGCTAACAAGCCCCCACGAGAGGCAGGTGCTGCTGGTTCAAGACCACACCCTGAGCAGCCAGGCCCTAGCTATTTTGTCTCCGACCACGGGGCCCCGTCGTTCTTGGGCCGATCTCAGTTCACCGGCAGCAGCCAGCAGGCGGGAACCCAGGGGAGCCCGGCCCCGGGGAGCCGCCTAGCAAGCACAGAAGCCGCATGGTAGTAAGTCATTATCAGGAGGGTGACTGCCCACCCGAGTAACACTCCTCGGTATTCCCTCCGGCCAAGCTAGATGGCCCCTTTGGGTTAAACCTCTTTAAATTCAAAGTCCATCCCCCTCCAAAGAAGAGCGGATGTAGCAGTGAAGCCAAGGAGGAGCCTTGCCGGCTGGAGGGAACCCTAAACGGAGACGGGTGTGCGTGAGGGAAGAGGCAGGGGCCGAGTGGCTGAAGGTGAAGGCTAAAGGCGGGTGAAGCCCTTGGGTGTTAGCGCAGAAGCCTTCCCCGGCTGCTCTTCCTAGACAGTCCCCTGGGTTCCGAGCCACCAGTGTGACAGCCCCAGGAGAAGAGGCCGGCTCTGGAGGGCAGGGCATGACTGATTTTTCCAGCACCCCGCACCTTGAAGGTAAGACTCGGGGGCCACGGGGGGTGGGGGGAGGGGTGGGCAGCCACATCTCTCTCTCGGGACCGCGTGGCCCTTCCCATCATCTCCTTTCCTGAGGGAAGCTACCCTCTGTGATTCCAAGGTGACACCCTGGCCCTCACACTACTGTGAAGTGACTGGAAACTTCTATTGTCTTTGACTAGAGAGGAGATGAAGGATTATTCTGCGCTCGGGCAGGTCTCCTCTCTACAGCAGCCATAGAAGCTGTTAAGACTGGGTTAAAGGGAATCCGAGCACCCCAACCATCCCCCCAGGGAAATGTGGGCCATCCTCTTTTTCTCAGAGGAAGTGAGATGGTTTTGAAAATTTCCTAAAGCGCCTGTGAATTAGCTTGCAACGCTCTTAAAAACATCCGCCCACAGATTTGCACTTTGAGCAGACTTGCCTGTGAATCATTGTAGGACGCTACTAGGTGAATCTCCCCATCTGGGGTGCGCGGCAGGGCCCCTTGCTGCTCCTCGCCTCCCCCTACTCTGCTGCACAGGGAAGAGTGGAGCGCGGGCATGCATGAGTGAGGGCAAGGACCTCTTGCTCCCCTTCTCCCTAGTACGCACTGGGCAGCACTGGGCCACTGGTAGTGGACGCGTTCATGAATCACCAAATGGCTGAGCCGGTAAATGGAATGGCTTCTGTTTCTTAGCTGGTCGGCCCCTGCCAGCTGCGTGTGCCGCGTGCGTGCACGGGATCCCCTAACGCCGCTCAACGCAGGGCCCCCCTGCCCAGAGCACGCATATCTGGGCGCTGCCTGTCTCCGATTTTGGGCCTCCTTTGCCTGCACTCTGCTCTCCCTCTGGCCATTTGTTAGCCTGCTAGATTTCAGGCCCCCTTAGGAAGTGCCTGGACATTCACCCTGCTTCCCTGCTCACAGAGGACAGGTAGGAGGAGCCTTGTCACAGACCCTCGCCAGCCACGTATCTCCAGCCCCATGTCTCTGTTAACCTGCTTGTGGGAGCCCTAAGAGGCAGGGTTCCTGGAAGGTAGGGCTTTGCCTCATTTACCATGAGGCCCCACTGGGATAGAGGTCAAAACCCTCCTTCTACTGCCTTATACTGTTGGTCTTTCCTCCTGGGTCCAGGGGGAAGGCCTTTAAAACTTGAAAGGTGTTGGTTCAGAACTGAGCCTCCCAGCCCGGCTTCTGGGAAGAGGCCGGAACCAACTGGAAGCCGCTAGGGACATGAGTCCACCAGCCTGCTCTGGACCTTGCCCATTGTCAGATAAGCGCCATCTTAGTGTCATCCCACCACTAGGATGGATGGGCATGCCGTGTTCAGTTTAGCCAGGCCTGGCCCATTGTGATCCTCAGGACAGCTGGAAGGGGCCATGTTCCAAGTCCTTTTAATCAGACAGTTCCAGCTGTTTCCTTTCAGTTGGCCAATGGTGTGTGTCTGATGCATTCAGGACACCAAGGAGAATGCCGGGAGCTTCGAGCACCTAATCAAGAATAGACCTGGTTAGGCAGTGATTGCTGAGGGTTAGCTGGGAGCGAAGGATGAACAGGTGGAGCGAGGAGGACTTTTTCAGGGCAATGAAAATACTCTGTGTGATACTATAATGAGGGATATGAGGCATTGTATATTTGTCCAAACCCGTTAGTGTACGACACCAAGAGTGAACCCTAATGTCCACTAGAGACTTTGGGTGATGGTGATGGGTCTGTGGGGGTTCATAGGTTACAACGAATGTTCCAGTTTGGTGGGGATGTTGCTAACGGGAGGCGCTGTGTGTGTTGGGGGCAGGGAACGATGGGAAATCTCTGTACTTTGCTCTCCATTTTGCTGTGAATCGAAAAGTGCTCTAGAGAACGAGCATGATTTCCTCCCTCAGGGGTGGAAAGGTGTGATGGGGCAGAGACTGTGTTGGCAGGCTGAAGAATGGTTGAGGCAGGCTTGGGGGTGGTTGAGGGGCCCCCTCCCCAGGTGCCTTGTTGGGGATTCTGAGGCTCTGAGAAAGGTCTGCTCCTCTGAGATGAGGTACAGGAACTGAAAGCCATGAATTAGAACCTGGAGACCTATCCCTGAGGAGTGGGTTGGGAGCGGGGAAACAGCAGGAGAGAAACGCTGTTCTTGGTTATCACAGAAACTCACCTAGGGCACCTTGGCCTCCCCCACCCACCCAAGCCTCACCCGTTCCGCCCCCCCCCCCCCAGCTTGATAACGTGGCTTATCTTTGCTTGGGGAACATGCACTGAGGTGTGTGATGGCACGAAACTCGTTCTCTGTCAGAAGCTTTGTTCTGGAGCAGACTATAGTCAAGGCTGGGCCTCCCTATCTGCTTCCCCATGGCCCAAACACCTGCTCAAACACCTGCATGGCCACGCATGGGGCCCAGGGTCCTGTGGCAGGGGTGACGCCATGCTGTCCAAGCAGGGAGGCTGCATTTCAGCAAATTCCCACCTGGCGGTGATTCGCTCACTCTTGGTAACTCCTCAGAGGGCAGGTGGGCAGCTGGAGGAGGACTCTTATCACTTGTTTGAGTTTTGCAGTTTGCCTGAATCTTCTTAGGGGCCTCACTCCATGCTGAAATCCCTCGTGTGAGTCTTTGCTGGTTCTGGTGTAATTGGTCTCGGCTGTGACCTGGGCCGTAGAAATTTGTAAAGCTCCCTCAGATGATGCTAGTGTCAGGGAAAGTGGGACTCACTGGCCCAGCTGAAGCATTTCTGGATCCTAAGAGGATTAAACAGCCTGACCCTGAAACTCTTTACTGTCCTTGTCTGGCTTATACAAAGCAGGGATGACTTGGAGAACCAAGACTCAATTAGGATGCTTCCGTCTGTGGCTTCTAAAGGAATGCTTCTTGTCTTCTCTCTACGGTCTTTAAGGGTGAATCCACCAGGTGACCGATCTTTTCCCTTTTAAGCAAAAGATTTAAAACCGTTTTGACACAAATTAAAAATCCCAGATAATGTTGACAGATAAAATATGGAACACTCAGTTAAGTTTGAGTTTGGGAGAACAATGTAATTTTTTTTAGTATAAGTATATCCTATGCAACATCTAGGATATACTTAGATTAAGAAATGATTCAATTTCAACTGGGCATCCTGTGATTTTACTTGATAAATCTGGTTACTGTATTAGATTTAATCAGAACTTTTTGTTATAGATGACAAAACCAAACTCTAATTCAAGCAAAAAAAAAAAAAAAGTAATGGGTTTATATCATTAAGAAGTCCATGTATTTGGGCTCTATTCAGATGTATCCAGGGACCTCTCTCCATGTTTCTTAGCTCTTCTTTGCTCCACCCAGGTTTTTTTTAAACAGAAGGAAAGAAGGCCCCCTAATGGCTCATGATCCCACTGGAAGAAAGTCTCTCTGAGAGCTTCAGAAATAGCCAAGGCTGATTCTGGCTTGAGCCACAGGTCTCTCACTGAGTCACTGTGGCCAAGGAAGTTGAGTACTCGGTTTGTTCTGGTGTTGATCAGATGCCCATGCCTAGGGTCAGAGGGGTGATCACTCCCCCACAAATCACAGGGGATGGTCAGCTTTAGGATAGACTGGGTATGGGTGGTTTTCCCAGGGAAAGGATTTTGACCAAACACATGTGTACTCCAAAGAGAAATGCATTTCTTGCTCATCCCAAACATGTGACAGGACTGCCTAGGGAAGAGAGAACCTAGACTAGGACGGCTGTGAGGTCAGAGAGCAGGCAATTCCCTACTAAGGGTCTCTAAATGAACTGTGTAGATGCTCCGTGGGTCTAGCAGGAGCGTGCACAACACCTTGCCTCCTGCTCTGCCGTCTGGCAGGAACTTCTGCATGGGGATGAAGGTCATTAGTGTGTCATTTAAGGGGCTAGAGGGTCAGCGCTGTGGTCAAAGGAAGCATCCTTCTTCCATCTCTGTACAGCTCTCTGGCTATAAAAGTGGGGAGAAACCTCTCAATCTGCTATGGTTGAAGACACCCGCTTCTGATTCCTGAATAACTGATCCATATGCTCTTGACCCTCACCAAGGTGACACCTAGAAATTCACTGGCTCCGTGGGCAGGTGGGTACTTAGGCTCCCGAGGGAGCAGGAGATCTACACGAGCAGCCCCATTCTGCTCTGAGCTGTGAACTTTCTGTTCATGTGTCTCATGTTTGAGTTCTCAACTATTCTACCAAGAGGGTAGGCTGCTGGAAGGTAGGCATTCTTCATTCTTCCACAGAGTTCACAATGGGACTTTGTTGAATGTTTTAAGTTACTAGAAGGATAGGGAAGAGGCTCCTTTATCCTCTTATCCCCGGTTCTTGTAAATCTGCATTCCTATTTAACATACCTCTCCATCAGGAGGTGCATATCGGAATCAACTTTTTAAAATGAAATCGCCTAACATGTATTTCAAGAAATTCTGACTGAGAAGATTGAGACGTAGGGTTGGATTGGAATGTATATTTTGGTTTTTGAGGATCTCCACCAGTAAGTCTGATAAACTGTCTTCTTCCCACAAACCAACTTCAATTGAAAATAGTTTGAAATTAATTCTCTTCAATTGCTGGGAATATCAGAACGAAGTCTAGAGCAAGGATGCCTGTGGTTTAATTTCAACACATTCTCACACTATGGTCTACCACAGTTGTGATGGAAATAATTTAACAGAAATGTGAGCCACCTAAAGTTGCATGCTGCTAACCAATTCTAGTTTTATATTTAGAACTACTTTCATGAAAGCACACACACAAAGATTTCTAGAAAAAAGTTCCTTAATTAGGGGATGTGGTTTCTCTTCTGATGGCTTAGGTGTAGTTCCGACACAACTTGGTGGTAGAATTCCTATCTTTCTCTCCTAACTCTTGGAAAACATGTTGTGACAGTAATCCTCATGATTATCTTGGGGTGGAACTGCCATTGGCAACACAGATAATAAATGTGATGAGTGAATGCTCTTATTGTTTTATCTCCTATTACAATGAATAGGAATTAGATCCTGTCCAATGAAGCCAAAAGAAATGCGGAGCTGAGAAGCAGAAGGCTGAGTAATAGCAGTATGGATTGCTAGGCTGGCAAAATTAGAAAGAGTGGGTGAGAGCTTGGAGACCCTCACACAACCAGAGGCTCTGGCTCACCCGAGATGTAGATGCCACCTATTGAACTCCAGTGTCTTAATGACCAGGCACCATAGAAGAGCTTTCGTGGACAAAGTCTCTTGCATGCCCATCCCACTAAACTCTAGGTCCACCACTCTTATCAAGAGCCAGTAGAAAAATAACAAAACTCTGTGGCTATATTGTATAGATCCTTTGATGGCCCAATCCTTAGGTCTTAAATGAAAACAAATCAAAACCATTCACAAAGGCACCTCTCCTTCCCCAACTCTTCACACCCCCCCCCCCAAACAGAAGCACTATTTTCTGGTTAAGCAAAGTTTCCACATTGCAGGTTTATATATGAAGATATTAACAACCAACCAACTCTATTTTCAGATTCCTATTTTAACTGAAATGATAATACCTCATTATTTAAAAAAAAATTCCCATTGACTTCCTTCTCCAGCAGTGGAAAGTTTTCCCCTGAAACAGAGCTATATGTCTCCCAACACCCTTCAATGGGACAGCAACTCACTGTCTAAAGAAGCCATTCACAGGCCTAAAATGTGTCTGAAGGCTTAAGATATACCTTCAAAACCACTGAAAATTTTCTTATTCTACATCATAATAGATCTGGGATTATTTTAATGTAAAATAATACTTTAAGTTATTTATCAGGAAAGCTGAATGAAACATAGTTGATACCACACAGCCTCTATGTTAGGGTTATAAAATTTTAAGAACACAGATTCATACAAATATATAGTTTTTTTCACTGCCTTACAAGTTATGGCAATTAGTTACTAAGAAAGCTGCCCAGAATATTGCTGAAGAGTTGGTATGGTATGTTTGAGGCCCTTTTTGGTGTAAATTTCCTGAGACCAAGAAGCTGATGGTAGACTGAAAAAGCACCTGATCCACTGTATCTTTTACCATCTTGTGGTCTTTTATTAATTATATAGGCTCCATGCCCGGTGTGGAGCTCAATGCGGGCTTGAACTCATGACCCAATCTTCATATCAAGAGCTGAGCTGAAATCAAGAGTCAGATTAAGTGACTGAGCCACCCAGGTGCCCCACAAAGCCTTCATCAAGAACATTTTCTGCCATTTGGGGGCTTGTGTCCCCTCGTACACATCCCCAGATGCCCCCATTCCTCAAGCCTGGGCCAATAAGCAATTAAATCTCTAAAAAAAAAAATCTGTAAGGAAAGATGATGGGTCCTTAGGGTCATTAATTTTACCATCAATGAAATGATTTTTGTTACACTTCAAGTAATTACAAGTCCCAATGAATGAAGAACAATAGTTCTTTCGAGCCTTTCTCTCCATCTAACTCCCAAGCCTTTTTTCATTGCAGGGATCTTGTCACATTGAGTTGTTCTTAAGTGTGACTTTGCCTTGAAATCACTGAACATGTTCCAACTTGAAAACCTATCTGCCTAAATAAGCCAATTTTGAGATCCTATTTTTAAAAATTCATTGTTACTTTTAAGCGGTGGTGTACTGTTAAACCAGTTCTCTGGGAAAAGAAAACGTCTTGGATTGTTGGCCGGTTACAGTGGTGTAAATATTCCCTCCAACGCTGATTTCAAGCTCCCAACGTGCCTCACTGAGTGTAGTGGTGGGGAAACCCTGCACGACAGGCTCTCCCAAGTTGGTTCCAGCACACCACTACGTGTTAACCTACACACATGAAGACGTATACAACCTCTACACATAATTTAACAAATACCTGTAAAGAGCATACCTGCATAACTCCATGAGAGTCAGGAATACAACATGGCCAGCACCCCCAAAAGTCCACCACGTGACCTTTCCCATCTCTGATCCCCTTCTTCCCCGTTAGAGTTACCCATATCCTCATCTCCATGATGATCTCTCTCCTGGTACTCTTGATGGTTTTTTTTTTTAATTTTAATGTTTTTTTTATTATATTATGTTAGTCACCATACAGTACATCCCTGGTTTCTGATGTAAAGTTCGATGATTCATTAGCTGCGTATAACCCCCAGTGCACCATGCAATACGTGCCCTCCTTACTACCCATCAGCAGTCTATCCCATTCCCCCACCCCCCTCCTCTCTGAAGCCCTCAGTTTGTTTCTCATAGTCCATAGTCTCTCATGCTTCATTCCCCCTTCTGATTACCCCCCCTTTCTTTATCCCTTTCTTCCCCTACTGATCATCCTAGTTCTTATGTTCCATAGATGAGAGAAATCATATGATAATTGTCTTTCTCTGCTTGACTTATTTCACTTAGCATTATCTCCTCCAGTGCCGTCCATGTTGCAGCAAATGTTGAGAACTCATTCTTTCTGATAGCTGAGTAATATTCCATTGTATATATGGACCACAGCTTCTTAATCCAGTCATCTGTTGAAGGGCATCTCGGCTCCTTCCACGATTTAGCTATTGTGGACAATGCTGCTATGAACATTGGGGTGCACATGGCCCTTCTCTTCACCACTCTTGATGTTTTTTACCACTTATGTATGTACCCCTAAATGTCCTGACTTAATTTGGCCTATTTTGAACATTGTGTAAATTGAATCATAACTTACGGATTTTTTTGTGGTTTATTTTGCTCGACATTACATTTGTGAGATTTATCCATGTTGATGCATGTAGCTATAGTTCGATGATTTTTATTGCTGGCTAGTATTCCAAAGTATGAATCTACTCAGTGATGAACTGGCATGTACGTCTGATTGTTAAGTGATAAGGAATTTTGCAAGCTACTTGGTACCCTGTTGGTAGCTTGAAATTGACCACAGTGAGAACTCAGCATCCTTGCCATCCCCTGGTATTGCCAGACTTTGAAACTTTCATCAAAGTAGTGGTTGTATACTTATACATCATCATGGTTTTAAGTTGCATTTTCCTGATTTCTGAAAAATTTGAATATCTTTCCTTAAGTTATTTGGCCCATTTGAGTGTTTTCTTTTGTAAAGTACTTGTTAAAATCTTGACAAGTTTTTTACTCTTCCTGTTATTAATTTTCACATTTCTTTATATATTCTGGATATTCTAATATAAGTATATAATTCTCTAAATTTCCCTCTTTTTTAAGATTTTATTTATTTGAGAGAGAGAGAATGAGAGAGAGAGAGAGCATGAGAAGGGGAGGGGCAGAGGGAGAAGCAGACTCCCTGCTGAACAGGAAGCCCAATGCAGGACTCGATCCTGGGACTCCAGGATCATGACCTGAGCCGAAGGCAGACACTTAACCAGCTGAGCCACCTAGGAACCCTCCCTTTTTCTTTTTGATCTCTTCCTGAAGTTTGTTAATGTAGTTGCTGTGCCATTAACAAAAACACCTTGTTTATGGTTAACATGGGCACATTAAAACAGACTTCCTATTTACTGTGATGTGTGCATGAATTTTGCCTGACAAACTTCAACCCTCTGGAATCACCTCATTTCTCTTGATCCTGAGCTATAATCCAAAGATGGAGTATAGAAATTCTATTTCTCTGAGGCTCAAAGAGGCAGGGAGAAAGGAGGGAAAATTCTGCCTTGGTTGTGCACGGGATCCTGTGCTCTACTGTCCTACCTCAAATACTTTTGAATGTCTTGGGTCCAGTCTGTCTAGCCAGTGTATTTCATTCTCTTGGATTCTACAAATGTCTGTAACTCAACACAGTATACTGGAAGATAGCATACCCCAAATACCCTTTCTACATCTGCTAAGGTTCCAAAAGGAAGCAAAGACTACCAGGTATCAGAAGAAAAATGTCTTGGTCTGCTCAGGCCGTTATAACAAACTGCCATAGACTGAGTGGCTGGGGAAAAAACAAAACAAAACAAACATTGTTTGCAGTTCTGGAGGCTGGAAAGTCCAAAATCAAGGCACCAGCAGATGGTGTCCAGCGGAGCCCATTTCATACGCAGCTCTTTTCACTGTGTC
Organism: Ursus americanus; assembly: GCF_024610735.1. Taxonomy (NCBI): domain Eukaryota; kingdom Metazoa; phylum Chordata; class Mammalia; order Carnivora; family Ursidae; genus Ursus; species Ursus americanus. Next base: position 25,754,699 of record NC_142157.1, on the reverse strand, counting down.
TTTATATTGCAGAAAGGGCAAGCGAGCTCTCTGGTGTTTATAAGAGCACTAATCCACTAATCCCATTCTTTTGCTCCGCCTTCCCACTAATGTTCTCCCTACCTGCCTGGTCAGGAAAAACTCAATACATCTACCTGCCCCATCCAGTGAGAAAGAAAAAGTGACGGGCAATGTCTCCCATTCCAGTGTCCAAACAGAATTGTATATATCACTCCACTCACTTGACAGAACTTCCACATGTGGTTACATCTAGTTGCAAGGAAGGCTGGGAATTGTAGTCTTTAGCTGAGAAGCCAAAACTTGAGGAGTTCTAATAAAGAAGGAAAGAAGGTCTGTGGGGAGTCGAGTGTCTTTTCTACAGGTCCTCAATCAGGCTGCCCGGTGACAACATTCTGAGATCACCAGGGAAGTGACTTACTCTGGCCTCTATCTCTGGTCTCACTTTCCCCGATAAGTATTTTTCTCTCCTTCCTGTTTCTGACCTTATTTCCATTCTCTGGTTCTTCTGCCCCTTTGAGATAGCAGGCCTTCATAAGCAGTTCAGATAAACTCTTTCAGAGCCCACAAGACTCTCTAAAGTAGGAACTATGGAAAACCTGAGGATTATCTTGATGCGGATTGTACCTATAGTGTTCTGTGACCTAGTCTTTCGGTTTGGTGAGTGTTAAAAATGCTCATTTTCATTTTCCTGGTATTTGGGGTTTGGCCAAGGAAAATAAATCTGCTTGGGGGAGGGGAAGAGAGACTAGAGAATGGAGTTGCCTCACCTATAAGATAAGGTGTTGATCACCAGTTCTTAAGGTTATGGTGACTCAAGGAGCTTCAAGTTACCACCAAGGCTAAGAACAACTGGCCTAAGTCATATATAGGGAGAATATGTCTTTATTTTGCAAAATTGACTGCTAAGCTTGTTGATAGAGATGCCAAGGATCCCTTTGACCCATCAGTGACTATGTTTCAAATCTGACAGCTCAGAACGATATCACCTTGCCCAGGAAGCCTTCTATAAATGTGTGTGCACCCTAAAAGACCATTTTAGGTATAAGATAGAAGCCAGAATCCTGTAATAATCCAATTACCTGGAACTGAAAAGCACAACATTGAATCTGATTCTTATTTCAGTCGCTACATTTGTCAGCTTTCCCTCTGCTCTCTCTTAGCAGCTTCTCTTGTCCCCGGGGCCATATCAAATGCCCTGAAATTGTTGCCAATAGTAGGGGACAGATGACAGATGGAGAAGTGGGGGGTGGTTTCCAGAGGGACTTGAACGCCCTGGAGTAGTTCCCATTTCTCAATCCCCTCTTTTGTGTGCTTCCCTTTATAAAGCGAATGGTCTTGAGTGAGGGCAGTCATGTTTGGAGGGAGATGGGTGTATTAAGAAGAAGGGGGAACCTCCATAGACCTTCCCTCCACTGAACACCACTACCCCCAACATCTAGCTTTTTTTCTCCCTGACATTTTGGATTTCTCCCTTTGTTCTTTCTATGTCAACTCCATATCTCCTTCGACTGGTGTGACCATTAAAAATCATCTCAATGTTCGGCTTCCGAGACTTTGTTCTTATTCATCCTTCTATCATTCTGAAAGCAATGTATCTGCCTCCTTACAGTCACTTCATGTCAGAGACCAGTGCACAGCGCTCCTCTTGTGGCTCTTCTCCCAGTTATAATCTCTACTAAGAAGAGATTTCACCTCTCCTTTGCATAACAAGGACCCTCAAACACACTACATGCAGAATTCAAAGTGTGGTCTGTGACAAGAAAAAAAAACAAACAGAAAGTGAGTGTAAGCATCTAGAAGGGTTTTAGGAAGATGGTATTGCTACAACATCCAAGTGGGTTATTTTGAGCTTTGCATGCTATTTCCCTACCAGCCCCCTTCCAGTTGCTAAAGTGGATCCTGGAGTTGCTAAAGTAGTATGGGGAGAATGATTAGCCACATGGCATGCAAGGTCTTACTAAATTATAATTGCAACACGTAGGATGTAGGATGACCTGCGTCTTGGTTTGTCTGGGACAGTCCCAGTTTAAAACTAGTGTCTCAGCAGAAGTATGTTAGAGTGGGGGTGCCTGGGTGGCACAGCGGTTAAGCGTCTGCCTTCGGCTCAGGGCGTGATCCCGGTGTTCTGGGATCGAGCCCCACATCAGGCTCTTCCACTATGAGCCTGCTTCTTCCTCTCCCACTCCCCCTGTGTGTGTTCCCTCTCTCGCTGGCTGTCTCTATCTCTGTCAAATAAATAAATAAAATCTTTTAAAAAAAAAAAAGTATGTTAGAGTGCCCCCTTCACACTCAGCATCCCAGTTTAGACAATTATATGGTGACCCTCTTTGATCCCTGTCCATAATGCATGCCCACTCCTCACCCCAAATCCTGTAATGAGCAGCCACACTGATTTCAGGAGAGGTTGGAGAAACTTTTAATCCAATTCAAATACATTTTTAACTTGGGGATCTGATCCAGTGTTTTGTTGTTGTTGTTTTCGTAAGCTCTTTGTGCCTTGTGAATTATATACCAGTCGTCACTGAGCAATCCCTCAATGAGCTTCGAGAGCCTTAATAATCAACTTGATGCCATGAGACTTCACAGGATGCAGGGAGGTGGAAAGGGTGAGGATTTCTTTTCACTCTCAGTTGACTGGTGTTTTCTGTAGATGACAAATGGGTTTGCCCCACTCTGTAGTTACTGCTTACATGGTCTCATTGGGAAGGCCCTGGAAATCCAGCTTGTCTACAAACCTATCTACAAACCTTAGCCTGTTACTATGTCTAAAATTCTTACCTTCAGGGCTGTTCTTTTTGTTAAATTTGGGAGCAGATCTGTTAAAATGCAAATACCATGGCATAGAGAGCTAAACCCCAAGAACACCTTAGTGCCAGGGCTCAGAGCCCCGGGAGAATGGAACAGGGACATTTAAAAAGGGATGCAAGTCCAAGAACATGGCGACAGAGCACTTGTTGAGGCAGGAAGGACCAGGGCATCCACTAAGGTGGGTGGTGATGTGGTAGGAGGCCATTAGGCACCAAGAGAGAAAGTGAGGATGCATCACCTCTACTCCATAATTTGGCCCATCTTTGGCCTGAGGTCACTATGTGTAGGAGAATGCCAAGTGCAACTTTGCTGCTCTCTGAGAAGTTCAGCTTTTTTTAACCAAAGTTAAAACAAAAAGTTCTAAATAAGTACCCTCCCCTTCAGCAGAGGGTTGCCAAGGGAAGTCTCCAATGCTTGAGGCTTTGGTACAAAATACCACTCCACCATTAAAAGAGAAATGAAAGGGGGGGAAATGGAAGTTGTGGTTACCTTGGTGGGCCATACGTGTTCACAGTGGTGAAATGTCAGTAGGGGTGAAGAGTGTGCCTTCCCTTCACAGAGGCCAAGTGGCAAAGATTCGGGTACAAGCAAGGAAGAGACTAGCATTTCTATTTTCTATTTGGTTGAGCTTCGGTTTGGGTACCTGCCAACTGGGCTTCCCTTCCCAGGGAAGTTAGTTAACCATGCCAAAGAATGGCTAATCCCAATCCATGATGCCTAACCATGGATGGCTCTTTTTAGTGTGAGGGGTACCTAGCATAGCTTTTTGGGTTTTTTTTCTCCCAGATTTGGCCTTCAACTGAAATTCTGGGGCAGGAAAAGCCTCCATCAACACTTGTTGACACTGATCTTCTTTGATCTCTCCAGTCCCGCCATTATTTCTAGCAACTGAACTGGGGAATCAAGGCTTTCCCCACTTGAGCAACATGTAGGAAGCAGGGCCTGAAATGAGCCATGAGGACATTCAGAAGGCTGACACAAATGATGCCCCGACTCCGGACAGGGCAGACAGGTGCAAAGTGGGCACAGAGCTTTGTAGCAGGGGAAGATGATGGATCAAGAAGCCCGGGAGCATGGCAGGAGTGGCTGCGTGTCTGGTGGACTTCGGGGAGTAGAGAGATTTTATAGCCAGCTTGGAGCAGAGAACATGGAGAAGAGCCCCAAGCCCTTACTGTCTGCCAAACTTGGCTAGCACTCAGTGCTGCTGGCAGGCCCAGCTAGAAATCTGTTTACCCAAAGGAACGAAGCATCAGATAAGCTTTGTGGTGGAAGAGAGCCATGAGTCTTCATCTAAATTTTGCAATTAGAGGGAGACGCAAAGCTGATTTAATGAAGCTCTGGTGAACCTGAAGCAGAAATTTGGATCTGGGGTGAAACCTTGTTTAGTTTGTAAAGACATGATCCCAGGGAAAAGCACTTTGTGGCCAGAGTTTTAGAGAAATTGGGGTTGACTCAGAATTAGGCCACAGACTTAGGAATTTGGTATTCTTTGCTTCCTCCCACCCCCCGATTTTTTTCTTTTGGATTTTATTTATGACTTATAAATTGGCAAGTTCTTCTCTTAGCAGTATGGGTTCCACTAGGGGATGGGGATGACTAAGAAGTGGCATTGTGGTTTTTATGACGGTACAGAGCCAATGGGATGGATGGATAGATACGTAGATAGGTCTAAAAGGAGATTTACTAAAAGATACTGGCTATATCTCTATGTATCTATCTAGAAAGAGAGTTATTATAAGGTATTGGATTAAAGAAGCAGAAAAGTCCACGCTGTGTCTTGTGTAAGCTGGAGACCCAGGAAAGCCAGTGGTGTAGTTCCAAGGCCAGAGAGCCGAGAGAATAGATTCCATTCCAAACCTGCAGGTCTGGGAACCAGGAATACTGAAGCCAAGAGAACTAACCCTCCCTACTGTCCTCCCGCTCACCCTTTTGCTTCTGTTTTGTAAAACACTAACAGCACTCTTGCCCCTTAGGGGGGTATTCTCCCCAAGTAACAGCCGTTTCCTGTCCCCAGCCACTGAACTCTGTGCATCTCCTAGGAATAGAGTTCATATTTGTAGACCTTCCTGAGAACTGTGTTGGAAGGGGGTCTTGATGGGCTGAGTGGGGCTCCTACGTTAACTTCCACAATGACTACAGCGGAGTGGTGCTGGCATTCTCCTATGCACGTGCCTTTTGTGTTGAACACTCCCAAGTGGAGACTAGAGTAGGTAGTCTACTACCTACTAGAGTCTAGAGCAAGGTAGAACTAACTTCTAGTTACCTGTGGAACTCAAGCATCAGCCTCCCTCCATTTCAAGGCTCCCCTCCTCCCAGTACATATGGTGAAGGTGTAGGTGTTAGTTTTAGTTTCTCCTGGGAGAACTTGAGGCCAGACTCCTAGAGTCCAAAATCTCTCCTGTCCCTCGAGGATCCCACTTTCCGGCTGCCTCTAATAGGACGCCATTCCCTGCTCCTGGGTACCGGTGGAAGGAGAGGTGTGGGGCCTGCCACAGTTCCCCTCCCTGTGCCTCACGTTAGGGTCCATACCAGCACCCTAGGAAGCTGAAGTCTCCACACAGCACCTCATTAGGTTTGAGATGATGACATGGGAGGGAACCACCAAGTAAGACTTCCCTCATAGTTGATGGAAAAAGTGCCCCAGAATTTAATCCTCTGTGCACAAAAAATTAGCTGCTTCAAGAATGAGGTATTTCTTCCTGTACTGATAGGGGGCGATCTCTAATACAGATTTTTAAGTAAAAAGTCAAAGCCAGAATAGCACATTTTGTGAGTGTGTCTGTGTGAAAGAATACACAAGAAACTGATAACTTCGGCTGTACCCAAGAGGAAACCAGAATGGCTGGGAGATTCAGCTAGGACGTCTCCATATATATCCTTTGCTACCTTTCAAATTTGGAATCATGTAAATGTATTACCAATTCAAAAATTAAAAGTGAAGTTCTCAGTTTCTATTTAACATAGTTTGAGGTGGGTTTTCTCTGATTTGCAACCGAGGAATCCTGAGATATCTTTACTGCTATATATATATATATAGTTTGTTTCCATCTATGAGGCAAATGTCTGTTTCTCACATACGAAATTCTCATTATTAACTTCGTTCTTTTTGCTTCCTTAGTGAGTTCTGTATGGATTTCTCAATGTTTCCACCTGCTCCCTGGTGCCCTTTACTAAAGAGTTTGGGTACTTCAGTGGAATTTCATCGTGGGGGTAGGGAGAACTTCTATAATTGTATGCTAAATATGACTTTCCTCCAAGTCTAAAAGGAAAGTAGTTAAAATTGAAGCCTTCCCAGGGGATCCCCTTAATAGCATATTCCAGTTCCTGCCCATTTCCCAAAGAACTTCATCCCTAAAATCATCCGCCTTGTGGGTCTCTTTGCTTACCTAGAGTGTGCATTACAATACCTTAAAATCTAGCAAGGGTTCCCAATTAGAAGCTCTCACTAGCGTTGCTTCTCTGCAATTAGCTTTTTGGCTAAGAGAGTCCTTGGGAATGAGATAGCGCAAAGTTCACAAGCCTAGTTCCATCACCTACTTGGCTCTGTGAGTGGGAGGAAGTTAGCCTTTCTGGATTTTCTTTTCATCTGTAAAATGAGGCTCCATTTTATATTTGTGAAATACTTGATCCGGGATGGTTGTGTGGATTCAATGAGATAGCATAGTTTGAAAAGCGCTTAACCCAGAACCAGCTGCAGAGTCACTAACAGCCCAGCCCTCATCTGGTGAGGTCTCTTCATGTGGACCATGAGCCATTAGCCATCGTTGTGCATTCAGGAAGAGTTGTTGGCCAATCAGAGGGCAGATCTTCAATGGCGACAAACATTTTTTAATAACACCTTGCCCTTTCCCAAGCCTTCACTTTCTCCGTCTCACTATATCTGTTTTAGGAAAGAACTACTTGGCGATATCGAACAAGGCCATCTGCCCTAAATTAAGTTTTTAAGCATTTAATTTGGTTCTACTTTGAAAAGGACTAAATGTCTCCCAAGAGATCCCAGAAGTATTTTTCTTTGGGAAATACACCATTTTGTTCTCTCAGTGCCCTTAGGTTGGCTATTCAGGAAGCATTATATTTTTGGATTCAACAATTAAAACTTAGGCTCTATCTCAATGTTAAAACAAGAAGGGCTTCTTACACCTCTTTTTTTTTTCTTTATTGAGATGTAATTGATATTATAACATTGTATTAGTTTTTGGTGTGTATCCTAATTATTTGATATATGTATATATTGTAAAATGTTTGCCACAATTGGTTTAGTTAACATCCAAACCAGACATAGGTATAATTTTTCATATTATGATAAGATTTTTAAGATTTACTCCATTAGTAACTTTCAAATGTATAATACAGCATTGTTAACGATAGTTGTCATGCTGTATGTTATATTCCCAGGCCTTATTTATCATATAACTGAAAGATTGTACCTTTGACCATCTTTACCCATTTTGCCCACCATCTATACCCAACCTCTGGCTCTCAACAGTCTGTTCTTTGTAACTATAAGTTTGGTATTTCATAATAGAAGTATAGTTGATATACAGTGTCACATTAGTTTCCGGTGTAAAGTACCGTGATTCAACAAGTATTTATTATCCAATGCTCACCACAAGTGTAGCTACCATGTGTCACCATATGATGCTATTACAGTACCATTGACTATGTTTCCTGTGCTATACTTTCTACCCCTGTGACTTATTTATTCCATGACCAAAATCCTTTATCTCCCACTCCAATCACCTATTCTGCCCATCCCACCAACCCCCTCCCCTCTGGCAACCATCAGATTGTTCTCTGTATTTATGCATCTGTATTTGCCTTTTGTTTGTTTATTCATTGGTTCTTTGGATTGCACATTAAGTGAAATTATATATATGGTATTTGTCTTTCTCAATCTGATTTACTTCACTTAGCATAATACCCTCTAGGTCCATCCATGTTGTTTCAAATGGCAAGATCTCATCCTTTTTTTATGAGTAATACATATATATAACCACACATATATACATAACCACATCTTCTTTATCCATTCATCTGTTGATAGACACTTAGGTTGCTCCCCCATGTTGGCTTCTAAATGATGCTGCAGCAAACACAGGGGTACGTGTATTTTTCAAATTAGTGTTTTGTTTTCTTTGAGTGGATACCCAATAATGGAATTACTTGCTGGTATGGTATTTCTGTTTTTAATTTTTTGAGGAAACTCCATACTGTTTTTCACAGTGGCTGCACTAATTTACATTCACACCAGCAGTGCATAAGGGTTCCCTTTGCTCCATATCCTCACCCACACTTGTTCTTTCTTCTCTTTTTGATAATAGCATTCTAACAGGAATAGGTGGTATTTCCTATGGTTTCAATTTGCATTTCCCTGATGTTCAGTGATGTTGAGCATTTTTTCATGTCTGTTGGGCATCCGGATGTCGTCTTTAGAGAAACGTCTGTTCATGTCTCCTGCCCATTTTTAAATTGGATTGGTTTTATTCGTGTTGAGTTGTATGTGTTCTTTATGTTTCGGATATTAACTGCTTGTGGGATATATCATTTGCCATTCAGCTGGTTGCCTTTTCATTTTATTGATGTTTTCTTCACTGTGCAAAAGCTTTTTATTTTAATGTAGTCTTCATAGTTTATTTTTGCTTTTGTTTCCATTGTCTGAGGATAGCTATCTAGAAGAGGGTTGCTATGGCTGATGTCAATCACTGCCCATGTTTTCTTTAGGAGTTTTATACTTTGCAGTCTCACAATTAAGGTCTTTAATTCATTTTGAGTTTATTTTTGTGTATAATGTGAGAAAATGGTCCAGTTTCATTCTTTTACATTTCGTTGTCCAGTTTTCCCAGCACCATTTATTAAAGAGACCGTCTTTTTCCTATTGTATATTCTTGTCTCCTGCGTCATGAATGAGTTGACCACATAAGCATGGATTTATTTCTAGGCTCTCAATTCTGTTCCATTGATCTCTGTTTGTGTTATATACCATACTGTTGGATTACTGCAGCTTTGTAGTATATCTTGGAATGTGGGATTGTGATACCTCCAGCTTTGTTCTTCTTTTTCCAGATGCTTTGCCTTTTCCAGGTCTTGTGTGGTTCCATACATATATTAGCATTATTTGCTACAGTTTTGTGAAAATTGCTGTTGGTATTTCGATAGGGATTGTATTGAATCTGTAGTTTGCTTTGGGTAGTATGAACATTTTAACAAAGTTAATTCCTCCATGAATATGGAATATCTTTCCATTTGTGTGTGTCCTATTTAATTTCCTTCATCAGCGTTGTATAGTTTCCAAAGTACAGGTTTTCACCTCCTTGATTAGGTTTATTCCTAGGTATTTTATTATTTTTGGTGCTGTTGCAAATGGAATTGTTTACTTCATTTTTCTGCTACTTTGTAATTAGTGTTTAGAAATGCAATCAACTTCTGTGTATTAATTTTGTATCCTACTTCACTGAATTCATTTATACTTCTAATGGTTTTTTTGGTGGGGTCTTTAGGGTTTTCTATGTATAGTATCATGTCATCTACAAATATTTGAATGCCGTTTATTTCTTTGTCTGATTGCAAGGCTAAGACTTTCCAGTCTGTTTAAAAAAATGATGTATTATTCTTGATCTTAGAGGAAAAGCTCTGTTTTCACCATTGAGTATGATGTTATCTGTGCTGTTTTCATATACAGCCTTTATTATCTTGAATTATGTTCCCTCTAAATTCCCTTTGCTACAAGTTTTTTTAATCATAAATAGATGTTGAATCTTGTCTAATGATTTTTCTGCATCTATTGAGGTGATCATATGATTTTTATCATATATTTTGTTGATGTGGTGTATCACAGGGACTTGCAAATATTGAACCATCCTTGTATCCCTGGAAGAAATCCCATTTGATCATGATGAATGATCCTCTTAATGTATTCTACAGTTCGCTAATATTTTGTTGAAAGTTTCTACATTTATATTCATCAGGGGTATTGTCCTATTTTTGTTTTTGTAGTGTCTTTGTCTGGTTTTTGTCTGAGAGTAATGCTGGCCCCAGCAATGTGTTTGGCAGCCTTCCTTCCTCTTCTATTTTTTTGGAATAGTTTGAGGAGATTAGGCATTACCTATTCTTTAAATGTTTGGTAGACTAGACCTATGAATCCATGTGGTCCTGGAATTTTGTTTTGGGGAGGTTTTTTGATTAGCAGCTCAATTTCATTACTAGTAATTTATCTTTTCAGATTTTCTATTTATTCCTGACTTGGTGTGGAAGATTGTATGTTTCTAGGTATTTACCCATTTCTTTCAGGTTTCCAATTCATTGGCATATAATTTTTCATAGTAGTCTCTTACAATCTTTTGTATTTCTGTGGTGTTGGTTGTTACTCCTCTTTCATTCTTTATATTATTTGAGTTTTCTCTTTCTCTTTTTCTAAATTAACATATACTGTCTTATTAGTTTCAGAGGTAGAATTTAGTGATTCATCAGTTGCATACAACACCCAGTGCTCATTACTTCAAGTACCCTCCGCAATGCCCATCACCCAACTACCCCATTGCTCTGCCCACCTCCCATCCAGCAACCCTCAGTTTGTTCCCTGTGCCAAAGAATATCTCATGCTTTGCCTCCACTTCTGTTTTTTTTTTAAGGTTTTTTATTATGTTAGAAACCATACAGTACATCCTTGGTTTCTGATGTAAAGTTCGATGATTCATTATTTGCAAATAACACCCAATGCACCATGCAATACGTGCCCTCCTTACTACCCATCACCAGCCTATCCCATTCCCCCACCTCCCTCCCCTCTGAAGCCCTCAGTTTGTTTCTCAGAGTCCATAGTCTCTCATGCTTCATTCCCCCTTCTGATTGCCCCCCTTTCTTTATCCCTTTCTTCCCCTACCGATCTTCCTAGTTCTTATGTTCCATAGATGAGAGAAATCATATAATTGTCTTTCTCTGCTTGACTTATTTCACTTAGCATTATCTCCTCCAGTGCCGTCCATGTTGTAGCAAATGTTGAGAACTCATTCTGTCTGATAGCTGAGTAATATTCCATTGTATATATGGACCACAACTTCTTAATCCAGTCATCTGTTGAAGGGCATCTCGGTTCCTTCCACAATTTAGCTATTGTGGACAATGCTGCTATGAACATTGGGGTGCATATGGCCCTTCTCTTCACTACGTCTGTATCTTTGGGGAAAATACCCAGTAGTGCAATGGCTGGATCATAGGGTAGCTCAATTTTTAACTTTTTAAGGGACCTCCACCCTGTTTTCCAGAGTGGCTGCACCAACTTGCATTCCCACCAACAGTGTAGGAGGGATTCCCTTTCTCCACATGCTCTCCAGCAATTGTTGTTTCTTGCGTTGTCAATTTTTGCCATTCTAACTGGTGTAAGGTGGTATCTTAGTGTGGTTTTGATTTGAATTTCCTTGATGGCTAATGATTTTGAACATTTTTTCATGTGTCTATTAGCCATTTGTACGTCTTCACTGGAAAAGTGTCTGTTCATATCTTCTGCCCATTTTTTTATTTATTTGTTTCTCGTGTATTGAGTTTGAGAAGTTCTTTGTAGATCTTGGATACCAGTCTTTTATGTGTAGTGTCGTTTGCAAATATTTTCTCCCATTCCGGGGGCTGCCTCTTAGGGTTTTTCTGACTGTTTCCTTGGCTGTGCAGAAGCTTTTTATCTTGATGAAGTCCCCCAAGTTCATTTTATCTTTTGTTTCTCTTGCCTTTGGAGATGTATCATGAAAAAGGTTGCTTTGGCCAATGTCGTAGAGGTTGCTGCCTATGTTCTCCTCTAGGATTTTGATGGATTCCTGTCCCACATCGAGGTCTTTCATCCATTTGGAGTTTATCTTTGTGTATGGTGTGAGAGAGTGGTCAAGTTTCATTCTTTTGCATGTAGCTGTCCAATTTTCCCAGCACCATTTATTGAAGAGACTGTCTTTTTTCCACTGGATGTTTTTTCCTGCTTTATCAAAGATTAGTTGCCCGAAGAGCCGACGGTCCATTTCTGGGTTCTCTATTCTGTTCCATTGGTCTATGTGTCTGTTTTTGTGCCAGTACCATGCTGTCTTTGTGATCACAGCTTTGTAGTACAGCTTGAAATCCGGCATTGTGATGCCCCTAGCTTTGTTTTTCCTTTTCAACAGTTCCTTGGAGATTTGGGGCCTTTTCTGGTTCCATACAAATTTAAGGACTATTTGTTCCAGCTCTTTGAAAAATGTCATTGGTATTTTGATCGGGATAGCATTGAAAGTGTAGATTGCTCTGGGTAGCATGGACATTTTAACTATGTTAATTTTTCCGATCCATGAGCATGGAATATTTTTCCATCTTTTTGTGTCTTCCTCAATGTCTTTCAAGAGTTATTTATAGTTTCTAGAATATAGGTCCTTTACGTCTCTGGTTAAGTTAATTCCAAGGTAACGTATGGGTTTTGGTGCTATTGTAAATGGGATGGATTCCCTAATTTCTCTTTCTTCAGCTCATTATTCGTGTATAGAAATGCAACTGATTTCTGAGCATTGATTTTGTATCCTGCCGCATTACTGAATTGCTCTATAACTTCTAATAGTTTGGGAGTGGATTCTTTTGGGTTTTCCATATAGAGTATCATGTCATCTGTGAAGAGGGACATTTTGACTTCTTCTTTGCCGATTTGGATACCTTTTATCCCTTTTTGTTGTCTGATTGCTGTTGCAAGGACTTCTAGTACTATGTTGAATAACAGTGGCGAGAGCGGGCATCCTTGTCGTGTTCCTGATCTTAAGGGAAAGGCTTCCAGCTTTTCCCCATTGAGAATGATATTTGCTGTAGGCTTTTCATAGATGGTTTTTATGATTGAGGAATGTACCCTCTATCCCTACACTCTGAAGGGTTTTAATCAGGAAAGGATGCTGTATTTTGTCAAATGCTTTTCTGCATCAATTGAGAGGATCATATGGTTCCCGAGTCTTTTCTTGTTGATATGTTGTATCACGCTGATCGATTTGCAAATGTTGAACCATGCTTGCATCCCAGGGATGAATCCCACTTGGTCATGATGGATAATCCTTTTAATGTACTGTTGGATTCTATTAGCCAGGATCTTGTTGAGGATTTTGGCGTCCATATTCATTAGGGAAATCGGTCTGTGATTCTCCTTTTTGATAGGGTCTTTGCCTGGTTTGGGGATCAAGGTAATATTGGCTTCATAGAATGAGTTTGGTAGTTTTCCTTCTGTTTCTATTTTTTGAAATAGCTTTAGGAGAATAGGTATTATTTCTTCTTTGAATGTTTGGTAGAATTCCCCAGGAAAACCATCCGGGCCTGGAGTTCTGTTATTTGGAAGGTTGTTTATCACTGACTCAATCTCTTCATAATTAATTGGCCTGTTTAAAAATCAATTTCTTCCTGTTTCAGTCTTGGTAGTTTATAGGTTTCCAGGAAGGCCTCCATCTCTTCCAGATTGCTTAATTTATTGGCATATAGCTGTTGATAAAAGTTTCTAATAATCCTTCCAATTTCATTGGTGTTGGTTGTGACCTCTCCTTTTTCATTCATAATTTTATTAATTTGGGTCCTTTCTCTATTCTTTTGGATAAGTCTTGCCAGTGGTCTGTCAACTTTATGGATTCTCTCAAAGAACCAGCTTCTAGTTCTGTTGATCTGCTCTACTGTACTCCTGGTTTCTAATTCATTGATTTCTGCTCTCATCTTGGTCAGCTGCTTCCTCGTGCGTGGATTAGGCCTGTCCCTCTGTTGCTGTTCCAGCTTCTTGAGGTGAGAATATAAAAACTGCATTTTAGGTTTTTCCATTCTTTTGAGGGAGGCTTGGATGGCTATGTATTTCCCCCTTAGGACTGCCTTTGCAGTATCCCATAGGTTTTGGACCGTTGTGTGTTCATTCTCGTTGGTCTCCATAAATTGTTTAAATTGATTTTTGATTTCCTGGTTTATTGAGTCATTCCTGAGCAGGATGGTTCTTAGTCTCCAAGTGTTTGAGTTTCTTCCAAAATTTTCCTTGTGGTTGAGTTCCAATCCCAGCCTCTGTCTCAGAACAGAGGGATCGCAGACCGTTCTCTACTAATGTTCTGGCCACTTTAACTCTGTTACTGTTGGTGCTGCTCAACCCTGCAGCATCCCGGGATGTGCGCCCCACACCCGGCGTCCCAGCCCTCACTTCCAGGGCCGGTGTGTCTCTGTCCTTTGTGTTTCTAACACCGCCAGCCGCCCCCGCGCGCTCCCGGAGCTCCCGGTCTCAGTCTGGTTCCAGTGAGCGCACCGGAGCTCCGTTACAGTCTGGTGGCGCGCGTTCCCGGCTCACGGTCTCAGTCTGTTTTCTCGCGGGTGCCGGTCCGCGAGTCCGCCCGCTCCCCCGTGCAGGTGGCTACCGATTCCCGGCGCCTGAACACGGCAGCTCCCTCCCCTTTCCGTTTATCTTCTGATATCTGGGCGTGGTTTCACGGCTCCCCGCTTCATACCTCAATACTCAGCGCTGGAGATGTTCATTTGTAGAGATCCAGATGCATGTTCCTGCGTCTCAGGCTGGTTCCGTGGATGTTCAGGCTGGTCTGGTACCTATTCAACTTGATTCAGGGGACTGGCTGAAAAGGGGGTCCCCTACTCCTCCACCATCTTAACTCCCCCATTTCTGTTTTTATCTTCTTTAATTTTTATTTTTCCCTCCCTTCCCCTATGTTATCTGTTTTATTTCTTAAATTCCACATATGAGTGAAATCATATGGTATTTGTCTTTCTCTGACTTATTTCACTTAGCATAATACCCTCTAGTTTCATCCATGTTGTTGCAAATGGTGAGACTTCGTTCTTTTTGATGGCTGAGTAATATTCCACTGTGTATATATACCACATATCCCTTATCCATTCATCTGTCAATGGACATCTGGGCTCTTTCCATATTTTGATTATTGTGGACCTTGCTGCTATAAACATTGGGGTGCATGTGCCCCTTAGAATCACTATGTTTGTATCCTTTGTATAAATACCTAGTAGTGCAATTGCTGGGTCATAGGGTAGCTCTATTTTCAACTTTTTGAGGAACCTCCATACTGTTTCCCAGAGAAGCTGCACCATTTTGCATTCCCACCAACAATGAATGAGGGTTCTCCTTTCTCCACATCCTAGCCAACATCTGTTGTTTCCTGGGTTAATTTTAGCCATTCTGACCAGTGTGAGGTGGTATCTCATTGTGTATTTCCCTGATGCCAAATGATGTTGAGCACTTTTTCATGTATCTGTTGGCCATTCGTATGTCTTTGGAGAAATGTCTGTTCATGTCTTCTGCCCATTTCTTGACTGGATTTTTTTTTGGGGGGGGTGTTGAGTTTGATAAGTTCTTTGTAAATTTTGGATACTAGCCCTTTAGCTGACAAGACATTTGCAAATATCTTCTCCCTTCTGTAGGTTACCTTTTAGTTTTGTCGAAGGTTTCCTTTGTTGTGCAAAAGCTTTTTATCTTGATGAAGTCTCAATAGTTCATTTTTACTTTTGTTTCCCTTGCATTTGGAGACATGCCTAGCAAGAAGTTACTGGGGCTGAAGTTGAAGAGGTTGATGCCTGTCTTCTCCTTTATGATTCTGATGAATGGATTCCTATCTCACATTTAGGTCTTTCGTCCATTTTGAGCTTATTTTTGTGTATTGTGTAAGAAAATGGTCCAGTTTCATTCTTCTGCATGTGGCTGTCCCAAGGTTTTTTGGGAGATTCTTAATTACTGCTTCAATTTCTTTGCTGGTATGGGTCTATTAGGGTTTTATTTTTCTTCCTGTTTCATTTTTGGTAGTTTATATATGTCTCTAGGAATGCATCTATTTCTTCCAGATTGCCTAATTTTTTGGCATATAATTGCTCATAATATTCTCTTAGAATGTTTGTATTTCTTCCGTGTTGGTTGTGATTTCTCCTCTTTCATTCATGATTTTATTAATTTGGATCCTTTCTCTTTTCTTTTTGATAAGTCTGGCTAGGGATTTATCAGTCTTATTAATTCTTTCAAAGAACAATGTCCTAGTTTCATTGATCTACTGTTGATTTGATTTCTATTTCATTGATTTCTTTTTTTATAATATTTTTTGTTATATTATGTTAGTCACCATACAGTACATCCCTAGTTTTTGATGTAAAGTTCCATGATTCATTACTTGCGTATAACACCCAGTGCACCATGCAATACATGCCCTCCTTACTACCCATCACCAGCCTATCCCAGTCCCCCACCTCCCTCCCCTCTGAAGCCCTCAGTTTGTTTCTCAGAGTCCATAGTCTTTCATGTTTCATTGATTTCTGTTCGAATCCTCATTATTTCTCTTCTCCTGCTGGATTTTGGCTTTATTTGCTTTTCTTTCTCTGGCTCCTTTAGGTGTAAGGTTAGTTTGTGTATTTGAGACTTATCTTGTTTCTTGAGAAAGACCTGTATTGCTGTATACCACCTTCTTAGGACCACCTTTCCTGCATCCCAAAGGTTCTGAACTGTCATGTTTTAATTTCGTTTGCTTCCATGTATTTTTTTTAATTCTTTAATTTCCTGGTTGACCCGTTCATTCTTTAGTAGGATGCTCTTTAACCTCCATGTATTTGTGTTCCTTCCAAATTTTTTCTTGTAATTGAGTTCAAGTTTTAAAGCGTTGTGGTCTGAAAACATGCATGGTATAATCTCAATCTTTTCATACTGGTTGAGACCTGATTTGTGACCCAGTATGTGATCTACTCTGGAGAATGTTCCATGTGCACTTGAGAAGAATGTGTATTCTATTGCTTTAGGATGAAATGCTCTGAATATATCCGTGAAGTCCATCTGGTGCAGTGTGTCATTCAAAGCCCTTGTTTCCTTGTTGATCTTCTGCTTAGATGATCTGTCTATTGCTGTGAGTGGGGTGTTAAAGTCCCCTACTATTGTTGTACTATTATTGATATGTTTCTTTAATTTTGTTATTAGTTGGTTTATATAGTTGGCTGCTCCCAAATTAAAGGCATAAATACTTACAATTGTTTGATCTTCTTGTTGGATAGATCCTTTTATTATGATATAGTGTCCTTCATCTCTTAAAACAGACTTTGGTTTAAAATCTAGTTTGTCTTGGAATACCTAGGTGGCTCAGTCAGTTAAGCATCTGGCCTTTGGCTCAGGTCATGATCCCAGGGTTCTGGGATTGAGTCCCACATCGGGCTCCTTGCTCAGCCTAGAGCCTGCTTCTCCTCTAGCTGCCACTCCCCCTGCTTGTGCTCTCTCTGACAATTAAATAAAATCTTTTTAAAAATCTAGTTTGTGGGGCGCCTGGGTGGCACAGCGGTTAAGCGCCTGCCTTTGGCTCAGGGCGTGATCCCGGCGTTATGGGATCGAGCCCCACATCAGGCTCCTGTGCTATGAGCCTGCTTCTTCCTCTCCCACTCCCCCTGCTTGTGTTCCCTCTCTCGCTGGCTGTCTCTATCTCTGTCGAATATATAAATAAAATCTTTTAAAAAAAAAATCTGGTTTGTGTTATATAAGGATTGCTACCACAGCTTTCTTTTGATGTCCATTAGCATGATAAATGGTTCTCCACCCCCTCACTTTCAATCTGGAGGTGACTTTGGGTCTAAAATGAGTCTCTTGTAGACAGCATATAATGTGTCTTGGTTTTTTTGTTTGTTTTTTTAATCCAATCTGATACCCTATGTCTTTTGATTGGAGCATTTAGTCCATTTACAGTCAGAGTAATTATTGAAAGATACGAATTTACTGCCATCGTATTACCTGTAAAGTCACTGTTTCTATATATTGTCTCTGTTCTTTTCTGGTCTTTGTTAGTTCTGGGCTCTCTCTTTGCTCAAAGGGTCCCCTTCAATATTTCTTGCAGGGGTCATTTAGTGTTCACAAATTCCTTTAGTTTCGTTTGTCCTGGAAGCTCTTTATCTCTCCTTCTATTCTAAATGACAGCCTTGCTGGATAAAGTATTCTTGGCTGCGTATTTTTACCACTTAGCACATTGAATATATCATGCCAGTCCTTTCTGGCCTGCCAGGTCTCTGTGGACAGGTCTGCTGCCAGCCTTATGTTTCTACCCTTGTAGGGTAAGGACCTCTTGTCTTGAGCTCCTTTCAAGATTTTCTCTTTATCTCTGAAATTTGCAAGCTTCACTATTATGTCATAGTGTTGACCTATTTTTATTGATGTCAAGTGGGGTTCTCTGTGCCCCTGGACTTGAATGACTCTTTCCTTCCACAGATTAGGTATCAGCTATAATTTTTTCAAATAAATCTTCTGCCCCCCTTTCTCTCTCTCTTCATCTTCTGGGACCCCTATTATCTGGACATTATTTCACTTGAAGGTATTGCTGATTTCTCAAACTCTCCCTTTTTGATCCAGTAGTTTTCTCAGGTTCCTTATTTCCCATCATTTTGTTTTCTATATCACTGACTCTCTTCTGCCTCATTCATCCTCGATGTTAGAGCCTCCATTTGTGACTGCATCTCAGGAATGGCATTTTTAATTTTGGCCTGATTAGATTTTAGTTATTTTATTTCTCCAGCAAGGAATTCTCTAGTGTCTTCTATGATTTTTTTTTTTTTTAAGCCCAGCTAGGATCTTTTTACTCCTTGTTTTGAATTCTAGTTCTGACTTCTTACGTATATCTGTATTGACTAAATCCCTGGCAGTGAGTACTACCTCTTGTTCTTTCTTTTGGGGCGAGTGTCTCCATCTTGTTATTATGTCCAGAAAAGAATAGAAGAAAGGGAGAAAAGACAAAATAACAACAGCAGAAAAAAAAACAAACTAGAAGAAAACAAAAATAAAACAAAATAAGAAAAAATCAAAAAGTAAAACAGAACATGAGATACCTGGATAGCTCAGTCCGTTAAGCGTCTGCCTTCAGCTCAGGTCGTGATCCCGGAGCCCTGGGATCAAGCATTGTGTCGGGCTCTCTGCTCAGTGGGAGTCTGCTTCCCCCTCTCCCTCTGCTCTCCCCCTGCTCATGTTCTCTTGCTGGCTCACTCACTCTCTCAAATAAATAAATAATCTTAAAAACAGAACAAAATACTAAACTAGGTCCTGGGTGTATTTTGGCCTGTTGTTAAAAGAAACTAGATCATAAAATAGGAAAGAAAGAAAAACTTATATACAAAAATGAAATGAAACCAAAAAGAAAAATAAACATATATAGCATATATGTAAAAATACAAATTTAGGAGTGCCTGAGTGGTTCAGTTGGGTAAGTGTCTGCCTTCAGCTCAGATTGTGATCCGGGGTTCTGGGATCGAGCCCTGCATTGGGCTCCCTGCTCAGCTTGTCCCTTTCCCTCTGCCCTGCTCCTGCTATCTCTCTCTCTGTCTCGCGCGCTCTCTCAAATAAATAAATAATTTTTTTAAATAAAAATAAATGAAAATTTTCAAAGAAATTTAAAAAAGAAATGAAAAAATAAAATACCTGATAAAAATAAAACTGAAAGACTAAAAATAATTTAAAAACCACAAATGCTATATACTGTTTTCCCTAAGAGCTGAAGTCTTGCAATTCTCTGTGCTCAGTAAACTTGTTGCTAGCTAGTTGTTCCTGCTGGTCTTCTGGGGAAGAGGCCTGTTGCACTGATTCTCAGGTGTCTTTGCTCAGGTGGAAATGCACCACCCTTGCCAGGGGTCTGGGCTCAGTGTAAGCAGCTCTGGATTCCACTATGTGGCGCTGTTTTGCCCCCTGAAAACTTTCAGCACTGATGGGGGGATGAAAATGGTGGTGTCTGATCCTAGCCCCAGAACTGAAAGTTTTCAACTCCTACTCTTCAGTGAGCCCGCACAGAAAAGCAGTCAATCACTCTTGTCTTTCTGGTTTATGTCCAAACTCTGTATTCACCCAGCCCGTAACTGAGTGTTTTTGTCTCAGGCACATGACCAGTTTTGAGTCTCCAAACTTTATGGATTCCCAGGGCATAGACTCATGCTGCTCCTCCTCCCTGGGGAGGAGCGGGGTTGGGGGGAGAGGTCTGTGTCTCACTTTGCTTCTGCCTTTTGTTGGGCCCCTGCCGGGAGAGTGGTCCCCCAACTGTGCAGCGGTTTGCAGTTTATAGCAACACTGAGCAGAATGCCCATACCTAGACTTGGTTGAGTTCAGCAGGCTTCCCCGCTCCAATGCCTGGGAGCTCTGCCGCCCTCAAGCACCCCCATTCTTCTTGTGACCTGGGGATCTGAGACCACGCTGTCCTACGTGGGATTCTGCCCCCTTCTGCCACCTGAGCACATTTAAGGCAGGGAAGTCCCCCACTGTTGCTTAAAGTGCTTAAACTTTGCAGTAGCCTCTTTAAGCAGATTCCCTCCCCTCCACTGTATCCTCCGATATATCGCCCCAGATTCATATCTCTGCACCTCCCACATTCCAAAAAGTGGTCACTTTTCTATTTGTAGAATTGTACCAATTCTTTTCTTAAATCTCCAATTGATTTCACAGGTGTTCAGACTGGTTTGATAACTATCTAGCTGATAGTTATCCTCTTCCTCCACCATCTTAACTCCTCTTCCCAAGCTTTCTTTTTCTTGATAAATCTTACAACAGGTTTATTAAGTTTATCTTTTCAAACAACCAGCTCTTAGTTTCATTGATTATTTATTTATTTATTTATTTATTAGTCTCTATTTCATTCATTTCTGCCCTGATCTTTATTTCCTTCTCCTGATCTTGGGCTTTATTTATTCTCTTTGTTAGATTGAGATTTTTCTTGTTTTTTGAGTTAGACCTGTATCACTATAAATTTCCCACTAAGAACTGCTTTTGCTGTGTCCCAAAGATTTTAGACCATGTGTTTTCATTTTCACTTGTCTCCAGGTATTTTTAAAATTCTTTTCTGATTTCGTCATGACCCACAGGTTGTTCAGGAGCACGTTGCTTAGCTACCACGTATTTGTGTGGTTTCCGTTGTTTTCTTGTGATGGCTTTGTAGTTTCATACCATTGTGCTCACAAAAAATGCAGTATGTGATTTCAGTCTTAAATGTATTAGGACTTATTTTGTGGTCTAATGTGTGTTCTGTCCTGGAGAACGTTCCATGTGCACTTGAAAAGAATGTGCCTTCTGCCTTTGGGTGGAATGTTCTCTATATACCTGTTAAGTCCATCTGGTCTAATGTGTCAAAGACACACCTTGCCGGTCTTCTGCCTAAATGATCGATCTAAAAATTTAAGAGAGGTGTTATAGTCCCCGACTATTATGGTCTTGCTGTCAGTTTCTCCCTTTATAGCTGTTTATATTTGCTTTCTGTATTTTGGTGCACCAGAATTGAGTGCGTAGATATTTGTTATTGTCATATCTTCTCGTCGAATTGAACCCTTTATCATTATGTAATGTCCTTTGTCTCTTGTTACAGTCTTTGTTTTAAAGGCAGTTTTGTTTGATCTGAGTATTGGTACCTCGGCTCTTTTTTCACTTGCGTTTGCACGGAATATCTTTTTCCATCCTTCTACTTTCAGTCTATGTGTGTTTCGGTCAGAGGTGAGTGGCTCCTAGGCAGCATGTACATTTCGCCGTCTTACAAGTTTAAGATTTTTTTTAAAGATTCTGCATATAAGTTGGATCTTACAGTATTTGTCTTTCTCTGTCTGACTTATGGACCTTGAGATTATGCTAGGTGAAATCCCTGTTGTCACAAATGGCAGGATTTCCTTTCTTATGGCTGAATGATATTCCATGTGTGCAAATAGCTCATTTCTGTTGTTCATTTGACCACAAATGGACACATACCTAAGCTATTGTAAACAATGCTGCAGTGCTCATGGGGGGATGCAGATACCTTCTTGAGACAGTGATTTCACTTCCTGTGGCTAAGTACCCAGAAGTACAATTGCTGGATAATATGGTAGCTTTATTTTTAGTTTTTGAGGAGACTTCATGCTGTTTTTCATAGTGGCTGCACCAATTTACATCCTCACTCACATGTCACATTTGTAAAGATTTTGTCCCACTCAGTAGGCTGCCTTTTTGTTTTGTTATGATAACCTTTGCTGTACAGAAGCTTTTTAGTTTGATGTAATGCTGTGTTTGTTTTGGTGTCAAATACAAAAAAAAAAAAAAAAAAAAAAAAAGGCTGTGTCCAGGAGCTTATTCCCTATCTTCTATAAGTTTTATAATTTCAGGTCTTATGTTCAAGTCTTTAATTTTGAGTTGATTTTTATCTATGGTATAAACCAGTGATCCAGTTTCATTCTTTTGCATTTGGCGATCAAGTTTTCCCAGCACCATTTGTTAAAGGGGCTACCTTTTACCTATTGTATATTCTTGCCTCTTTTGTTGTAAATTAATTGACTGTGTGTGTGTGTGTGTGTGTGTGTGTGTGTGTGTGTGTGGTTATTTCTGAGATCTTTATTCTGTTCCATTGACCTACATGTCTGTTTTATGTCGGTACCAAACTGTTTTGGTTGCTATAATTTGTAATACGGTTTAAATCAGGGAGTTTGATGCCTCTAGCTTTGTTCTTAAGATTGTTTTCATTATTTGGGGTGGTTTTTTTTTTTTTTTGTAGATTTAACAAATTGTATGATTGTTTTTTATTACTGAGAGAAATGCCGTTGCATTTTTGATAGGGATTGCATTGAATCTGGAGGTCACCGTGGATACAATGAACATTTTAACAATATTAATTTTTCTAATTCATAAGCACAGATTATCACTCCATGTATTTGAGACTTCAATTTCTTTTATCAGTGTTTTATACTTTTCAGTGTACAGGTCTTCCACCTCCTTGATTAAATTATTCCTAAATATTTAATTGTTTTTGATGCTATTGCAAATGGGATTTTTTTTTTAAATTTTCCCTTTGGAAAGTTTGTTGTTAGTGTATAGAAATGCAACTGATTTTTAATATTGATTATATATCTTGCAACTTTATTGAATTTTTAAAATTTTATTTATTTGAGAGAGAGAGAGAGCACAAACGGGGTGGGGAGAAGGAGAAGCAGACTCCCCACTGAGCAGGGAGCCCAACACAGGGCTCTATCCCAGGTCCCAGAGATCATGACCTGAGCCAAAGGCAGACACTTAACCGACTGAGCCACCTGGGTGCCCTAACTTCATTGAATTTATTTAATATTTTTTTGTGGAATCTTTAGAGTTTTATATATGAGCTTATGTCATCTGCAAATGGAGACTATTTCTTCATCTTTTCCTATTTGAATGCCTTTTATCTTTTTCTGCCTAGTTGCTCTGTTTAGGACTTCCAGTGCCATTTTGAATAAAGGTGGGAAGAGTGGGCATCCTTGTCTTATTCCTGATCTTTGAGAAAACTTTCAGCTTTTTGCTATTGACTTGATGTTACTTGGCACACACAACTTTTATTGTGTGAGGTACGTTCTCTACCCACTTCGTTGAGAGTTTTTATCATGACTGGATTTTGAATTTTGTCAAATGCTATTTCTGCATCTATTGAGATGACCATATGATTTGTTACACTTTTTTTATAATAATTGTTTACTATGTTAGTCACCATACAGTACATCCTTAGTTTTTGATGTAGTGTTCTGTGATCCATTGCACTTTGTTTTGTTAATGTAGTAAATCACTGATTTGTGCATGTTAAACCCTACTTACATCCCTGGGATAAATCCCAGTATATCATAGTGTATGATTCTTTAAATATTGAACACATTAAAACCATGGGCAGAACACATATTTTATTTATTTACCTATTTTTATAATAATTTTTATTTTGTTATGTTAGTCACCATACAGTACATCCCCGGTTTCTGATGTAAAGTTCCATGATTCATTACTTGCGTATAACACCCAGTGCACCATGCAATACGTGCCCTCCTTACTACCCATCACCAGCCCATCCCATTCCCCCACCCCCTCCCCTCTGAAGCCCTCACTTTGTTTCCCAGAGTCCACAGTCTTTCATGGTTCATTCCCCCTTCTGTTTACCCCCTTCATTCTTCCCTTCCTTGTCCTACCGATCTCCCTATTTCTTATGTTCCATAAATGAGTGAAACCATATGATAATTGTCTCTCTCTGCTTGACTTTTTTCTCTTAGCATAATCGCCTCCAGTCCCGTCCATGTTGCTGCAAATGTTGGGTAATCGTTCTTTCTGATGGTTGAGTAATTTTCCATTGTATATATGGACCACATCTTCTTTATCCATTCGTCTGTTGAAGGGCATCTTGGCTCCTTCCATAATTTTCTATTGTGGACAATGCTGCTGTGAACATTGGGGTGCATATGGCCCTTCTCTTCGCTAGTCTGTATCTTTGGGGTAAATACCCAGTAGTGCAATTGCTGGATCATAGGGTAGCTCAATTTTTAACTTTTTAAGGGACCTCCACACTGTTTTCCAAAGAGGCTGTACCAACTGAGCACATATTTAAAGTCAGGCATGTGGAAGTTTCTTTACCTACATAATCTCGTGAGTGCTTGATTCAATTGTATGGGTGCCTATCATTATCTTCATTTCAGATTCCATTCCAGAGCCGTCTGACCCAATATCCTTTCCCTTCTAGTGCTGTAGCCGTTCTCCTCTCTGTAATTGAGATGAGACAACCACAATGCAGGGTTACTAGGAAAGTCACCAGTTCTACAAGGAAATAGGACACATCTTTCCATTATTATTAATGCCATTCCAATGGCTTTAGTAAATAGGGAGGCAGACTAGACCAATGGAATGAGCATGCCCCCAAGGGCCTTGGGGGCAAGTCTCAACTCTGAAGTTTGAATGACTTTATGATAATAATAGCTACCATGGACTGAACTTTGACTCTCCCAAATTCATATGTTCGAGACCTAATTCCCAACATGATGGTACTTATAGATGGGGCCTTTGGGAAGTAATTAGAGGCAAACGAAGTCACAAGGACAGGACCTAATCTGATGGGACTGGTGTCCTTAAAAGAGGAAATGAAGCCACCAAGAACTTGCTCATTTGCTTTATCTCCGCATATGCACAGAGGAAAGCCCATGTGAGGACTCAGCAAGAAGGTGGCAATATACCAGCCGGGGGGAGAGCTCTCATCAGGAACTGAATGTCATCTAGGAACCCTGCTAGCACCTTGATCTGGGACTTCCAGCCTCCAGAACCGTGACAACATAAATTTTTGTTTAAGCCCCCTAGTTTGTGGTGCTTTGTTATGATAGCCCAAGCAGACTAATATGGATTTTGATACCAAAAAGTGGAATGTTGCTGTAACAAATACCTAAAAACATGGACATGGCTTTGGAATTGGGTAATGGGTAGAGGCTGAACGGCTTTGAAGAGACCATGGATAGAAAAACGAGCATGCAGGTGATTCTGGTGAGCTATCAGATGAAAGTGAGGGATATGGTTTTAGAAACTGAAAGAAAGGTTATTCTTGTTATAAGGTAGCAAAGAATTTGGCTGAAATGTTCTAGTGTTTTATGGAAGGTGGAACTTGTGAGTGATGAAATTGGATATTTACTTGAGGAGATTTTAAAATTTCAGTTTTATTGAGGTATAATGAACACAGCTGAGGAGCGTTTTTTTTTGTTCTGTTTTTGTTTTGTTTTGGGTTTTTTGGTGATTTGGGAATTGCAAATTATTTTTTTAAATTATGATATGTTAGTCACCATACAGTAGTACATCATAAGCTTTTGATGTAGTGTTCCATGATTCATTGTTTGTGTGTAACACCCAGTGCTCCATGCAACACATGCCCTCCTTAATACCCTTCAGGAGGTTTTTAAGCAGAACGTTAAAGGAGTGGCTTAGCCTCTCCTTATCACTTACAGGAAAATGTGAGAGGAGAGAGAGAAACTGCAGGAATTATTAAGCAAAAAGGAACCAGAACTTGAAGATTTGGAAAATTCCCAGCCTATCTTTATTGCAAAAAATGAGAACGTATGCTCTGAAGAGAGCACCCAGGATGTGAGTGGGAAATCATTTGATAAAGAGGTCATGGAGGTGAGCCCCACATTTAGTCAGCAATCTCAGCAGAAGCAGAGACAGAGATGGGATTATACCAGCAGACACTGCCAGCTTAGACCAAAGGGAACAGAGCAGTAGAGCTGTTTGGCTGTGAACATTTTTTTAATGCTGCACAAAAAGAGAAGAATGACCCCAAAGGTGATCCAGAGATCATCATGGATGTCACTCCCACCACAGGCAGGCCGCAAGGAGGCTTCCTCCTTATTAGTCTCAAAGATTTCAGAAGATACAGCTCCCTTCCTCAAGTTTCTGCATGTCAGTCTGCCCCACCTGGGACTTCAGGGCTGGGGCTACCACAGAGAGCCGCAGGGCTGGGGCTACCACAAAGAGCTGGGGACAGGGCTGTTGCCTAAAGCTATGGGGTGATGCAGCCACCCCAATGGGCACAGCATCCAGCAAAAGAAGATTATTCCGTATCCGTAAGATTCAGTGGAATTTATCCCGCTAGATTTTGGACTTGTTTGCAGCCTGTCTCCCCTTCCTTCTTTACAAGTTCTCCCTTTTAAAATAGAAATGTCCTTATACCTGTCCCACTGTTGTAATTTGGAAGCATATCACTCGTTAGGTTTCAAAAAATCAGAACTGGAGAAGAATTTTGCTCCAGGACGAATACTACCTCAAGTTTCCCCCATAACTGACTTAGGTGATAATTAGGTGAAACTTTGGACTTGGAGTGAATGCTGGAATGAGTTAAGACTTTGGGGGCTGTTGGGATGGAATTAATGTGTTTTGCACATGATAAAGATATCAATCGTGGGGGCCAGAGGGTAGAATGTTTTGAACTGAATTATATTACCCTCAAATTCGTATTTTGAAGCCCTAACTCCCGACATGATCACATTTGTACGTGGGGTCTTTGAGAGGTAATTAGGATCAAATGAGGTCACAAGGATGGGCCTTGATCAAATGGAATTGGTGTCCCTAGAAGAAGAGGAGGAGACACTTAGAGACTTCTCTCTCTTTTCCATACATGCCCAGAGGAAAGGCTGTATGAGGACACAGTGAGCAGGTGGCCTTCTACAAGCCAAGAAGAAAGCCCTCACCAGAAAACGAATCTTTTTGTGCCTTAATTTGAGGCTTCAAGTATCCAAAACTGTGAGAAATAAGTGTCTGTGGTTTAAACCACCCAGTCTGTGGTGTTATGTCAACCCAAGCAGACTAATGCAGTGGTTGACACCATTAGAAGCACATCACGTACATCCATCCACCTCTGATGTATAGGCTGGTTCTTGAGAAATGTAGTGGTTAGGGGTGGAAACTCCCTCACACGATCAAAAATCCATGTATTACTTTGGACTCCCTGAGAACTTAACTACCAATAGCCTATCATTGACTGAAGTCTTACCCATAACATAAACTCCATTCAAACATATTTTGTGTGATATATGTATTATATGCTGTGTTCTTACAATAAGCTAGAGACAAGAATGTTTTGTTAAGAAAATCATAAGAGAAACTATATCAAGAGTTCTCTATGTATAGTTACTGAAAAAACAATCTATTGGCCAGCTGGGCTGGTGGGACAGGGGTGGCAGCAGTGTCTGGCTCTGAGATGGTGATCTCCCACATCCTGGTGGCCTTGGCTAAACCATGGCAGCTGCTGGGCGGGCCTACCAACTGTGAGAGCAACCTAGAGGCACAGTACAGCTGCTCCCTCTGCCTGAAGTTGTACTACTGGGCTGTGGCCATTGGCAACTGTGGCCACATGTGATTGTGCTGGCCTCTGGGAAGCCAGAGGGCTGGCGGGGGGAGGTCTGTGGTGGGGAAGAGTATGTCTGGGCCAGTAGAGGCCTGAGGCAGTTGGCTGGCCCTGTACAGCCCCAGAGCTCAGTACACAGAATTCTGGGTACAAGGGAGAAGAATTAGCCAGACAGCACTGTCCCTGCCCTTTGGATACACCCCTCCACTCCAGCTAGCCACCTGCCTATCAGCCCCAGACCATCCACCCAGTCACCCTGTCAGCACCTGGGGCAACCTGCAGTCCTGCTGGCCCCAGGTCCCCTGGGGGCTTCTCATTGCCTTGCTGGCCTTAGTCAGGTACCCAGCAGGGAGCAGGTGTATCCTCTGTGACAGTCACCTTCAGTTTGGTCCTGTGAAGGCTGGGGTTAGCAGTTGTAAATAAATGCTATGTGTCTTTTGTTTTCAACCCTTTAAAAAATATATCTGTATAATTCAAACCTGTGTTATTCAAGGATCAGCTGTATACCTATGAGGAAGATAATGTATTATCACCATCTACGTAATACAAATAAGAAGCTCGAAGCTTAGAAAGGTCCTATACCTCAGTGCTGTGAAGTAGTTCAGGCACGCGCACGCACACGCACACACACACGCACACAGCGAAGTACGGGCACCGATGAAAAGAGGATCAGTAGTTGCCTGATGACAAGTCAGTGGGGATTGGCTGCAAAGGGGCACAAGGAAACTTTGTGGGGTGATAGAAATATTCTTATATCCTTGTTTTATATCACGGTAGTGGTTTCATGGGTGAATATATTTGTTGAAACTCCTCTAACTACACGCGTAAAATGGCTCTACTCTATTACAGGTAATTCATAACTCAATACAAATGATTAAAATTTTTAAAAGAAAAATCAGATTCTTGCTATTAAAAAGAAAAAAAATAACTAGAATCAGAATGCTTGGGTCTGAATCGCATCTTCCTTACAAATTGTGTAATTTTGATCAAGTTACTTCATCTCTCTGGTTCTCTCCATTTCCCGTTCCTCATCTATAAAATGGGGATAAGAATGTTTTCTTAGTATATATTTTAAGACTGTCATAAAAGTATTTTATACTATATTTTATTCATTTATGTATTTATCGCACATATATATAATGAATATGTACTGTGTGCCAGGCTCCATTCTAGGTAGGAAGAAGGAACCCACCATTCTGGGCAGTGTAGCAGGAAACAAAACAGTATTTCTATGTCCATGGCACTAATTTTCTAATAGGGGGAAGGGAGAGACCGTAGACTAGTAAAAATAAATTGTTTTGCAGATAGAAATAAATGCTACGAATGAGATTAAACCAAGTAATGGTATTAGCTAGGGAAAGTATTAGAGAGTGTGTTCAAGGAGAGGTCTCCTGATGCGGTGACCATCTTAAAGGAGGAGGAGACCTTGCAAAGATCTGAAGGATGAGGGCTCCAGGCAGAAGGAATGTGTGTGCAAAGGCCCTAGGTTGGAAGGAGCATGGATAGTCAAAAAATGAAAAGCCCAGTATGCCTGGAGTGGAGTGAGCAAAACTGCAGGTTGGAAGCAAGGGGAATGGTCTGAAATAGGTCTAAAGAGGGCATGGATTGATGGATTTTCAGGAATTGTGAAGGTCATGAGAAGTCCTCGGAAGGTTTACAAAGGGGGTTAAGAAGATCTAATGTAACATCAAAAGAAATTAGTTGTGGCGGAGACAGTTACAGAAGCCAGGAAGTTTGTGGGAAGCTGTAGCAGGAGTATAGGCACCAGGCCTTGGGCCACGGAGGGGGCCTTGGAGAAGGAAGAAGTGGGTGGATTCTGGATATGTTTTGGTGATAGAGTCAGCAAGTCTTGCTTATAGATTACATAAAGGGGATGAGAAAAAGAAAATCAAGAATTGACTCTTGGGTATTTTTAGCTTGGGCAACTAGATAGATATTGGTACAATTTGCTGGAGTAACAGAGTCTCAGGAAGAAAATCAAGGGTTCTGTTTTAGACCTGCTAAATTTGAAATGTGTATTAGACAACCATATGGAGGTGCTGAGCACACAACTTAGAATCGAGCTCAGGGGCAAAATTGAAGCTAAAAATATAAGGAAATGTCCATAGCATTGTAAAGTGTATTGTTACCACTTCTTGGAATTGCAGGGGTCATCATTTCTCCTGTCTCCATCTAAGGTATAGTTCAGTCTCCTTGGAAGCCTACTA
Organism: Ursus americanus; assembly: GCF_024610735.1. Lineage (NCBI taxonomy): Eukaryota > Metazoa > Chordata > Mammalia > Carnivora > Ursidae > Ursus > Ursus americanus. Next base: position 25,725,103 of record NC_142157.1, on the reverse strand, counting down.
GGAGCAGAAGTGTGGGGCAGGAGGGGGGACAAGCACAGAAGTGGCTCTCGATAGGCCCTGATAACCAGTTACTACATTCTATTTTTTTTTTTTTTTTAGATTTTATTTAGTTATTTGACACAGAGGGCACAAGTAAGCAGAGCAGCAGGGAGAGGGAGAAGCAGACTCCCCGCTGAGCAGGGAGCCCAATGCGGGGCTTGATCCCAGGACCCTGGGATATGGCCTGAGCTGAAGCCAGATGTTTGACTGAGCCACCCAGGCACCCCCAGTTACCACATTCTAATGAATATTTCCCTTTCCTGAGGTATCATATAGATTGGCAGACTCCTAACTCCTCTAAGTCTCATGTTCAAGGTCACCCTCTCAGAAAGAACTTTTCTAACCATCCTATGTAAAATATGTCTCTTTTCTTGGTTTCTAACCCCTAGTGTAGCATTTCCTCATTCAGCAAATGATGTCATTCATACCATTCATTTATAATGATCAGTTTACGGTTTTTTGTTTCTCATCTCCACTGGAGAGAGAATTAAATTAAACTGCATGATAGAAGGGAGCCTGCCAGTCTTGGTCACCATTGTCAGCCAGAACTAGCACAAGTGCCTGGCACGTAGTGGGTGCTCATTAATATTTGTTGATGAAGTGCATGAACTTCTCCTGACTCAGATAGCATGAGTGAATTAATTAGCCCTCAAAGCATGTGCAGGAGTAGCCGCCTTCCAGATCACTGAGCCCTCAGACCAAGATAAGGAATGGATTTTGTTTTGTTTATTGTGGTAATATTTAATGTGTGATTTACCCTCTTAACAAAATAATCAAACTTATAGAAGCAGAGAGTAGAATGGTAGTTACCAAGGGCTAAAGTAAGTGCGGAAGGAGGAGATGGTATTCAGGGGCTACAAACTTTGAGTTACATAAGATGATACAGTTTAACAAACTGATTTTTAAGGATGGCACAGGGAGTAATAATGAGGGAATGTAGAGGCAAACGACATGGCAGATTTCCAAGACCCTTGGGTGCTGGGCGCCATTTGCGTCAGTTACTGAATACCATGGCATATGCATCATTTTTAGCAGGCTCGTGGTCCAGAGAGGGATGGAGCTACTCCAACTCCCTGCTAAACTTCTCAAACAAAAGAGTTTGAAATGTACTCTGTGTTGTTCTCATGAGATATCAGGGCCAGCAAACTGAAAAACCATGTGGCTATTTGCCAACTGCCTGGTTTAAAATCTAGTCCCTTCTATGGAAAATGAAATTGAGAAAATATTTCAAGATTTCTAATCAGGATCTATCCCCTGCAGGGAAGAAGGCTATTTTTATGTTCCAAGCCAACACACTGGAGAGTTCTGGGAATGCAGCATGTATCCAACTTCTTTGAGAGAGACTGGAATGAGAAGCTAAGGGCTAGCTCTCCTCCCAAAGAAGAAGCTGAAAATATCACAGAGGTCTCTGTTTCTCTGCAGTGTCTGTTTTCCAGATCTATTGCAGGATAACAAGAAGGAACACAGTCCAATTAAGGGAGTAGACCATAAAGTGGCAGAAAAATTATGAAGGGATATTGAAATGGTGAAGACTTTTGTTAATCTGAACAAAGGGACTCCTACCATTCTAAAGAGTATTTATTTATGCCTGTCAGCCAATATGGAGGCATAAAGACAAAGAGGAAACCTGGCAAAACTTCCATTATTCTAGAGGAGGTCAGAGTTCATGGGTTGAGAGAAATCATGATGCATGTGGGAAGTTGTTAGCATTTGTTTTTCTTTTGAAATATTGTTTATGCCTCTCTCTGATGAAAAGCTGTTTCTTTCTCACTAAACAGTTAGTATGATGAAGTGTTGAAACATCTGTATGTGTCCATCACCGTATTTTGTAAGGAGAAAGCAGAAAAGGGGGGGCTTAAATCTTGGCAGCCCGAGTTTTCAGGAAGGAGGAACTGGTAACTCCACCAGCCCAAACCTTGCTGATAGTGGTTGATTTGAGAGCCAGAAAATGGAAAGTGCTTTATTTGTACAACCTGCTGGTTTGTTGGTACTTGACACCAAAATGGTGAAAACAAGTTGAGAGTAGAGGCTTTTCTTCAGAGATGTGAGAATAGCTCTTTGTGAAATGCTGTATATTTACTTTTTTGGGTCCTCTGCTTTGTTCTTTTTTGTTTGGGTTTTTGTTTTTGTTTTGTTTTGTTTTTAGGATTGATTTATTTTAGAGAGAAAGCATGCGAGTGAGCGCATGAGAGCAGGGGGAGAGGGAGAGAATCTCAAGCTGACTCCCTGCCAAGCACAGAGCCTGTCATGGGGCTCGATCCCAGGACCCTGAGATCGTGACCTGAGCTAAAGTCAAGAATTGGGGGCTTAGCCAATTGAACCATGCAGGAGCTCCTGCTCTGTGGGGCTAGTGTTCCTTTTTACCACTACCGCCCTCCAAAATACAAAAGACAATAACCCAATCTTTGACATGAAAGTCCTAGCGCAAAAGTAAAATGAAAAAATAACCCAATAGCATGGGTTGAAAACATGTATACCCATGACCACCATATGATTTTTAAGTAGAAATAGGTTCTATGTGGTAGGAATTAGCACTGTGGGAGAATCCTCCCATTCTTTTCTGCTCTTCCTGAGCTGAAAGCCAGTTTAGCTTCCCCATCCCCATTGGCTCCCAGCCGCCATCAGTGACCCCACTGCATGTCACTGGTAGGCCATTGGTCATGGTATGCAGAGGAGGGAGGGCTGCTAGAGGCCCAGCCTTATACTGCTTGCTGGGGTAGAAGGTGTCTGGGATGAAAATTCTGTAGTGATGGCAGGACAGATACTCTACCATCATCACTGATGCTCATGACCAAAATAAGAAAAAAAATTAAGGAAATTTTAAAAAAATCACATCTCTCAAACTGATGTGTTGACTTGCTCTCAGAGTTCTCCATGGTGTGTAATTCTTGGCAATCAGGCAAACTGGGTGGATGTGAAAGGCTTATGCCTCTGGGACATTGACAGGGGTTACCTGGAGGAGAGCCATGGAAGGACTCGGTTAGCTTTTTCCCTCCAGTTGGTGCTTAGAAAAACTTTCCACTTGGCCTTGGATTGCATAATCCAGAGATTGGCTACAGCCTCCATCTTCCAAACTAAGCATTTGGGTCCGAGTTATTAACTCCAAGTAAAAAACTGTCTTGGGGAATCCAAAGCAAAATCAAACACAGAGAAAGCCAGCTTTAAACACTGCCTACAGACAACAAGGTGTAGGCAGAACTGTTCTGTGGAAGGGATCCATGTACTTGAACAAGTGTAAAAAAAAAAAAAAAATTCAGTCTTCATCTATTTTTAGGGGCTAGCTTGGAAAGCAAATATACATAGATGATAGATAAATTGATTTTTTTAAAATTTATGATGGAGGGGAAATAGTACAGAGAAGCTAAATCATGTCTACAACATCATAGAGATAACATTTACAAGGTGCAAGAATAAAACCCTGCACTGTGGGTTTGTCTTTCATAAGGATGAAATTCTGCTTGGGAAGCACTCTCTTTATCACTGAACCACGGACACTGAACAGTCAGCAGAGAGAAAGTGCCACAGACTGAAACTGTAGAACTACTAGAAAACACGGGAAAATCTTCTTGACATTGGTCTGGGCAATAATTTTTTGGATATAAGCCCAAAAGCACAGGCAACAGAAGCAAAATGGTCCATGAGTTTGCATCAAAATAAAAGGCTTCTGCACAGTAAAAGAAACAATGAATAGAGTAAATAACCAGCCTGCGTAATGGGAGAAAATATTTGAAAATCCTATGTCTGTAAGGGGCTAGTATGCAAAACACATAAGGAATTCAAATAACTCAAAAACAAGAGAACGACCCAACTTAAAAATAGGCAAAGGATCCGAATTAGACATTTCTCAAAAGAAGACAAATGGCCAACAGGTATACGAAAAGGCGTTCAACATCACTAATCATCAGGAAATGTTAAGTGAAAACCACAGTGAGACATCCCCTCACACCTACTAGAATGACTATTATCAAACAGAAGATAACAGGTGTTGGCAAGGATGTGGAGAAAAAGGGAACCCTTAACACTGTTGGTGGGAATGTAAACTAGTATAACCACTACAGAAAAACTCTGGAAGATCCTCAAAAAATTAAAAATAGGAGTTTGGATCAAAATAGGAGTTAGCATGATCCTGAACTCACCTCCTTCTATAGACAAAACAAAGCTATGAATACATACGTAATAATTGCCTCTCAAATGGACCAGAAAATTGAATAAACAGAGCGTCCACAACAAAGGATTTTTAAAAAGCATCAAAAGAGCAGAAGATACAAAGCACCCACCAACATGTTGCAGCAGTAACAGCCACATTGCAAAGCCAAAGGACCAACCCCATCCAATAATGTGCCACAGTTGTGCTCCTGCCACAGCAGGAAGGCTACACAACCCACATAGGGCATACCCCTCAGGTGCCTGGATGCGCGACAAGGGGAGATTTTGCTTCTGGGCCCCATAGGACATCTCCTGCATACGGCCACTCCTTCAAGACTAGAACAGTTAGCTGACCTACCTAATACATAGAAACAGAGTAAAGCAAAATGAGGCGACGGAAGAATATATTCCAAACAAAAGAATAAGACAAAACCTCAGGAAAAAAGAAGTAAATGAAATGATGATTAGCAACCCACCTTATAAATAGTTCAGAGTAATGGCCATAAAGATGCTTACTGAACTGGGGAGAAGAATGGACAAACAGTGAAAACTTCAACAAAGTTGTAGAAAATATAATACTGAAGAGAAGTTATAACTGAACTGAAAAACACACTTGAGGGTTGAACAGCAAACTAGATGAAGTAAGAGAACAGAACAGTGGGCTAGAAGAAGTAGTCCTGGAGCTCATCCAGACAGCAGCAACATGAAAATATTAAGTGAAGACAAGGGGCCTGTGGTACAACATCAAGCAGGATAACATTTAAATTATAGGAGTCCCAGAAGGACAAGAGAGAAAGGGCCAGAAAATTTATTTCAAGAAATAATTGCTGAAAACTTTCCTAATCTGGGGAGGAAATCAAACATCAGGTCTGAGAAGCTTAGAGGCTTTCAAATAAGATAAACCCAGAGAGATCCACACCAAGACACATTATAATTAAAATGGTAAAAGTTGAGGATGAAGAGAGAACCCTAAAAGCAGCAAGAGAAAAACAACTTGCTACCTGCAAGAAAAACCCCATAAGGCTATCAGATTTTTCAGCAGAAACTTTCCAGGCCAGAGGGAGTGGCTTGACATATCCAAAGAGCTAGAAAGAAAATCTTCCAACCAAGGACTTCTCTGCTCAGCAGGGTTAATAATCAGAATTGAAGGGCGCCTGGGTGTCTCAGGTGGTTAAATGGCTGCCTTCGGCTCAGGTTATGATCCCAGGGCCCTGGGATGGAGCCCCACGTCAGGCTCCCTGCTCAGTGGAGAGTCTGCTTCCCCATCTGCCCCTCCCCCAACTTGTGCTTGCTCTCTCTAGTGCTCTCTCTCTGTCAAATGAATAAACAAAATCTTTAAAAAAAAATAATCGGAATTGAAGGAAAGATTGAGCTTTCCAGGTAAGGCAAAGCTAAAGGAGTTCATCACCACTAAAATTGTCGTACAAGGAATGCTAGAAGGACTCCTTGAAGCCAAAAAGAAACGGCACTTACAAGAAAACATACAAAAGTAAAAATCTACTGGAAAATGTAAATATGTAACAAAGGTAAATGATGAATCACATATAAACCAAGCATAAAGGTTAAAAGACAAAAGTAGAAAAATTAACTGAAGTTACAATACTTGAACATAACATAAAAACATGTAAAATGGGTCATCAAAAATATAAAATGTTTGGTGGGAGTAAAAAAGTCTGAAATATGTTTAAAATTTGTTATCAACTTGACAAAGTGCTATTTACATAAGTATATTGTATATGATGTCGACTTCATGGTAACCACAAGGGAAATATTTATAGTGAAATCACAAATGAGAACGAAATGTAAACATAACATTAAAGGAAGCCATCAAACCACAAAGGAAGAGAGAAAAGGAAGAAGGAACAGAGAGGAACTAGAAAAACAGCCAAAAAATTTTAACAACATGGCATAAGTATATATCATCAAAAATTACTTTAAATGGACTGAATTTACCATTGTAAAGACACTGAGTGGCTACATGGATAAAAAACAAGACCCCATCTATATACTGCCTACAAGACACTCCCTTCAGAAGGCAGGACACACACAGACTGAAAGTGAAGGGATGGAAAAACACATTCCATACAAACAGAAATGAAAAGAAGTCTGGACTGGCTATACTCATATCAGACAAAATACACTTTAAAACAAAGACTGTAATAAAAGACAAAGAAGAGCATTACATGATGATAAAAGGATCAATCCAGCAAGAAGATATAACATTTACAAATATGTATGCACCCAACATAAGAGCACCAAAATACATACAGCAAATATTAACAGACCATAGGGGGAAAATTGATAGCAATACAGTAATAGTAGGACAGTTTTAATACCCTACCTTCATCAATGGAGAGATCATCCAGACCAAGAAAAATTAATAAGGAAACATTGGCTTTACACCACACGTTAAACCAGATGGACTTAACAGACATCTATAGAACATTCCATCCAAAGCCAGCAGAATACACATTCTTTTCAAGAGCACATGGAACATTTTCTCCCATGTTGGGCCACAGAATGAGTCTCAGTAAATTTAAGAATATTGAAGTTCTGTCAAGCATCTTTTCGGACTACCATGTCTGAAACTAGAAATTAATTACAAGAAGAAAATGGGAGCAACAAAAAAATGTGAAGATAAAACAACATACTACTGAACAACTTATGGGTCATCAAAGAAATCAAAGGAGAAATAAATACCTAGAGAGAAATAAAAATGGAAATATATACTAAAATATATGGGATGCAACAAAAGTGGGTTTAAGAGGGAAGTTCGTAGCAATACAGGCCTACCTTGAGAAAAGGCCATCCTCAAGGAAACCATCAAAATGAAAAGGCAGCCTACTAAATGGGAGAGATTGAAAACTATATATCCCAATAAGGTGTTAATATCCAAAATATATAAGGAACTCCTATAATTTAACAACAAATAAAACTAAATTACAAATGGGCAGGGAATCTGAATAGACATTTCTCCAAAGAAGATATACGGATGGCCAATGGACATGTGAGAAGATGCTAAACGTCAGTAATTATTAGGGAAATGGGAATCAAAACCACAATGAGATACCACCTAACACCGGTTAGAATTGTTATTATCAAAAGACAAGAAATTAAGTGTTGAAGAGGATGTGGAGGAAAGAGAACGTTTGTACACTGTTAGTGGGTTCGTAAATTGGTGCAGCCCCTGTGGAAAATTATAAATTAGAACTATCATATGACACAGCTATTCCACTTCTGGGTACTTATCTGATGAATACATAACATTAATTCAAAAAGGTAGATGCATCTCTATGTTGACTGCAGCATTATTTATAATAGCAAAGACATGGAAACAACCTAAAAGTCCATCAACAGATGAATGGATAAGGATGTGGTATATTTATACAATGCATTACTACTCAGCTATGAAAAAAATTATACCATTTCCAACAACATGGAGGCACCTTGCGGATATTATGGTAAGCAAAATAATTCAGGCTGTGAAAGACAATACCATATGGTTTCACTCATATGCGAAATCTAATGAATAAATGAATGAATAAAAATAAAGTCCTAGAAAGAGCAGACTAGCCGTTACCAGAGGAGAAGGGGGCTGGGAAGTATGGGAAATAAGTGAATGAGATTGAAAGTATGCTGATGGGTGATAACCTAGTCTTGTGGTGGTTATCTCTTTGTAGTGTATACAGATGTTAAATTATAAAGCTGTATACCTGAAACTCACATAATGAAAAAATTAAAAATAGAACTACCGTATGATCCACCAATCCCACTCCTGGGTATATATCCAAAGGAAGCGAAATCAGTGTCTCAAAAGGATACCTGCTTTCCCATATTCATTGCGGCATTTACAATAGCCAATATACGCAAACAACCGAAGTGTCCACCGATGGACGAATGAATAAAGAAGATGGGGTGCATGAGTACACTGGGATATTAGCCTTAAAGAAAAGGAAATCTGGTCATTTGTGACAACATGGTTCAACCCGGAGGTGAAATGAGCCAGACACAGAAAGTCAAATAGTTCATGGTAACACCTACCCATAGAATCTGAGAGTCAAACTCTGAGAAGCGGACAGTAGAATGGTAGTTGCCAGGGCTGGAGGGGAGGGGAAATGGGAAACGCTGATCGATGTGTACAAAGTTTATTATATGCAGGATGAGTAAGTTCTGGATATCTAACAAACAGGAGGTTGACTATAGTTAACAGTACTATACCGTGTACATATTTGAGATTTGCTAAGAGAGTGGACATTGTTCTTACCAAACAATCTATGTGAGGTGATGAATATGTTAATTAGCTTGATTGTGGTAAACATTTCTCACTAAAGATAGACCAAAACATCATGTTGTACCCTTTAAATATATACAATTTTTGTCAATTATACCCCCCCAAATATCAGTAGGGATATACCCTCCTCACCAAAGGACATGTTTTTATACCATTAAATTATTGAAGCCAAATTATGGCAGGCAAACTCTCCAATGGCGCTCACAGATTCCTAACTCCTGATATTCACGTCCTGTGTATTGTCCTCCCTTTGGGTGTGTTGGGATCTGTGACTTGCTTCTAAGTAATAAAGTATTACCAAAATGCTTGGGTGTTCCTGTAATTTACGTCTTGCTTTCAGACTTTCTGTGTTGCCCTCTTGGCTTGTACACTTTGATGAAGCAAACAGCCTCGCTGGAGAAGCCCATGGGGATCTGAGGGCAGCCTCTGGCCGAGAGCCAGCTAGGAACTAAGGGCATCAGTTAAGCAGTGCAAGGAACCAATCCTGCTGACAACCATGGGAGCTTGGAAATCAACTCAAGGCCTCAGATAAGACCCCTGCCCTGACAGACCCTGAAGCAGAGAACCCAGCTAAGCTGGGAAACTGTGAGATAATATCTGTGGGTGGCTTTAAGCCAATAAAACATACATATTATTATTTTTATTATGTTCAGTTAGCCACTGCATAGTACATCATTAGTTTTTGATGTAGTGTCCAGTGATTCATTAGCTGCGTATAACACCCAGTGCTCATCACAACATGTGCCCTCTTTACTGCCCATGATCCAGGTACCCCCTCCCCCTAGCCCCCTCCGCTCTGAAACCCTCAGTTTGTTTCCCGGGGTCCGTAGTCTCTCAAAAACATACATATTATTATCTCACAGCTTCACTAAGTTTTTGGTAATGACACAGTCATTATTCACCTTGTAATTTGTTACATAGCAGTATATACCAGTCTAAAGTATTTGCTTTCAGATCAGTTTACCAGTATTCAGAGGTGCTCCAAGTACCTGAATTTTTATCTTCTTACCAACAGGCCTCCCCAGAATAATTTCTCTAGAATAAAATGTTTATTCTAAAGGCGGTGCACTCTGGGAAACAAACTGAGGGCTTCAGAGGGGAGGGGAGGAGGGTGGGAGACTGGGCTAGGTGGGTGATGGGTATTAAGGAGGGCACGTATTGCATGGAACACTGGGTGTTACATGCAAACAATGAATCATGGAACACTGCGTCAAAAACTAAGGATGTACTGTATGGTGACTAACCTAACATAAAAAAAAAATAACAGATAACTTATTTTACCCACCGAGTGACTTCTCAATCCCCACCACATATTATCATCGTACAGAAGGTATTTTGTTTTGCTTTTTGATTTGGCTGGTTTTGCTTTTAAATGCCGTGATGGTAGAGCCCCATTCAGGTAGGACAGGGGGTGGATTGGCAGGCATCCTTTTATTTACAGTTTCTCCATTGTTCCTAAGGGCTGCTGGGGTTGAGAGCCCTCGGTGGAGAGGCACATAATGTAATTGTCTGGCACTTTTAGAAGAGCAGTTTTATCTGTTTCCAGCATTCAAAGGTTCAGAAATGTTGAGGTTCAGAGTACCCGACTACCCAGTTAAGAAATGTTTTTAATAAAAGAAAAGAACATTTCAGTGTCTGGTTTGAATTTTCTCATTTTACCAGACAGGAAGAAACAAAATGCCAGGCCATCCAGTTCATGCCCAGCCATCTGGCAAATGGGGATTCATCTCAGAGGGACAGAGGGATGCCGCCAACTCATGATCCTTTAATGGGGAGCAGGATTAATTGGAAAACCCCAGATCATCAAAGTTTCATTTTAGTTCCTTTGTTCAGCCTCTTTTGTGAGCCTTCAGCAAAACCTGAAGAAAAGCAGCAAAATTCTAGTTTTACCCCTTCCCTCTGTCCAGCCTTTAGTGTCAAGACAACAAGCTCTGTAGACACCAAGGGAGTGGCAGCCAGGGGTGAAGAAGGAAGAGAAGAGCAAGGGGCTTTTGAATTCCCTCTCTGGAGAGAGGATGTCTAAATAACCAGAGTGATTTTGCCACGTGGTTTTTTTTTCTTGCCTGTTGGTCGTATAAGGTAGCCAGCAAATGGGACCACTCAAGGTGGTTTCCTATGGTCCTATAGTCCAGGAGAGTTGGAAACTAGAAAGAGGATAGAAACGTATATACAAAACAGCTTTGGAGAACGGTAGTTTGCCTGCTTGAGGACATTAGCCATGGAAGAAACTGCTCTGAAGGTAGGATTTTCCTTGAGGCTAGCAGCCGACAGGACTCTGGAACCCATGACGTAATCCCCGTGGCCCCTGTGGTTGGCCAAGGCTGAGGCAAGATGTCAGGCCAAGACAGAGGAAGAGCAGAAAGCCTGAATGATAAAGTCATTTTTGCTTCTCTCCCGTCATGCCCCCAGTTGTCACACTTCTGGGAAGCTTAGTATATGAGCTTTATTTTTAGCTTGGTGCGCATTCAGTTCGTGTTGCTCGGTGGTGCTCTCCACTGAGCGTTCAGAACAGAATTAGCCACAAGCCCAGCCCTGAAGGAGCCCACAAATTAGTCAGGGAAACAAACAAATCGAACCAGAAAGAAATCTAGTCAGCACCAGAATGGAAGTTTGCCTCACACGCTATGGGATCACAGAGGAGGGAGTAATTGATTCCAATTAGGGGGTTAAGGAAAGCTTCACAAATCAGGGTTTAAATGAGTCTTAGTTGTTGTGCAGTGTAATATAACTAACACTACTGAACTGTACACTTAAAAATGGCTAAGACGGGAAATTTTATGGTAGGTGGTTTTGATTGAATCAAAAAGAATGATCCTTAGTAAATCTTTACAATTTAGATTAGACGATCACCCGAGGCTTCTCAATAGTTACCCACTTGTACACTATGAAGTGTTAAAGAATTAAAAGTGTTGCTATGGGGAATGAGAGTCGTGGTAGACTTGGAGCAGATTCTGAAGCTTGAATAGCTTTTCTGAGATGGAACGAAGAGCAAGACAAAAGGCAGGGTATTAGTATAAACAAAGACGTGGGGGCAGACTGAATTTCATCTAGTGTGGCTGAGGACGAGGGGATATAATAAGGGAGGGAAGGCAGAAGGAACTGAAACGATATTCTTTTTATTGAGATAAAATTTATATAACAAAAAATCATACGGCATATAAGCAGGACATTCACAATATTGTGCAAACATCATCATTAGTTCCAGATCATTTTTATCACTCCAGGAGAAACCCTGTACCCACTCCCCATTCACCCCATTGCTTGGCAACCACTGATCTATTTTCTGCTTCCCTTTTTCCCCCCTCTTCTTGCTGGGATTCCCATTATTGTGTGTTGGCAAGCTTGGTGTTATCCTACAGGCTCCTTAGTCTCTGTTCATTTTTCTTCGTTCTTTTTTGTTTCTGTTCATCAGACCAGATAATCTCAACCTATCTTTAAGTTCATTGGTTTTATATTCTGTCTTGTCCAAATCTGCTATTGAGTCCCTTTAGTGAACTAACTCCAGAATTTCTATTTTGTTCCTTTTTATAATTTTTATTTTGTTATATTAGTCACCATACGGTGCATCCCCAGTTTTTGCCTTTTTATAATTTTTTTCTTATTGATATCCCCTATTTGGTAAGAGTGTTCTCACTGATTCTATTTTGTTTACTATTTATATACTTTAGCATCACTGAAGAGGAGAAGCTTCCGGGTTTCCCCTTGAAACCTTCCCTGCCATAATATCCTTGACCCCATGGTTCAGGGATCCAATATGGGCATCTGCCAGATGCTGGGAATGTCTATCCCAATCACATACTCAGATGCTGGAGTAAGTAATCACCATATGGGTTCACAAACCCATGAGATTTACTGTAAGATGGACTTGGGCCAAAACATCATTTACCATATGACCCCCTTAAGCATCTCCTTTGTTGGCTCAAGCATAGCTCAGCACCATTATCTGTTTTTTTTTTAATGATTTTTTATTATATTATGTTAGTCACCATACAGTACATCCCCGGTTTCCAATGTAAGGCTCAATGATTCATTAGTTCTGTATAACACCCAGTGCACCATGCAATACGTGCCCTCTTTACTACCCATCACCGGTCTATCCCATTCCCCCGCCCCCCTCCCCTCTGAAGTCCTCAGTTTGTTTCTCATAGTCCATAGTCTCTCATGTTTCATTCCCCCTTCTGATTACCCCCCCTTTCTTTATCCCTTTCTTCCCCTACTGATCATCCTAGTTCTTATGTTCCATAGATGAGAGAAATCATATGATAGTTGTCTTTCTCTGCTTGACTTATTTCACTTAGCATTATCTCCTCCAGTGCTGTCCATGTTGTAGCAAATGTTGAGAACTCGTTCTTTCTGATAGCTGAGTAATATTCCATCGTATATATGGACCACAACTTCTTAATCCAGTCATCTGTTGCAGGGCATCTCGGCTCCTTCCACGATTTAGCTATTGTGGACATTGCTGCTATGAACATTGGGGCGCATATGGCCCTTCTCTTCACTATGTCTGTATCTTTGGGGTAAATACCCAGTAGTGCAATGGCTGGATCATAGGGTAGCTCAATTTTTAACTTTTTAAGGGACCTCCACACTGTTTTCCAGAGTGGCTGTACCAACTTGCATTCCCACCAACAATGTAGGAGGGATCCCCTTTCTCCACATCCTCTCCAACAATTGTTGTTTCTTGCCTTGTCTATTTTTGCCATTCCAACTGGCGTAAGGTGGTATCTCAGTGTGGTTTTGATTTGAATTTCCTTGATGGCTAATGATTTTGAACATTTTTTCATGTGTCTGTTAGCCATTTGTATGTCTTCATTGGAAAAGTGTCTGTTCATATCTTCTGCCCATTTTTTGATTTGTTTATTTGTTTCTCGTGTATTGAGTTTGAGAAGTTCTTTGTAGATCTTGGATACCAGTCCTTTATCTGTAGTGTCATTTGCAAATATATTCTCCCATTCCGTGGGCTGCCTCTTAGTTTTTCTGACTGTTTCCTTGGCTGTCAGCACCATTATCTAATCCCATAAAGGTTTTAGGATTTCCTTTTCTCTGGTGCTCATTTATTCTGGTGAGCACCTGCAGGTCCTCGGTAGACAACTAAGATTTATAGCATCCTATAATGTTATCACAGGGTCTTTCTTCAAGGGTTTCTTAGCTTTCATTTCATCAAGGGGCTCTGTGAACTATTTCAGGTCTTGGAATTCATTGAAAAACTATGACTAACCCACAAGTAGAGATTCAAGGTGGGCCCCTTTATGTTACTATGCTTGCAAACCACCTCCGCTTTCAAGCACAGTAACACAGTAACACTCAATACTTTTATTTTTGGCTTTATTGAGATATAATTGACATACAACATTAAGTTGAAGGTATACAATGTGTTGACTTGATACATTCATATATTGCAAAGTGATTAGCACCATAGTGTTAGTTAACAGCTCCATCACCTACATATATACCATTGCTTTCTTGTGGTGACAACATTTAAGATCTACCCTGTTGGGGTATGATGCTGAGTGAAATAAGTCAAACAGAGAACAACAAATAGCATATGATTTCACTTAGCGTGGAATCTAAAAACAAACACAAAAAAGCAGAATCAGACCTATAAATCTATAAATAGAACAAACTGATGGTTGCCATAGAAAAGGGGGTTGGGGGATGAGCTAAATGAGTGAAGGGAGGTTGGAGATACAGGCTCCCAGTGATGGGATGAAAAAGTCCCAGAGATGAAAGGTACAGCACAGGTAATATGGTCAGTGGTATTGTAATAGCGTCAAATGGTGACAAATGGTAGCTATGCTTGTGGGGACCATGGCGTAACATACAGAGCATAAGCTGTCAAATCACTATGCTGTACACCTGAAACTAATGTAATGTTGTGTGGCAACTATGCTTCAATTAAAAAGAAAATGTGGCAAATGTTAAATTGATAAGTCTAGATAAAGGGTATGGGAGTTCATTGTAAAAAAAAATATACTCTTACCAACTCTGATGTATATAATACACTAGTATTATCTATAATCACTGTGCAAATATCAGAACCCCAAATTAGCCATCTTACAACTGTAAGTTTGTAATCTTTGACCAACATTTCCCCATTTCTTCCTCTTCTTTTTTATGGCTGAATAACCATCATACACACACACACACACACCACATCCTCTTTATTCATTCATTCATTCATTTATTCATTCATTCATTTAAAGACAGGTTGGTCCATATCTTGACTATTGTGGATATTGAACATGGGAGTACAGATGTCTTTCTGAATCTTGCTTTCTTTTCCTTTAAATAAATATACCCAGAAATGGGATTGCTGGATCATATAGGGGTTCTATTTTTAATTTTTAAAAAGATTTTTTAAAATTTATTTATTTGAGGAGGGGGTCACAAGTAGGCAGAGGGAGAGGGAGAAGCAGACTCCCCACTGAGCAGGGAGCCCGATGCAGGCTTCAATCCCAGGACCCCAGGATCATGACCTGAGCCAAAGGTAGATGCTTAACCGACTGAGCCACCCAGGCACCTTAGTTTTAATTTTTTAAGGAAACATCATACTGCTTTCCATAACACCTGCACTAATTGACATTCCTATCATCAAATCACAAAGGTAGCCTTCTCTTCCCATTTTGCCAACCCTTGTTATCTCTTGTCTTTTTGATGATCGCCATTCTGAGAGGTGTGAGGTGATACCTTGTGGTTTCGATTTGTATTTCCTGGTGGTTAGTGATGTTCATCGGCTTTTCATATACCTGTTAGTCATTTGTATGTCTTCTTTGGAGAAGTGTCTATTCCGATCGTCTGCCCATTTTTAAATCTGATTTTTTAAACTATTGAACTGTCTGAGTTACTAATATATTTTGGATATTAGTTTCTTATCAGAGGCATGATTCACAAATATTTTCTCCCATCTAGTAGATTGTCTCCTCATTCTATTGATTGTAATATATTTTGAAATCAGATAATGTGATCCGTCTAGGTTTGTGTTCTTGCTCTAGACTGCTTTGGCTGTTTGGGTCTTCTGTGAGTCTGTACAAGTTTCAGCATTTCTTGTTCTATTTCTGTGGAAAAGTGCTATCGGAATTCTTACGGGAATTGCATTGAATCTGTAGGTCACTTTGGGTAGAGCAGACATCTAAACTATATTCCTCCAACCCAAGAGCTTGGGATAGCTTTCCATTTATTTGTTTCTTCTTCACTTCCTTTTCTCAAGGTCTTATAATTTGCAGTGTACAGATGTTTTACCTCCTTGGTTAAATCTATTCCAAGTATTTCACTGTTTTTGGTGCAAATGTAAATGTGATTGTTTCCTTAATCTCTGTTTTTGATAGGTCATTGTTAGTGCATAGAACAGCAACTGATTTTCTGGAGATATACTTCACATATAGCATTGTATTAGGTTTAGGTTACAACATAATATTTTGATATGTGTATTTATTGCAAAATGATTACCACAGTAAGTTTAGTTAACATCCAACACCAAAAAAAAAAAAAGTTAAACTTCTTGTGTGTATGATAAGGACTTTTAAGAACTACTCTATTAAGAACTTAAAAAAAAATACAGTACAGTATTGTTGATTACAGTCACCAGGCTGTACATTACATCCCCAGGATTTATTTATCTTATTAACTGGAAGCTTGAGTCTTTCTACCACCTTCACCCATTTAACCAACTCCCTGCTTCTGGTAGCCACCAGCCTCTTCACTGTGTGACTTTGTTTGTTCTTAGATACCACATGTAAGTGGTAACATAAAGTATTTGTCTTTTTCTGTCTGACTTACTTCCCTTAGCATTATGCCTGCAAGGTACATCTATGTTGTCCCAGATGGCAGGATTTCCTTCTTTTTTATGGCTGAATAATATTCCACTGTACATATATACATCGCCTGTTTTCTCTATCTCTCTGTGTATGAACTCTGGTTGTTTCCATGTCTTTGCTATTGTCAATAATGCCAAAATGAACATGGACATGTAGGTACCTTTTTGCGATAGTGGTTTTGTTTTTGGATAAATAGCCAGAGGTGAAATGGCTGAATCATATGATAGTTCTATTTTTAATTTTTTGAGGGGCCTCCATACCGTTTTCCATAGTGGCTGCACCAATTCACGTTCCAGCCAAGAGTGTGTAAGAGTTCCTTTTTCTCCATGTCCTTGCAACACTTATTTCTCGTCTTTTTGATTCTAGTGCTTTAACATGTATAAAGTGATACCTCATCGTGGTTTTGATTTGCATTCCCCTGATGATCAATGATGTTGAACATCTTTTCATGTGTCTGTTGGCCGTCTGGATGTCCTCTTTGGGAAAATGTATATTCAGGTTCTCGGTACATTTTTTAATCTGATTGGAGAGATACCTTTTTAGCATTGAATTGTATAAGTTCTTCATAAATTTTAGATATTAACCCCTTATTGGATATATCATTTGCCAATATCTTCTCCCATTCAGTAGATTGCCTTTCATTTTGTGTTTGTTTGCTGTGCAAAAGCTTTTTATTTTGGTATCATCCCAATAGTTTAGTTTTTGCTTTTGTTTTCCTTGCCTGAGGAGACATTTCTAGAAAAATGTTCCTACAGCCAAATCTGAATGCTGCCTATGTTTTCTTTTAGGAGTTTTATGATTTCAGGTCTCACATTTAGGTCTTTAATCTATTTTGAGTTTATTTTTATGTATGATGTAAGAAAGTGGTCCAGGTTCATTCTTTTGCATGTAGTTGTCCCATTTTCCCAGCACCACTTATCGAGGAGACTGTCTTTTCCCCATTGTATATTCTTGCCTCCTGCGTCATAGATTGCCTACATAAGCGTGGGTTTATTTCTGGGCTCTCTGCTCTGTTCCACAGACATATGTCTATTTTTGTGCCAGAACGATACTGTTTAGACTATTACAGCTTTGTACTGTATCTTGAAATCTGGTATTGTGATACCTCCAGCTTTGTTCTTCTTTCTCAAGATTGCTTTAGCTATTCAGGGTCATCTGTGGTTATATACAAATTTTAGTAGTATTTGTTACAGATTTGTGGAAAATGCTGTTGGCATTTTGATAGGGACTGCACTGAGTCTGTAGATTGGTTTGGGTAACATGGACATTTGACAATATGAATTATTTCAATCCATGAGCATGAAATATCTTTCCATTTGTGTCATGTTTCAGTCTCTTTCATCAATGTCTTATAGCTTTCAGAGTACAGGTCTTTCACTTCCTTGGTCAAGTTTATTGCTAGGCATTTTACTCTTCTTGGTGCCATTGTAAATGGTGGTGTTTTTTTAATTTCTCTTTCTGCAACATCATTGTTAGTGCTTAGAAACTACCAAATTCTGAATATTAATTTTGTATCCTATGACTTTGCTAAATTCATTTATTACTTCTAATAGTTTTTTTGTAGAGTCTTTAGGATTTTCTGCGTATAGTAACATATCATCTGCAAATAGTGACAGTTTAACTTCTTTACCAGTATGGCTGTCTCATTTCCTTTTCTTATCTGAATCCCGTGGGTAGAATTTGCAGTACTATGTTGAATAGAAGTAGCAAGAGTAGACATCCTTGTTTTATTCCTGACCTTAGAGGGAAATTATCCATTTTTCACCACCAAATGTGATGGTAGTTGTAGGCTTGTCACATATGGCCTTTATTATATTGAGGTATGTTCCCTCTAACCCCATTTTCTTGAGAATTTTTGTCATGAATGGATGATGAATCTTGTCAAATGCTTTTTCTGCATCTATTGAAGTCATATGATTTTTTAACCATTTTGTTGCTGTGGTGTGTGAAATTGATTGATTTGTGAATATTGGACCATTCTTGCATCCCAGGAATAAACAAATATATAGCCATATAATTTTTCATAGTATTCCCTCGTAATCCTTTGTATTTCTGTGGTGTCAGTTGTTACTTCTCTCTTGTTTCTGATTTTATTTATTTGGATCCTTTCTCTTTTTTTCTTAATGAGTCTGGCCAAGGGTTTGTCATTTTGTCAATTTTGTTTATCTTTTCAAAGAACCAGCTCTTGTTTTCATTGATTTTTTTTCTATTATTTCTTTAGTCTCTGTGTCATTTATTTCTGCTCTGATCTTTATTATTTCCTTTCTTCTACACACCTTGGGCTTTGTTCTTCTAGTTCCTTCTGGTATAATGTTAAATTATTCATTTGAGCTTTTTCTTATTTCTTGAGGTAAGCTTGAATTGCTGTATATTTTCCTCTTAGAACTGCTTTCACTGTGTCCCAGACATTTTGGACCATTGTATTTTCACTTTAGTCTGTCTCTATGTACTTCTTAATTTCTTCTTTGATTGTTTCATTTACCCATTGGTTGTTTTGTATCATGTTGTTTAGTCCCCGTGTGTTTGCGCTTTTTCCAGTTTTTTTTTTCTTTTGAATCATTTCTAGTTTCATACCACTGAGGTCAGAAAAGATGCATGGCATGATTTCAATCTTCTTAAATAAAATTATTGAGGCTTATTTCATGGACTAACATGTGATCTATTCTGGAGACTATCCCAGGTAGCACTTGAAAAGATGTGTACTCTGTTGTTTTTGGAAAGAATGTTCCGTACGTATCCGTTGTGTCCATTTGGTCCAATGTGTCATTCAAAGACATTGTTTTCTTGTTGATTTTCTGTCTGGATGATTAATCCACTGATGTGATTGGAGTGTTAAAGTCCCCTACTATGGTATTACCATCAAGTTCTCTCTTTTTATTGTTTATGTTTCCTTTATGTATTTAGGTGCTTGTGTTGGGTGGGTAGACGTTTACAAGTTTTACATTTTCTTGTTGGATCAATCCCTTTATCATTATATAATGCCTTTCTTTGTCTTTGTTACAGTCTGTTTCAGGGTCTGTTTTGTCTGATATAAGTGTTGGTGGCTGGATTTTTTTTTTCACTCCCATTTACATGATAAATCTTTTTGTATCCCTTTACTTTCAGTTCAATCTGTATGTGTCTTTAGGTCTAAGGTGACTCCCTTGAACACAGTGTATGAGTCTTGTTATTTTTAACCATTCTGCCACTGTATGTCTTTTGATTGGAGCATTTAACCATTTACATTTAAAGTATTGAGAGATGTGCATTGCTTGCCATTTAAAAATTTGTTTTCTGGTTGTTTTTGTATTTCTTCTTTGTTCCTTTCTTCTTTTGCTCTTTCTTTGTGACCAGTGAGTATCTATAGTGTGTTGCTTGGTTTCTTTCTCCTTATTTTTTGTGTATACATCATAGGTTTTGGGCTTGTGGTTGCCGTGAGGTTCATATAGAACATCCAAAGTAAAAAGCAGTACATACAAATTTTTCCCAGCAGTTTTTTTTATAATAATTTTTTTATTATGTTAGTCACCATACAGTACATCCCTGGTTTTTGATGTAAAGTTCGACGATTCATTAGTTGCGTATAACACCCAGTGCTCCATGTAATACGTGCCCTCCTTACTACCCATCACCAGCCTATCCCATTCCCCCACCCCCCTCCCCTCTGAGGCCCTCAGTTTGTTTCTCAGAGTCCATAGTCTCTCATGCTTCATTCCCCCTTCTGATTACCCCCCCTTTCTTTATCCCTTTCTTCCCCTACCGATCTTCCTAGTTCTTATGTTCCATAGATGAGAGAAACCATATGATAGTTGTCTTTCTCTGCTTGACTTATTTCACTTAGCATTATCTCCTCCAGTGCCGTCCATGTTGCAGCAAATGTTGAGAACTCATTCTGTCTGATAGCTGAGTAATAGTCCATTGTATATATGGACCACAACTTCTTAATCCAGTCATCTGTTGAAGGGCATCTCGGTTCCTTCCACGATTTAGCTATTGTGGACATTGCTGCTATGAACATTGGGGCGCATATGGCCCTTCTCTTCACTACGTCTGTATCTTTGGGGTAAACACCCAGTAGTGCAATGGCTGGATCATAGGGTAGCTCAATTTTTAACTTTTTAAGGGACCTCCACACTGTTTTCCAGAGTGGCTGTACTACAACTTGCATTCCCACCAACAATGTAGGAGAGATCCCCTTTCTCCACATCTTCTCCAACAATTGTTGTCTCTTGCCTTGTCTATTTTTGCCATTCTAACTGGTGTAAGATGGTATCTTAGTGTTGTTTTGATTTGAATTTCCCTGATGGCTAATGATTTTGAACATTTTTTCATGTGTCTGTTAGCCATTTGTATGTCCTCATTGGAAAAGTGTCTGTTCATATCTTCTGCCCACTTTATGATTTGTTTATTTGTTTCTCGTGTATTGAGTTTGAGAAGTTCTTTGTAGATCTTGGATACCAGTCTTTTAGTGTCATTTGCAAATATCTTCTCCCATTCTGGGGGCTGCCTCTTAGGTGTTTTTTTTTTTTTTTTTTTACTGTTTCCATGGCTGTGCAGAAGCTTTTTATCTTGATGAAGTCCCACAGGTTCATTTTATCTTTTGTTTCTCTTGCCTTTGGAGATGTGTCATGAAAAAAGTTGCTGTGGCCGATGTCAAAGAGGTTGCTGCCTATGTTCTCCTCTAGGATTTTGATGGATTCCTGTCTCACATCGAGGTCTTTCATCCATTTGGAGTTTGTGTATGGTGTGAGAGAGTAAGTCAAGTTTCATTCTTTTGCATGTAGCTGTGCAATTGTCCCAGCACCATTTATTGAAGAGACTGTCTTTTTTCCACTGGATGTTTTTCCTGCCTTGTCAAAGATTAGTTGCCCAAAGAGCCAAAGATCCATTTCTGGGTTCTTTATTCTGTTCCATTGGTCTATGTGTCTGTTTTTGTGCCAGTACTATGCTGTCTTTGTGATCACAGCTTTGTAGTACAGCTTGAAATCCGGCATTGTGATGCCCCCAGCTTTGTTTTTCCTTTTCAACAATTCCTTGGTGATTCAGGGCCTTTTCTGGTTCCACACAAATTTAAGGGCTATTTCTTCCAGTTCTTTGAAAAATGTCATTGGTATTTTGATCAGGATAGCATTGAAAGTGTAGATTGCTCTGGGTAGCATGGACAGGGAAAAACATGCAGCCAAGGATCCTTTATCCAGCAAGGCTGTCATTCAGAATTGATGGAGAGATAAGGACCTTCCAGAATCGCCAGTCACTGACCAATTTTGTAACCATGAAACCAGCCCTACAGGAGATATTAAGGGGGGTTCTATAAAAGTAAAAAGGTCCCAAGAGTGATATAGAGCAGAAAGTTACAATCTATAGAAACAAAGACTTTACAGGCAACATGACATCATTAAAATCATATCTCTCAATAATCAGTCTCAATGTGAATGGCCTAAATGCTCCCATAAATGCCACAGGGTTGCAGATTGGATAAAAAGACATGACCCATCCATTCGCTGTCTACAAGAGACTCATTTTGAACCTAAAGATACATCCAGACTAGAAGTAAAGGGATGGAAAACCATCTTTCATGCCAATGGACCTCAAAAGAAAGCTGGGGTAGCAATTCTCATATCAGACAGATTGGGTATTAAACTGAAGACTATAGTTAGAGATACAGAAGGGCACTATATTATTCTTAAAGGATGTATCCAACAAGTGGATATGACAATTATAAATATCTATGCCCCCAACAGGGGAGCAGCAAGATACACAAGCCAACTCTTAACCAGAATAAAGAGACATATAGATAAAAATACATTAATAGTAGGGGACCTCAACACTCCACTATCCCAGCAGTTTTTAATTTTTTTAATTTAAATTCAATTAGCAAAGGTATAGTACATCATTAGTTTTTGAAATAATGTTCAATGATTCATTAGTTGAGTACAACCCAGTGCTCATATCATGTGCCCTCTTTAATGTCCATCACCCAGGTACCCCTCCCCCTGCCCACATCCCTTTCCACAACCCTCAGTTTGTTTCCTGGAGTCAAGAGTCTCATATGGTTTATCTCCCTCTCTGACTTCTTCCCATTCAGTCCCCCCTCACCCCTATTGTCCTCTGCACTATTCCTTATGTTCCACATATGAGTTAAACCATATGATAATTGTGTTTGTTTGACTGACTTATTTCACTTAGCATAATCCCCTCCAGTTCTAACCATGTCAATGTAAATGGTAGATATTCATCCTTTCTCATGACTGAGTAATATTCCATTGTATATATGAACCACATCTTCTTTATCCATTGATCCATCCATCTTCTTTATCTGTTGAAGAGCATCTCGGCTCCTTGCACAGTTTGGCTATTGTGGACATTGCTGTTATGAACATTGGGGTGCATGTGGTCCTTCTGTTCAGTACATATAAATTTGATGATCATTTAAGTTCAAAGACATTCAAAAAAAAAAAAACAGAAAAAATATTTTTCTTTTCCCCTTTCTCTTCCCTTTTGACCCCCTTCTCCAAATTTTATGTCTATGTTGTCATATTTTACATCTTCTTATTCATATTTTTCTTATGTTGAATTATGGCCTTTCTTTTCCATTTAAAGAAGGCCCTTTAACATTTTTTCTAAGGCTGGTGTAGTGGTGATAAGCTCATTTATCTTTTGTTATTCTGGGAAACTCTTTATCTCACCTTTAAACCTGAATGATAACCTTGCATGGTAGAGTATTCTTGTTTGTAGTTTTTTCCTCTTAGCACTTTGAAAATACCATGCCCCTCTCTTCTGGCCTGTAAAGTTTCTTCTGAAAAATCAGCTGATAACCTTATGCATTTTACCTTATTAGGTAACTTTTTATTTCTCTCTTGCTGCTTTTAAGATTCTTTCTTTATTTTTAACTTTTGACATTTTAATTATTATATGTTGTGGTGTGGGCCTCTTTGGGTTCCTCTTGTTTGGAACTCTGTGCTTCTTGGACTTGGATGTCTATTTCCCTCCTGAGGACAGGGAAGTTTTCAGTTATTATTTCTTAAAATAAATTTTCTGCATCTTTCTCTCTCTCTTCTCTTCTTCAGGAGCCCCTGTTATGCAAATATTCATTTGCTTCATGTTGTCAAAGACGTCTCTTAATTTATCTTCATTTTTACAAATTCTTTTCTCTTTTCAATGTTCAGCTTGTGTGCTTTCCATTACCCTGTCTTCCAGATTGCTGATACATTCTGAATCCTCTAATTTACTTTTGATTCACTCTGGTGTGTTTTTTTAATTTCTATTGTCTTCAGTTCTGATTGGTTCTTTTGTAAAATATACAAATCTCCTTATTGAAGGTCTCACTGAACTCTTCCACTCTTTTCTCCAGCCCTGTGAGTATCTTTATGATCATTACTGTAAAGTCTTTATCAGGCAAATTGCTTATTTCTGTTTCATTTATTTTACTGAGGTTGGTTCTCTTGTTTACTATTTTTTTAAAGATTTTATTTATTTGATAGAGACAGCTAGCGAGAGAGGGAACACAAGCAGGGCAAGTGGGAGAGGAAGAAGCAGGCTCCCAGCAGAGCGGGGAGACTGATGTGGGGCTCGATCCCAGGACCCTGGGATCACACCCTGAGCTAAAGGCAGACGCTTAATGACTGAGCCACCCCAGTTCCCCTGTTCTCTTGTTTAGAGCATATCTCTGTCTCCCCATTTTGCTTGACTTTCTGTGTTTTTTTCTATGGATTAGGCAAAATGGCTATTTCTAAATGAAGGGTGGTCCTGTGTGTGGTGACCCCTATGAGAATGTGTGTGCTTGGTGACTTTTGCTGGCTGGCTGGAGCTGTAGCTATATATGCTAATTACTGTTTTAAACTGTGGCTTTTTATAGAAAGAATAAAGAAAATAATAATAAAATTTAAAAAGTAATAAAAGAAAAAAGAACAGAGCTAAAAAGAAAAAATAAAAACAAAACAAGATGAGACAAATTTTAAAAAGTAAAAAAATTAAATTGAAAGAGAAAAACACACACAGAAAACAAAAACAACTATAGAATAACTGGCTTGTTTTCTTTGCTTGAGCCCCATAGGGCAACTGGTGTGGGCTTGTGGTCCCTGGGCTTGCTCAGGTCACTGAGTCACTGTGAGCAAGATCCTGCTCCTATCTGATCTTTTTTTTTTTTTAATATTTTTTTAATTTATTTATTCGACAGAGAGAGAGACAGCCAGCGAGAGAGGGAACACAAGCAGGGGGAGTGGGAGAGGAAGAAGCAGGCTCATAGCGGAGGAGCCTAATGTGGGGCTCGATCCCACAACGCCGGGTTCATGCCCTGAGCCGAAGGCAGACGCTTAACTGCTGTGCCACCCAGGTGCCCCTCCTATCTGGTCTTTGAAGGTGGGCGGTGGGAAAAGTGCTCCCACAGCTCCATGGCCCTTTAAACTCTGGCTTCTTTTTCTCTGCCCCAGCATGACTAGAGCTGTTGTGGGCTTGTGGACCCTGGACTTGCTGAAGTCAGAAGCTCACTGAGATGACCATACCTGCCTATTACAGTGTCTGGACTCTGCTCTGGTCTATGCATTTAAGGTGGGGAGGGAATGTAAACCCTGTCATTCTCCAGGCCCTCTGACCTGCAGAGATTTCCTGCAGCTCCTCCACTGCTTGCAGAGTTCTAGTCTTATCTCTTTTATATGCTAGTTGCTCTTTTAAACTGCAGCTTTTTTTCTGTGCCCAAGGACAGAGGGATCTGTTCCCAGCCGCTCAGTACTATCCCTCCATCCCTACTGCCGTTTGCAGTGTCAGGGGCAGTGGTTCCCTTTGTTACGTGTCTCTGTCTTTCTTGCTGTTCTTTGCCATTCTCCCTGTCTTTGGTTGTTCAGTAGCTGTTCATTTAGCCCTCAGTTCTTCAGGAGGAATTGTTCTATTAATAGGTGTAATTAGAGTGTTTCATGGAGGAGGTGAGTTCAGAGTTTTCCTACGTCACCATATTGAACAGGAACTCTTCCAGGCCTTTTATTTTTATCCATTCTGCCAATCTATGACTTTTGACTGGAGCATTGAAACCATTTACATTTCAAGTAATTATTGATAGGTATGTACTTATTGTCATTTTGTTAATTCTTTTCTGGTTGCTTTTGTATTTATTCTGTTTCTTCTTCTCTTGCTCTCTTTCCTTGTGATGTGACTTTCTGTAGCGTTATGCTTGGCTTTCTTGCTCTTTTTTTGGGGTAACTATTCTAGGTTTTGGATTTGTGGTTACCATGAAGTTCACGTATAACACCCTAAGTAAATAGCAGTCTAAATTAAGTTGATGGTCATTTGGACATATTCTACGTTTAACACATTCTTAAAAAATTTTTTTTACTCCCTCCTCCACAGTTTATGCACGTGTTGTCATATTTTACATATGTTCATACTTTTCTTACATCTAATTATGGTCTTTTCTTTTCCACTTAAAGAAGTCCCTTTAAAATTTATTTTAATGCTGGTTTAGTGGTAATAAGGTCTTTTCACTATGTTTGGGAAAATATATCTCCTTCAATTCTGAATAAACTTGCCAGGTATAGTGTTCTTTGTTATAGGTTTTTTCCTTTTAGCATTTTGAATATATCATGCCATATCCTTCTGCCATGCAACATTTCTACTGAAAAATTAGCTTACAGCCTTATGGAGTTTTCCCTGTATGTTACTATTTCCTTCTCTCTTGCTGTCTTTAAATTCTCTTTTTATCTTTAACATTTGAGAATGTATTATAATTTGTGATATGGACCTCCTTGGGTTCATCTTGTTTGGAACTCTGTGCTTCCTGAACCTGAATGTCTATTTCCTTCCTTGCATTAGGGAAGTTTCCAGCTTCAAATTATTTCTTAAGTTTTCTCTGCCCCATTCTTTCTCTCTTATCCTTCAGGGATCTCTGTAATGTGAATATATGTTCTTGTGATGTCCAAAAGATCCCTTGGCCTGTCCTCTTTTTTTTTTCCTGCTCTTCAGCTTGCGTGCCTTTCATTATCCTGTCTTTCAGTTTGCTGATCCATAATTCTGCATCCACTAATCTATTAATTTCCTCTAGTGTATTTTTCATTTCAGTTATTATCTTCTTCCACTCTGGTTCTCTTTTACATTTTCTATCTCTTTGTTGAAGGTCTCACTGAGTTCTTCCACTCTTCTCTCCAGCCCGGTAAGCATCTTTATAATCATTCAAGTCTTTATAGGGCATATTGCTTATGTCCATTTCACTTAGGTCTTTTTTCTGAGTTTTGTTCTTTGGTTTGGAGCATATTCCTCTGTCTCCCCACTTTGCTTGACTTTCTTTGTTTCTAAGAATTAGGTGGGACTGCTACTTCTGAACCTGAATGAATGATCTTATGTACGGTCATCCCCTGGGTAGACTGTGTATGCCTGGTGACTTTCACTGGCTGAATGGAGGTGTGGCTGGTGTTGGCTGGGGGTCATGGGGCACTCCATGCTAGGGCTTCCCTGGAGGATGGCCAAAGCTGAAGTGAGTGCAGGGCCGGGCAGTCCTGAGGCTCTCTACACAGTTCAAGCTGACATGGGTGCAGGCCCTGAGCGTCCCAGGGCTATACACATAGAGGATATGCTGGCAGGACAGCTGATGCCAAAGTGGATGCAAGCCCTCATGGTTGCAGGGCTCTACAAACAGAGGGCACCCTGGCAGGACAGCTGAGGCTAGGTGGGTGCAGGCCAGGTGGATCCTGGAGCTCCATGTACAGAGGATGCCCTGAAAGGGCAGCTAGAGCCAAAGCAGGCTGTGGGCTGGGAGGTCATCCTGGCAGGACAACAAAGCTAAAGTAGGTGTAGACCAGGGGTGTTCTGGGACCCTACATGCAGACGGTAGCCTAGAAGGACAGCTGACTGAGGTGGGTGCAGGCTAGAGGGGTCCCGGGTTCTGTGCGAAGAGGCCATTCTGACAGGACAGGTGAAGTTGAGGTGGATGCAAGTTGGGGCATCCTAGGGCTCTATGTGTAGAGGTCACATTGGCAGGATGGCTGAAGTTGAAGTGTGTGAGCTCGGGGGGTCCTGGAGCTTTCTGCACAAATAGTCCCATGGCAGGACAGCTGAAGCTGAAATAGGTGCAGGCTGGGATGTTCCAGGGCACACCACACAGAGAGTTCCCTGGCAGGGTGGCTAAAGCCAAGGCAGGAATCAGCCAGAAGGTTCCAGAGGACTCTGTGCAAGGGGTGCTCTACCAAGCCATGTGAAGCTGAAGTGGTGCAGACCTGGCATGTTCCAGGTTCTTTGCACCTGTGTACCTTGGCATATCAGCTGGAGTTGGAGTGAATGCTGACCAGGGGTATGCCAGTGTGCACCATCCTAGGGGCTGTCACTGTGGGACAACTGAAGCTGGTGCAGGCTAGGGGCCCAGGGCTCACTGAGGCAGCAATACGCATAGGGCAAAGAGACCCTTCTCCCATTCATGCTATCAAGGCAGAGGGAAAGTGTAAACAGTGGTGCCCACCAGCCTAGAGAGAATTCCAGCAGCTCTTCCATAATTTGGTGAAGTGCAAGGGCTGGCTCTTTTATGTACTAGTTGCTCTTTTAAATCATGGCTTTTGTGGGGCGCCTGGGTGGCTCAGTCGTTAAGCATCTGCCTTCGGCTCAGGGCGTGATCCCGGCATGATGGGATCGAGCCCCACATCAGGTTCCTCTGCTATGAGCCTGCTTCTTCCTCTCCCACTTCCCCTGCTTGTGTTCCCTCTCTCGCTGGCTGTCTCTCTGTCAAATAAATAAATAAAATCTGAACGAAAGAAAGAAAGAAAGAAAGAAAGAAAGAAAGAAAGAAAGAAAGAAAGAAAGAAAGAAAGAAAGAAAGAAAGAAAGAAAGAAAGAAAGAAAGAAAGAAAAGAAAGAGATATCCTTTTGTTGGATTGATACCTTTATGATTATATAATGACCTTCTCTAACTACAGTCTGTCTTAAGGCCTCTTTTATCTAATGCAAGTATGGCTACCTGAGCTACGTATTCCATACATATAGAAAATCTTTTTCCATCCCTTCATTTTTAGCCTATGTGTGTTCTTAAAGCCAAAGTGAGTCTCTTGTAGACCGCATAGAGATGGGTCTTGCTTTTTTATTCACTCAGGCACTCTATGTCCTCTGGTTCAAGAATCTAGTCTATTTACATTTAATGTGATTATTAGATTTGAACTTATTGTTATATATTAATTGTTTTCTGGCTGTTTTGTAATACTTTTGTTCTTTTCTTGTGCTCTGTGAATTGATTATTCTTCTGCAGTGGTATGCTTAGATTCCTTTTTTCTTTATCTTTTGTGTATCTACTGTAGTGTTTTGCTTTGTGGTTACCATGAGACTTATCTAAAACTCCTAAAAGTTATAAAAATCAGTTTTAAGTTAGTAACAATTTAATTTTGAATATATTCTAAGGCTCTCTATTTTTGATTCCCCCTTTACATTTTTGCTTTTGATGTTACAATTTACATCTTTTTATCTTGATTCTCCATTAACAAGCCATTGTAGTTTTAGTTATTTTTAGTACTTTTGCCTTGTAATCTTTGTACTGCCTTTACAAGTAATTAACCCACCATTAAAATCCGGTTAGACTCTTTTTTGTCCCATTTTTTATTAGTTTCAGAGGTAGAATTTAGTGATTCATCAGTTGCATATAACACCCAGTGCTCATTACATCACGTGCCCTCCTTAATGCCCATCACCCAATTATCCCTTCCCCCACCAACCTTCCCTCCAGCAACTCGTTTGCTTCCTAGAGTTCAGCATCTCTTATGGTTTGCCTCCCTCTCAATTTTCATCTTTTCTTTCTCCTTCCCTTCCCCTATGTTCATCTGTTTTGTTTCTTAAATTGCACATGAGTAAAATCGTATGGTATTTGTCTTTCTCTGACTGATTTATTTCACTTAGCATAATACCCTCTAGTTCCATCCACATCATTGCAAATAGCAAGACTTCATTCTTTTTGATAGATGAGTAATATTCTGTTGTATATATACCATTAGACTATTCTGAATTTAACTATACATTTCTCTTTATCAGTGCCATTTATCCTTTCATATGTGTTTCCTCTTACTAATTCATGCCCTTATGTTTTAGCTTAAAGTCTTTTTAGCATTTCTTTTTTTTTTTTTTTTTAAGATTTTATTTATTTATTTGACAGAGAGACAGCCAGTGAGAGAGGGAACACAAGCAGGGGGAGTGGGAGAGGAAGAAGCAGGCTCCCAGCAGAGGAGCCTGATGCGGGGCTTGATCCCAGAACGCTGGGATCACACCCTGAGCCAAAGGCAGATGCTTAATGACTGAGCCACCCAGGCGCCCCTCTTTTTAGCATTTCTTATAAGGTCAGTCTAGTGTTGCTGAACTCCTTCAGTCTTTGCTTGTCTAGCAAACTCTCTTGCAGTTATGAAGGACAACTTAGACTCAACTAATTTTTATATATAGGTTTTATATCTTACAACTTTACTGAATTTGTTTATAACTGTGTGTGTGTGTGTGTGTGTGTGTAGTCTTTAGGGTTTTTAATATGTAATACCATGCTCTCCTTCAATTCTAAAAGACAACTTTGCTGGGTATTCTTGGCTAGTAGGTTTTTTTTTTTTTTTCTTTCATCACTTTGAATATATCATCCCAATCCCTTCTGGCCTGTGAAGTTTCTGCTAATAAATCTGCTGAAAGTTATATGCGGCTCCCTTGTACATAACAAGGTGTTTTTCTCTTAATGCTTTTAAGATTCTCTCCTTGTCTTTAACTTTTGACAATTTAATCATAATGTGTTTTACTTTGTATTCATCCTTTTTTTAAAAATCTGCATTTCTTGAATCTACATGTCTGTTTCTTTCTCCAGGTTAAAGAAGCATTCAGCCATTATTTCTTTGAATTAACTTTCTGCCCCTTCTTTCTCTCTTTGCTTCCTGGTCTGTGTGATGATGTCCCATAATTCCCTTAAGCTATCTTTAATCATTTGTCTTTTGCTCCTATGATTGGATGAGTTCTACTTCCCTGTCTCAAGTTCACTGATTTTTTCTTATGATTGATCTATTCTGCTGTTCAATGCCTCTCTTGAATTTTTCAGTTCAGTAATTATATCCTTCAGCCTTGCAATCTGTTAGGTACTTTATTACATTTCCTTTCTCTATGTTGAAATTCTCACTTTGTTTATGAACTGCTCTCCTGATTTTGGTGAGCAGCTTTGCTAATTGAACTCTCTATCCATTATTTCACTTATCTCATCTTGTTCTTTAGTTGGGAATATAGTGTGTTTCTTCATTTTCCTTGACTCTCTGTGTTAATTTCTGTGTACTAGATAAAACAGCCACCTAAACCAGTCTTAACTGTGCTCTCATTGTAAGAGATGAAACTCATCTATCATCCTAGTCCATGGTTTTGATTGTCTCTTTAATCTTTGTGATTGTCCAAGCCACTATCTCTGTTCCTACTGGCTCCCAGTAGTTGAGGGTCACCAAGACTTGTCAGGATCCCAGAGGGAGAGATTGCAGTGAGCACCTACATGCAAGCAAGTTGGAAGCTGGATCCTTAGGCAGCACCTGGGAAAGTATGTACTTAGGCTCCATTTAGGGAGAAATGGAAGGTGGGTATTTTTGCTTCCTCTGTGTTGGGCCCAGGAGTATAGCTGTGTATGTAAGGACACAGTTGTAAGTGGAACTGTTTTCTTAATTTCTTTCTGATAGTTTGTTATTAGTGTATATAAATGCCACAGAATTTACTATATTGATTTTCTATCTGGCACCTTTCTTTAGTTCACTTATTAGTTGTGATAGTTTTTTGGTGCAGGATTTAAGGTTTTCTGTATATGGTGTCATGTCATCTGCAAGTAGTGACAGTTTTTTACTTCTTCCTTTCCAATTTGGATGCCTTTTAAAAAACTTAAGTATATTGACATACAACACTGAATTATTTTCATATGTATGTCATATTGGTTGATATTTTTATATACTACAAAATCCTCACAATAAGTCTACCATCTGTCATCATAAGTGTATTACAATATTATGGACTGTATTTCCTAGGCTATATATTACATCCCAAGGTCCAGTTATAAATCATGGGGTTGTATTAATCCATTTCACCTCTTTCACTCAACTTCCTCCTCTTCAAGTAACCAATAGTTTATTTCCTGTATCTTTGGGTCCATTTCTGGTTTTTTGTTCATTTGTTTTTTAGATTCTACATATAAGTGAAATCATATGCTATTTGTCTTTTCTGTCTGCCTTATTTCTTAGCATATTACACTCATCTTCAATTTCTTTCACCAATGTCTTACAGCATCAGTGTATAGATCTTTTATCTCTGGTTAAATATATTTCTAGGTATTTTATTCTTTTTCATGCAAACATAAAAGACATTGTTTTAATTTTCTATTTTAGTATATAAAAGTAAAAGATTTTTGTATATTGTTTACTCTTAAGTTTTTTGGTGGTGTCTTTAGGGTTTTCTATATATAACAGCATGTCATCTGCAAATATTGACATATCTGCATCTTCCAATCTGATTTGAATGCCTTTCATTTCATTCTCTTGTCTAATGGCCACAGCTAGAACTTCTAGTACTATTTAGAATGAAAGTGGTGAGTGTGGACATCCCTGTCTTATTATTGATCTTAAAGGAAAAGCTCTCCATTTTCCACCACTGAGTATGATGTTAGCTTCGGCCTTCGTGGTGTCGAGGTACATTCCCTCCCTACCCACTTTGTTGTAGTAGTTATCATAAATGGATGTTTATTTTGCCAAACACTTTTTCAGTATCTATTGATATGATCAAATAGTTTTTATCCTTCCTCTTGTTAATAGGAAAATTATATGGAATCCCTCCAAATAAGCTCTCATTTCTGACATGCATTGGGCCTTTGTGGTGAATATTAGAAACAAAAATTATTCTTATATCGATTGGTGCTTGCAGAGTGTCAAGAACCAAGCTAAGTATTCGAAGGAATGATTGTTTTCAATCTTCTAACAGACTCTGAGGTAGAAGTGTTTATTATCCTCATTTTACAAGAGGAAGTACAAAGAGTGAAGTCAAGATGGCGTTGAATCCTTGACTGACTGCCTACACTACCTGTGTTCACTGGACAATTTACCTAATTCCAGATTCTTCTTTAAGCATGGAGAACAGGATCGCTATTTTATAAAATCATTAGAAATAGTAAAATAGCCTAATACACACTGGGTTCTTGATTTTAAAACCATTTTAGAATACAGACTGTTGTTGAATCAACAATTTATCATCTGTCCCCTAAGAGAGACGGGGCCTTGCACCATAGATATGAGAATCGCCGTTAACCTCTGTTACCAGGCAGGTACCAGGAATAGTGTGACATAGCCTGGCATAAAAAGAAAAAAAAGTAGTCTGGAGTCACACAACAAGGGCATTCACATTCAGACACACTTTGGAGGCCTAAGAAACTACCCCACACTAGCTGTGGCTCACATGCTGACAGCTCTGACTCCCTGGTCTGTCGTTGAAATATTCTGTCTGCCTATTTTGTGACTGTGGGGTTGGAGAAGGCAAAGTGACTTTTCCAAAGTAGAACTCAACAGGGGTCTGCATCTCAGAGAGATGCTTAACCAACCTGTTGTAGCATTATCAATCAATTTTGAAGTACTTCTTGGATTCTTCTTGCATGAAAAATTCCTAGGAGTACAATAAACAAACAGGTTGCAAGGGCTTCAGTAAGATGACAGAGCAGCAGACAACAGGGACCTGGGGAGTTCGCTTTGGCAACAGGTTCAAATGTATTTTTGCAGACTTTGGTTAATGAAGTTTCTTGTCCCCTTGTGAGGGGCAGACCCAGATACCACTGCTTTTCTGCAGGTGTGTCAAAAGGTGGGAACCCTGGGAAAGAGAGGGTCAAGCCATATCCTCAGGGGAACATCAAAAGCAATCTATCTGAGCTCAGTGTCCTATGTGCCCCAGCTGTTACTCACAGATGCTTCCCCAAAAGGATCTCAAGTGCTTTTCCAGACCAAAGCTGGAATCTCCCTGACCCAAAAGAAACACACATCACCTTCCCATTGTGGCTGAAATATTGCTCATATTTATTAAAAAGGCAGAACATAATGCATCTGTAGGGATCCAGGTTCCACAGTTCTCAAAACACTAGTTGTAAATCAGCCTTAGGCTTGTCATTCCCTTGGGTGGAAGCAAAAGTGCTTTAATGAAATGGCCCCAGAAAAACTAGGCTATTGTACCATACTGTGAAGGCTACAGCTAATAAAGGAGCAGCCAAAGCTTGGAAACGAAGCAAAAGCTGCCCTTCTCTCCAGCCCAGAGTGCGGACATCTCTCTCTGAGCAGTAGCCTCAAGCGACATAGATGCATCCTCCCAACCAGCTCAAGAATGTGGTTTTCCTAAAGGCAGTGGAAGGGCAATCTGACAGTGTAATTGCCATTTTCAACGGACAACATAACCAGGTGCTGCAGTGTCTGGAGTGGTCTAGGGGGAGATTTCCTGAGGAGGAATTAGGTTCTATCTGGAACAGCTGGAAGAGAGAGAGACTTGGAGGTCCAATCACTCCGTTGCCTTCTTAAGAACATACCTGTGACTGGATCAAATGTACCTAAATTAAGGGATAGCGGGTACTCTTTCTACTGTAGTACTGTCTGTCTTTAAAGATTTCTTTCCAAACCGGGTGCAGTGCTCCTGTACAAAACCTGACACACTGACAAGTGGGCTCGTGTGCAAACATTACTCCCAGGGTTGGACGGTCCTGGTGGGTGGAAAGTATGCGCACAGAAGCAGAGATTGCAGTGCCCGGACTCTGTCCGGTATTTCCACCATAAGCATCTTTGCCACAAGCATTTTCACGGCCTAACTCATTGGGCCAGAAGGCAATTTGGCCATAAAAGATAAAACAACAAAAGAGGGACTTTACTAATGTCTTCATTATGTCCTTTTTAAGAGAAGTCTCCGTTTTCCACATCCTAGGATGCATATTTGTAACTGTATTACATTGTGAAAGAAGCTTTCTACCTTACCGTTCGCTCTTAGCAAAATGATGCATGTCTGTTGATAGATGTTCAAAAGTTCTATGGGACATGCGAAAGAAAAGCTGTAATGCATTTCGGAGTTATAACTGATAAACTACCATTTTCTATTACAGTGTGGTTTGCAGTCTGGCCTTATAGTCTTATTTCACACTCCAGTTTGTTACTGTATTTTATCAGGTTGATAAATGGAGTTATCATCCACTGTTTTAAGACTACCATGTATACTGGTCACAGACCACTAGGAGGGCTAAGATTCATGTGATATAAAAATGGGAATGTAGTTTGGTTTCATTTCTCTACTGACAATTATTTTCTCTCTGGCAGCAAACTGCCTTACAGCCAATTTACTTCGGTGGTGGAAATGCTCGCATCAAGCCTCTGCAGACCTGCCGGGAACAAGCTCCTCGGGTGCCTGGATGGGAATGAGGCAAGGTCACTTGATTCCAATAGGTAAGGAGATATCTTTGCAGAACAGAAGTTAATCGTGTACTGAGTCAACTCACCTCAAATTCAGAGCAGCTGGAAGGAGTTAACGAGCAAACAGTAAGTTTGCCTGCAGTAGGGGCTGAGATCTTGCTCAGGCTCTCCCAGACTCAGGAGTGCGGTTTGATACAACATGACCAGGCCGCAAAGGCAAGGCCCGTTTAGATTAAAGTGGCGCACAGGTATCCTCTTTAACTCTGGGTAGCTGGTGTTGGAAAGCGGGTAGAGTTCACCGTGTTCAGTTACCTGCTGCCACGCACCCCCCCCCCCCAACTCTGTACTACCTGTTATGAGCTATGCTTCAGCTGTGAGGAAATGCTGGCTGGAGTAGACACACCACCATGCACATGGTCAGTGGCAGGCATCCCTGGGTGCTCTGCAAGGCTGCCATCCTCCCTCCGAAAATGTGGCAAATGCGACACCCAAGGTTCCAAGACTTGTTGCAGATCCCTTCTTAAAACTCATGATGGTCCTGGAGTTCAGAGCTGGAGAGAGCACTGCCTCTCCTCTGAAAGAAGGCTGAACCCCTTGATTCTTGTACATCTAAGATATTTTTTCCACAGTAAGTACACTGTCCATTGTGCTCCTGAAAGCTGGAGACAGGCAAGCACCTGATGTTCCAGGATCATGCTGCCTCCAGACTTGCAAGCACTTAGGTCTGGGAGCGAGGCTGAGAAGGGAAGGAGCCCAGCAACTAGGAAAATTAGCAAGACTTGCCCCTTCAAGTAACTAGACACTATCAAATGCATATTAAAAACATCTACAAGAGTTTTTGCCCTATGTGCACATTAAAACCTACCATCATTTTACATTCCCTGGCAAGAGGCAACATGTTCCAGCAGAGCCAGGCTAGGCCACTACTCAGTCCCTGCTACCCCCGCAGGTAGGTGGCACCGGGTGGCTCCTGCCCCAGCGCATTAATGTGTGGGAGGGCACCTGCTGCAGCCGCTAACTTCTCGCCGAGCTTCTGGTTCACCAGCTCCAGGTGGCGACCATTCTTCCGTGCCTGCCTCAATGACCTCTTGACCTTCTTCACCCGATCCCGAAGCTGTTTGTTCCGCTTCTCCAGAGTGGCCACCTTCTGCTGCAGTTTCTTGACATGGTCCTCCTCCTCGAACAGAGCCTTCTGCACTGACGAGCACATGAGCTGTTGGGGTGAAAATGCCATGGGAGAGGCAGGTGAGTTTCATAAAACCTCCAAGTTCCCTGGATGTGGTCAAGTACAAAGAGTCTGACAGTCGATGGCTCCAACCCCAGAATGAGGACAACCCTCAAGGCTCCTTCTTGGTTTCACCCTATGAACCCCCTGCCCTAACAACAAATATAAAGACCCTCTTTGGGGTACCTTCCATAGTTCAAGCCATTGCAGGGTTGTTTTTACATGCTTACCATCTTCTATACTATACTATTGAGCCCCTGAGGGGGTTGGTGACTTTTCACATTTTGCTCTGATTCAGCAATTTTGCCTATTAAATTCTAATCTGGGTTTAAGACCTTTCCCAGGAAAGCCAAAGTGTGAGGATCAGCCATCGAGGTAGCTCTACTTAAAGGGCTTTGCCTGCATCAAATACCCCCTCTGGGAATTATTCTGGTCATGGCAGGATGGGCTTGAAGGAAGGGACACTTTTAAAACTGAGGTTTTTGTTCTTACCTAAGCCACCCGGGGTTCTTTTGGTTGTTGTGGGTTTTTTTTTTTTTTTTTTACAGAAGTTACTCTAAATTTCGTTACATCAGTCAATAAAGAGCGAGCTCCAATAAATCCAAGAGACCAAAACCCAAAAATATACAAAGTGGGGAGCCTGGCTGGCTCAGTCGGTAGAGCATGTGACTCTTGATCTCGGGGTTGTGGGCTTGAGCCCCACACAGGTGTAGAGATTACTTAAATCTTTAAAAAAAAATACACAAAGAATACGGATAGGTCACTGGAAAGGAAATATAAATAAGATATGTGCAAATTAGGGCTATAATGAATTGCTGTTTATGAGACTGGAAAAATCAAGAAGTCAATAGTTGGAGACATAGGCACTATTATACTGTGGGTAGAGAGTAAACCTGTATAAAAAGTGATTTGGCTATACCTACCAAAATGAAAACTGCATATACCCTAGTCATTTTGGAACTTCATCTCATACTTCCACATGTACAAACATATAATATTGTTCTAAGATTGAAGAGTGACAGTAGCATCACGGCCACCTAAGACATCCTCATTTTTGTCCCCCAACCCAACAATAAAAATTGAGCATCCATCCCTAAACATTAGTGCCTTTGAGAGAGCTATGGGATCCAGCACCATATGCCAAGGGATCCAGGAAGAGTCTGGGCCACCCATGTATCAGGTAACAGGCAGAGAGACCCTATTCCTACCTAGGAACCCTACAGTCACCTGTGAGCCAGTTTCAGGGTCTCTCAAAGAAAACAAATACAGCCAACAGGTATATGCAATGGTGCTAAACATCACTACTCATTGGAGAAATGAGAATCCATACCACAATCATCACCTTCTACCTATTAGAATGGCTATTATCAAAAAGTGACATAAGAGGATCCTGAACTCCTCTCCTCCCATGCACACACCAAATCTACAGCTACCTAAAGAACTATTTCCTCTGAAAAATAAAAAATTAGTTGAGTGACTTCTATGTATTATACAAACAAGTAAAAAACCCACACTGAAAGAGAAGCCAAGACACACACCATCGACCACAGCCCGTAACAGGGGACTCACACCTCTGAGCTTTTCCTTGAGGAGCAAAGGATTTGAACCCCAACTTTTAAGTTGCATATCTGAGAGAAGAGCCCCTGCACAACAGGTAGCTTTGAAAGCCACCAGGCTTATGTCCATGAGACTCACAGGCTCTACAAAACTAAAAACCTCACGGCAACCACCCCTCAGGACCCAGGCAGGAGGCAGCAGACCGAAAAGCACGCCAGCTTTCTGTGAAAGAAGTTGATTTGCTTATCTTAGAGTTTTGGCCTGATAAGCAGACTTCTAATTTAACACACAACTGAAGGCCTACTGATAAGACTCTGCAAAGACTGTGGAGGCCTGTGGGTGTCATCTTCACGCTCTCCCTATGTCCCAGGTTATCTCCAAGAAAGGAGCTTGTCTACACATCTGGCACCCTGGCTTTTGTGTCTGATGCTCAGAGGACACATCCCTTGAGAACGTGGCAGATGTTCATGGGTTCATTAGAACACTTAATAAATGTCTAGCATCACAGCGCTCAGCACAGAGGGGCAGGCCGAAAAGCCCATCTTCCCCTGAAAGAGAGAAATCTGCAAACTTTAAAAGTTGCTACCTGAAGTTCTGCTTCCCAGTCAGCATGAATCCATGTGCTGACTGAGATCCTCCCCTTTGAGACACTGAAAAGTCTTGGCACAACCTCCACTACTGGGAGCCAGTAACAGTAAAGTAGGCTTCTTGGACAGTCACAGAGGTTGACAGACAAGAGCTAATAAGCCAGGGAAGAATGGGAGACTTGGCTCATTTATCTAATGCAGAGAAACCAATACAGAGAATAGACAAAATGAAGAAACAGAGGAATATGTTCCAAACAAAAGAACAAGACAAAACCCCAGAAAAAGACCTTAATGAAATGGAGATAAGAGATTTACCTAACAAGGAGTTCAAAATAACAGTGATAAAGATGTCCACTGAATTCAGGAGACTAACACATGAACCAAGTGAAAATTTCAACAAAAATAGAAGAAAGTACCTAATAGAAGTGACAGATGAAGAAGACAATAACTGAACAGAAAACTACTACAAAGGAGGTAAACAGCATACTTAGACACAGAAAAAAGGATCCATGAGCCCAGGGCAGTGGAACTTACCAATCACTACAGAAAAAAGGAAAAAAAAAGATTTAAAAATAGTGAAGATAGCTTACGGGATTTGGGGACCCCATAATGTGAATGTTGGTCTGCTTGATGTTGTCCCCTAAGAGGAACAGAGAAAGAGGCAGAAAATGTATCTAAAGAATAATGGCTGAAAACTTCGCTAACCTGGGGAAGGAAACAGGCATGCAGATCCAGGATGCCTAGAATATTAGCACTGAGATACACTGTGATTAAACTGTCGAAAACAAGGAATCTTAAAAACAGGGCAAAAAAAAAAAAAAAAAACTTGCTACGCACAAGGGGACCCTCCCCACCCCCAATACACACACGAGACTATCAGCAGATTCTTCAGCAGAGATTTTCCAGGCCCATGGAGACTTGCATGATATATACAGGCATACCTCGTTTTGTCGTGCTTCACAAATACTGCATTTTCTACCAGTTGAAGATTTGTGGCAATTTGCTGAATAAGTCAATTGATGCCATTTCACCAATATTTGTTCACTTTGTGTCACGTTTTGGTAACTCTTCAAATATTTCAAACTTTTCCATTATTATATGTCAGAGTGACCTAGGATCTTTGATGTTACTCTTCTAGGGTATCACTAACCACATCCACGAAGGTAAACTTAAATGTGTGTTATCTGACTCTTCCACCAACTGGCCATTCCCCCCATCTCTTTGCCTCACCTTGGGTCTCCCTATTCCCTGAGACACAACAATAGTGACATTAGGCCAGTTTATAATCCTACAATAGCTTCTGAGGGTTCAACTGAAAGGAAGAGTCACACATTTCTCACTTTAAATCAAAAGCTAGAAATAATTAAGCTTAGTGACGAAGGCATGGCAAAATCTGAAACAGGCTGAAAGCTAAACCCCTTACACCCAATAGTTAGCCAAGCTGTGAATGCAAAGGGGAAGTTCTTGAAGGAAATTAAAGGTGCTACTCCAGGGAACAGACAAATGGGGAGAAAGCAAAACAGCTTTACGGCTGATGTGGAGAAGTTTTAGTGGTCTGGAGACATTAACCCAGCCACAGGATTAAGCCAAAGCCTCACCCAGAACGATGTCCTAGTTATCTTCAACCCCATGAAGTCTGAGAGAGGTGAGGAAGCTACAGAAGGAAAGTATAAAGCTAGCAGAGGTTGGTTCATGAGGTTTAAGGAAGACACCGTCTCCATAACCTCCAAGTGCAAGGTGAAACAGCAAGTACAGAATCAGAAGCTGCAGCAAGTTCTCCAGCAGATCTACCTGAGATCATTAAGAGATTTTCAATGTAGAGGAAACAGCCTTCTATTGGAAGAAGATGCCAGCTAAGGCTTTCATAGCTAGAGAGGAGAACTTAATGCCTGGCTTCAAAACTTCAAAGGACTGGCTGACTCTTTCCTTAAAGGCTAATGCAGCTGGTGACCTTAAGTTGAAGCCAATGCTCATTTACCATTCTGAAAATCTTAGGGCCCTTAGGTGGTATTATGCTAAATCTACTCTGTGTTCTATAGACAGAACAAAAAAGCAGGCTGAACACACATCTCTTTACAACATGGTTTACTGAATAATTTAAGCCCACTGCTGACACTTGCTCAGAAAAGAAGAACTCTTTCAAAATATTATTGACAACGTATCTGGTCACCCAAGAGCTCTGATGGAGATGTACAATGAGATTAATGTTTTCATACCTGCTAACACAATAGCCATCTGCAGCCCACGGATCAAGCAGTCACTTTATATTTCAAGTCTAATTATCTAAAAAACACACTTTGTAAGGCTACAGCTACCACAGATTCTGGTTCCTCTGATGATCTGGGCAAAATAAAAACTATTCTAGATGCCATTAAGAACATTCATGATGCATGGGACAAGGTCATACATCAACATTAACAGGAGTTTGAAAAAAGTTGATTCCAACCCTCATGGATGACTTTAAAGGGTTCAAAACTTCAGTGGAGGAAGTCACTGCAGATGAGGTGGAAGTAGAGGAGAACTAGAATTAGAAGTGGAGCCTGAAAATGGGACTGAGTTGTTGGAATCTAATGATAAAACTTGAACAGATGAGTTGTTTCTTGTGGATGAACGAAAGAAAGTGGTTTCTTGAGATGAAATCTCCTAATGAAGATTGTTGAAATGTAAACAAAGTATTTAGAATATTATATAAACTTAGTTGATAAAGCAGCAGGATTTGAGAGGATTGACTCCAATTTTGAAAAGTTCTATGGGTGAAATACTATCAAACAGCCTCACATGCAATGGAGAAATCCGTCCTGAAAGGAAGATCACTCTGGCAACCACCTTTTGCAACCACCACCCTGATCAGTCAGCAGCCATCAATGATTACTACTTTCTGCAAATTCAGATGATGCTTAGCAGTTTTTAGCAAAGTATTTTTAAATTAAAGTATGAACAGACCCCAGTATAATGTAAACATAACTTTTATATATACTGGGAAACAAAAAACCTCATTTTACTTGCTTTATTGCAATGTTCACTTTAGTCTGGAACTGAACCCACAATATCTCACAGGTATGCCTATTGACACAGAGGGGAAAGGAAAAAACTGCCAACCAAGAATACCCTACCCAGCAAAACTGTCCTTCAGAATTGAAAGGGAGAGTTTTCCAGCCAAGCAAAAGCAAAAGGAATTCATCACCACTAGACCCACCTTTCAAGAAATATTAAAAGTTGTTCTTTAAGCTGAAAAAAAAGGTAATATATGAAAGTATAAATCTTACTGGTAAAGGTAAATATATACTAAAATTCAAAATAATGTAATGTGATAAAGGCAGTAGGTTAATCACTTATAAAGCCAGTATGAAAATTAAAAAACAAAAGTAGTAAAAATAACTATATACATAGTTAATGGATAAAAAGGTGTTGTAAATTGTGACAACAACAAATGGAAAGGGAGAGTTAAAGTGTAGAGCTTTAGAATGCTTTCAAAAATAAGTTCTTATCTTTAAAACACTGTCTTAAGTTGTTTTATATAGACTTCATGGTAACTACAAAATAAAAACCTATAGTAGATACACAAGATAAAGAGCTCTAAGCAGCCACTACGGCAAATCATCAAACAACAGAGAGCTATAGAAAAAGGAATAGAGGAATCACAAAACAACCAGCAAACCGTTAACAAAATGGCAAAAAGTATTTATCAATTATTAAATGTAAATGGTCTAAATGTTCTAATCAAAAGGAATGGTTTAATGGCTCAAATACATGACCCACTTATATGCTGTCCGACTCACTTCAGCCTTGAGAACACACAGAGGGTGAAAGGATGGAAAATGATATCCATGCAAATGGAAACTAAAGAAAAGCTGGGTAACTACATGGTTATCAGAAAAATAGACTTTAAGAGAAAGGCTATAATAAACACAGATCATGATGTAATGATAAAGGAATCAATTCATCTATCCTACAGAGGAGCACCTAAATATGCAAAGGAAATATTAATAGACCTAAAGGGTGAAATAGACAGTCGTACAATAGGTGACTTTACTATCCCTCCATCAAAAATGAATAGATTATGCAGACAGAAAAATAAGGAAACACTGTACTTAAATTACATGTTAAACCAGATGGACCTAACAGATATATACAGACTATTTCACCCAGAAACAGCAGAATATACATTCTTCTGAAATGCACATGGAACATTCTCCATGATCAATCCTATATTAGGCATCACATCGTACATCTTAATAAATAAGAAAACTGAAATCCATTAATTAAGCTGCTTTTCTAATCAAAGTGGTATTAATTACAGGAAGAAAACTGGAAAATTCACAAATACGTGGAGATTAAGCATGCTCCTGACCAATGGGTCAAACAAGTAATCAAGACAAAACACACACACACAACATACCAAAACTTACAGAATGCAGTAAAATATGAGAAACAAGAAACTTCAAATAAACAACCAAACTTTACACCTCAAGGAACTAGGAAAGGAAGAAAATACAAAGCACAAAGTTAATGAAAGGGAGGAAATAATAAAGATCAGACCAGAAAGACGTGGAGAATAAAAAGACTACAAAAAAGATTAGTGAAACAGAATAAACCAGAAATCAAAGAGATGTTTCAACTTTTACCACAGAAACTGGACAATGAGAAGAAATGGACAAATTCCTGGAAACATACAACCTACCAAGAGTGATTCATGAATAAATAGAAAATCTGAACTATCTGAATAGTAAGGAGATCGAATCAGTCATCTGTAATCAAAAACCTGCCCAAAAAAGTCCAGAACCACATGACTTCAGTGATGAATTCTACCAAAATTTAAAGAAATAATACCATTCCTTGTGCAAGCCTTGATACCAAAATCTGACAAGGATACCACAGAAAACAAATTATAGGTCAATATCCCTGATGAACATATATGAAAAAATCCTCAACTTATTAGCAAATGAAATTAAACATAAGATCATACACTACAATCAAACAGGATTTATTCCAAGGATGCAAAGGTGGTTCAACATCTGTAAATCCATCAATGTGATACATCACATTAATAAAATGAAGGAAAAAAACCATATGATCGTCTCAATCAATAGAGAACAAGAAATTGACAAAATTTAACATCCCTTCATGATAAAAACTCTCAGTGATATAAAGGGAATGTACCTCAACATAATAAAGGCCACACATGAAAAGCTCACAGCTAACATCACACTCAGTGGTGAAATGCTAAAAGATTTCCCCTAAGATTAATGAGAAGACAGGGATACCCACTCTCACCACTTTTAAGTCCTAACAACAGCAATTAGACGAAAAGAAAAGGCATTCAAATTGGAGTTAAAAAAGTAAAACTGTCCCTATTTATAGAGAACATGG
Source organism: Ursus americanus (assembly GCF_024610735.1). Taxonomy (NCBI): domain Eukaryota; kingdom Metazoa; phylum Chordata; class Mammalia; order Carnivora; family Ursidae; genus Ursus; species Ursus americanus. The sequence continues at coordinate 25,681,724 of NC_142157.1, read as the reverse complement.
TATCACATTTAGAAAACTCTAAAACTCCACAAAAAACCTGTTAGAATAAAGAAGTTCTGTAAAATTTTAGTAGACAATATATTAAAATTAGCTGTGTTTCCATACTCTAATAAACTATCAAAAATAGAAATTAAGAAAACCCATTTATAACTATACCAGAAGGTATACAAAATTTAGGAATAAATTTAAGCAAAGAGGTACAAAAAACTGTAAAATTAAGTTTAATCCCTATCTAAATTCTAATGGAATTTTTCATAGAAATGGAAGAATCATAAAGTTTGTATGTAACCACAAAAGTCCCTGAATAACCAAAGCAATTTTTTTCAGTTTTTAATGTTTTTTTATTATATTATGTTAGTCACCATACAGTACATCCCTGGTTTCTGATGTAAAGTTCCATGATTCATTAGTTGCGTATAACCCCCAGTGCACCATGCAATACGTGCCCTCCTTACTACCCATCACCGGTCTATCCCATTCCCCCACCCCCTCCCCTCTGAAGCCCTCAGTTTATTTCCCAGAGTCCATAGTCTCTCATGGTTCATTCCCCCTTCTGATTTTGAGCAACAAAGTTGAGACAACACACTTCCTAATTTCAAACTATATCACAAAACTGTAATCAAATAGTATGATACTGGCATAAAAACAGACACATAGATCAATAGAACACAGTCCAGAAACAAACCCATGTATATACAATCAATTAATTTACAATAGGGAGAGAAGAATATACAATGGGGAGAAGACAGTTTCATCAATAAAGGGTTCTGAGAAAACTGGACCCCCATCTTACAACATACACAAAAATTCACTCAGAATGAATTAAAATACTTGAATTGGAAGACCTGAAAATATAAACTCGACACTGGTCTTGGCAATGAATTTTTAGATTTAACACCAAAAAAGCAACAAAACCAAAAGTAAATAAGTGGGACTCCATCAAACTAAAAAGCTTCTGCACAGCAAAAGAACCATGAACAAAATGAACAAACCACCTAGGGTAGACTGGGTGGAGTACGAGCATCCTGAACTCAACTTGTCCCACAGACACACAGAGACAACAGAGTATGGCAACTCTCCCTGAAAACAGAGCAGACCCTCCACAGCTAGCTGTAGAGGGAAGGCCACACTGAAAAGGGTAAGAAGGGGGAGAAATGCAGTCGGGAACTAAACCCCTGGTACTACCAACCACAAAAGTAAGGAATACCACAAACATAGAAAAGAGAGGGAATCACACCCCACGCGGGGCACTAACCACCTGTCCTAGGAACTCACACTGGGAAAACAAGTCCCCATACAGTCTGGCATTGAAAGTCAGTGGTTCTTAACTCCAGGGGAGCCTAAGGAGCCTAAGGTGATAGGAAACTGAGTTCCCACCCTTAAAGAGCCAGCATTCCAACTAACTCTGCACAAACACAGTTTGAAAAGTACCTAGGATATATGTGAAAGAGATTTGTTGACTAATTTTAGGATGAGCGCCAGAAGTGCAGCCATCTGCAGGAGATTTCTCCAGGAACAAAGGTGCTGAGAGGTACTGTTTTTCTTGCCTTCCCCCACCCTAGACAGCCTGACACTTGGAGAGCATTAACATTGGCTGTCACATCTACCTTGCTAGCACTGCAAACCCCACCCTAGCAGGCAGTCCTCCAAAGTGGTTCCTGTCCCACCACACCCAGCAGGCAGCCCAGGATGGGACCGGCACCTCTCCGAAGTGTCTCCTGCCCTGAGGTGGGGGTAGCTAACACCATACACCAGTACCCCCACAGCTCCTTTAGCCAAGCCTCTCATTGGATGTGCAGGGAACAAGCCCTTCTAATCAGTACACTCACAGCTGTCCTAGCGGTAAGTGCTGACACCCAGGTTAATTGCCAGCCCCACCCACCAGACAGCCTAGCCTCTAAATTGCACATAGGGAGCAAGACCTGTACACCAGTGTGCCCATGGCATGTAAAGTGGGTCATTGCAGCCAGCTGAGCTGAGGGCCATCTCCTTTTACCAGCATGTTCACATCAATCGTGATTCAGCCACAACAAGAGAACATACACGGCCCACGCAGGGGACACCCCTGGAGCACCTGGCTCTAGTGACCAGAGGGAACTGGACCACAGGGCACTATAAGATCCCATATACATAAAGCCACTACTTTCAAAACTTAGTTTGCCTACTTAATACATGGAAACAAGCACAAAGAATTAGACAAAATGAGGACACAGAAGCATATATTGCAAATGAAAAAAAGACAAAATCATAGTAAAAGAGCTAAATGAAACAGCTAAGCAATATGGCTGATAGAGTGATGGTCATAAAGATATTCACTGGACTTGAGGGAAGAGTAAATGAACTCAGTGAGAACTTCAACAAAGAGACAATATAAAACAGAGCCAAGGAATACACTAACGGAAATGAAAAGTACACTAGAGGGAATCAACAACAGATTAGAGGATGCAGAAGAATGGATCAACTCGCTGGAAGACAGAGTAATGGAAAGTAATCAAGCTGAGCAGCCAAAAGATAAAAGTATATTAAAGGAGAAGGGAAGATGGCAGCAGAGTAAAAGGACCCTAAGCTCACCCACCCCAAGAATATAACTAGATCATTATCAAATCATCCTACACACCCAGAAATCAACCTGAAAACTGGCACAACAAGCTCCACAACTAAAGGTGGAGAAGAGGCCACACGGAAGAAGGTGGAAAGTGCAGAGACATGGTTTGGGAGAGAAACAGATCATGGTCGCTGAGGTCATGGAGAAGGGTGAAAGACAGGAGTGCATAGGGGAAATGAATCCCTGTAGCAAGTGGCTTAGAAAGTGAGAGAGGCCAAATTTTCTGATTTTTGGCAACCAGTGGGGCTTAAAGTCTGGAGTGTTAAAGGTCAGTGGGCTTTGCTTGGAGAGAGCCCAGAGTGCACTGGGGCTGCTCTTGGAGAGAAGGCAGGGCGAACGGCCTGCAACATACAGCATGGAAACTCATCTGAAGAGTGGGAACACAGTGGGGAGGTTATTTGCCCATCTCTGACTGCATCCCACAGAGCCAGCATTCATGGAGAGAACCCTCCTAGGGAACAAAGGAACTGGCAGGTGCCATTTCCCTCCCCAGCTCCTCAGCATAACCACAGAACCACCTGCAGGAATCAGTGTAAAGCAAACACTGGCTGCCTAATTTGCTTACACCAAGCCTCCCCCCAACCCACTCCAGTGGAATGGAGTCCCAGTCATGATTGCTTTAGTCCCAGCATGGCAGGCCCTATCCCCCAGAAGACCAACCCAAACCCTTACCCACAGCATATCTCCTGAACCAGGGGCTTTGCAGGACCTCAGTTCTGGCAGTGGTGGTAACAGATTTCATTTCATAAGCAGACCAGAACACAGCTAGTTAAAAATTGCCACATTCAGGCCAGGGACCAAACACTGCCCACAAATAGAGCCTCTGCAGATGACTGGCCTGAAAGATAAAGGGGCAAGGGGTAAACAGCAGAGTGCATACAACACACACTGGAGATGCTCCCTGAAGTGCCAGACCCTGAGGAACAAAGGACACTATACAGCAGGGCACTACAAGATTTCTTCTTCATAAAGCCATTACCCTCAAGAACAGGAGATGTAGCTGACCTTCCTAAGAAGCAGGCACAGAGGCTTAGACAACAGAGGAATTTTCCCAAATGAAACACCAGGACAGGACCACAACCAGAGACCTATGTGAAACAGAGAATTTAAAATAATGATCAAGAAGATACTCACAGGGTTTGAGAAAAGAATGGAAGGCATTACTGAGACCAATTAACACAGAGATAAGAAATAACAAAGATAAAGTACTTACTCAACAAAGTAAACATGCCTTGATGGAAAGAACAGCAGGCTGGAAGAAGCAGAGAAATAAATTAAGGATCTAGAAAACAAGAGTAATGGAAAGTAATCAAGCTGAACAAAAGAGAGAAAAAAGATTTATGCAAAATGAGAATACTTAGGCAATTCAGTGACTGACTTCATCAAATGTAATAACATTCACGTTATAGGAGTCCCCAAAGAAGAGGGAGAAAAGGAGCCAGAGAGTTTATTTTAAGAAATAATAGCTGAAAACTTCCCTTATCTGGGGAAGGAATCAGATACCCAGATCTAGGAGGTACACAGAACCCCCCAACAAAATCAACAAAAGCAGATCCATACCAAAACATATTGTAATTAAAATGGTAAAATATAGTGACAAAAAATATTAAAAGCAGCAAAAGAAGACAGTGACACACAAGAGAAACTCCCTAAGGCTAGCAGGGGATTTTACAGCAGAACTTTCAGACCCGAGGAAGTGGCACGATAGAGTCAAAGTGTTGAATGGGAAAAATCTGCAGTCAAGAATACCCTATCCAGCAAGGACATTACACAGAATAAAAGGAGAGAGAACGAGCTTTCCAGACAAACAAAAACTAAAGGAGTTCATGAGCACTAACCCAGTCTGCAACAAATATTAAGGGGGATTCTTTGAGAGGAAAGGAAAACGAAAAGTAATAGTATGAAGGGAGGAAACACAAAAGCAAGGGGAAAAGTGAGTATTTCTGTAAAAATATCAAGGAACTCACAAAATAAAAGGTTGTAAAACGTGAAGCCATATACCAAAATCACGGAGAGGAGTAAACAATGGGTTCAAACGTGACCCTCACCGTATAGACCACTATGTACAGAGAGTGTTATATACAAACCTACTGGCAACCACAAACCACAAACCACTAATAAGGGATACCTGGCTGGCTCAGTCAGTTGAGCATATGAATCTTGGTTTCAGCTCAGGTCATGATTTTGGGGTTGTGAGATCAAACCTCTAGTCAGGCTCCTCACTCAGCAGGGAATCTGTTTGAGATTCTCTCTCTCCCTCTCCCTCTGCCCACCCCACCTCTCACCCTAAGTAAATCTTATTTAAAAACACTAATAAATATGCAAAGAATAAAGAAAAAATCCAACTCTATCACCAATGAAAACAAGAAAGGATGAGAGAAAATCTTCAGAAACAACCACAAAACAAATAATGACCATAAATACATATCTATCAATAATTACTTTGAATGTAAAAGGACTAAATGCTCCAATCAAAACACAAAGGATGACAGAACAGATAAAAAATAAAAGACCCATCTGTATGCTGCCTAAAAGGGACTCATTTTAGACCTAAAGCCATCCACATACTGAAAATGAGGGGATGGAGACATATTTATCATGCAAATGGATGTCAAAAGAAAGCCAAACTATCAAATCTTGTATCAGACAGACAATTTTTTGTGATCGTTTTTTTATTTAAATTCAATTAGCCAACATATAGTACATCATTAGTTTCAGACTTTAAAACATTGACTGTAATAAGAAACAAAGAAGGACATTATATAATAAAGGGGACGATCCAAGAAATAATTGTAAATATTTATACACCCAACATGGAGCACTCAAATACATAAAAACAGTTAATAACAAAGGAACCAATTGATAATAACACAATAATAGTAGGGGACCTTAATGTCCCACCTAAATCAATAGATCAGCTAAACAGTAGATGAGTAAGGAAAGCAGTGGCTTTGAATGACGCGCTGGACCAGATGGACTTAATGGATATATTCAGAACATCCATCCTAAAACAGAAGAATACACATTCTTTTCAAGTGCACAGGGAACATTCCCCAGAATAGATCACATATTAGCCCACAAAACAACCCTCAACAAATTAAAGAAGACTTAAGTTATATGAGCCATCTTTTCTGACCACAATGCTATGAAACTAGAATTCAACCACATGAAAAAATCTGGAAAGACCACAAATACATGCTACTAAACAATGAATGGGTCAACCAGAAAATAACACGAGATATAAAGTACATGGAAACAAAAGAAAACAAAAACAAAATGGTTCAAAACCTTTGGGATACAACAAAAGCTGTACAAAGAGGGAAGTTTATAGAAATACAGGCCTACCACAAGAAGCAAGAAAAAGCTCAAACAACCTAACCATACACCTAAAGGAGCCCACGGAATGGGAGAAGATATTTGCAAATGATGCTACAGATAAAAGACTGGTATCCAAGATCTACAAAGAACTTCTCAAACTCAATACGCGAGAAACAAATCATAAAATGGGCAGAAGATATGAACAGACACTTTTCCAATGAGGACATACAAATGGCTAACAGACACATGAAAAAATGTTCAAAATCATTAGCCATCAAGGAAATTCAAATCAAAACCACACTAAGATACCACCTTACGCCAGTTAGAATGGCAAAAATTGACAAGGCAAGAAACAACAATTGCTGGAGAGAATGTGGAGAAAGGGGATCCCTCTTACACTGTTGGTGGGAATGCAAGTTGGTACAGCCACTCTGGAAAACAGTGTGGAGGTCCCTTAAAAAGTTAAAAATTGAGCTACCCTGTGACCCAGCCATTGCACTACTGGGTGTTTACCCCAAAGATACAGACGTAGTGAAGAGAAGGGCCATATGCACCCCAATGTTCATACAACTAAAGGAGTTAGGAAAATAACAACAAAGTCTAAACTGAACAGAAGAGAGGAAATAATAAAGATTAAAGCAGAAATAAATTATGCAGAAACTAACAATAGAACAGATCAATAAAATTGACAAACTTCTAGCCAGACTTATCAGGAAAAAAAAAAAGAGAAAGGACTCAAAATCACAAATGAGAGGAATAATAACAATCAGCACCACAGAAATACAATTATAAGAGAATATTATAAAAAATCATATGCCAACAAACTGGACAACCTGGAAGACATAGGTAAATTCCTAGAAACATAAACTACCAGAACTGAAACAAGAAGAAATTGAAAACTTGAAAATACCGACAACCAATCAGTAATCAAAAAACTCCCAAACAAAAGTACAGGACCAGGCAGCTGCACAGGCAAATTCCTCCAAACATTTAAAGAGTTAATACCTACTTAAAGAGTAAATTCCTATCTATTTCTTCAAAATAGAAAAGGAAGGGCAACTTCCAAATTCACTCTATGAGGCCAGCATCACCCTGATACCAAAACCAGATAAAGACACCACTCAAAAGGAGAACTACAGGCCAGTATCTCTGATGAACACAGATGCAGATATCCTCAACAGGGGGCACCTGGGTGGTCCAGTCAGTGAAGTGTCCAGCTCTTGGTTCCAGCTTAGGTGATGTTCTCGGGGTCATGAACTAGAGCCCTGTGTCAGGCTGCACGCTCAGCAGAGTCTGCTTGAGGTTCTCTCTCCCTCTGTCCTACCCTGCACACCTCAAATAAATAATTATTAAAAAAAATCCTCAACAAAATACTAGCAAACCAAACAATACATTTAAAAAACCATTCACCACCATCAAGTGGGATTCATTCCTGGGTTGCAAGCATAGTTCAATATTTGCAAATCAATGTGATACATCACATAAGTAAGAGGATAAGAACCGTGTGATCATTTCAACAGATGCGGAAAAGCATTTGGCAAAGTACAACATCCATTCATAGTAAAAACCCTCAAGAAAGTAGGTTTAGAGGGAACATACCTGAAGATTATAAAGGCCCTATGTGAACAACCCACAGCTAGTACCATCCTCAATGGGGAAAAAGTGACCTACTCTAAGATCAGGAACAAGACAGGAATGTCCGCTATCACCATAGTACCAGAAGTCCTAGCCACAGCAATCAGACAACAAAAAGGAGTAAGAGGCATCCAAATTGGCAAAGAAGTAGTAAAACCTTAACTATTTGCAGATGACATGTCACTATATATAGAAAACCCAAAGACTCCACCAAAAAACTGCTAGAACTAATACACAAATTCATTGAAGTTACAGGATACAAAATCAATGTACAGGAATCTGTTGCATTTCTATATACTAATAACGAAGGAGCAGAAACAGAAATCCAGCAATCATGCCACTTTCAGGCATACCAAAAACACTAAGATACCTAGGAATAAACCTAACCAAAGAGGTGAAAGACCTGTACTCTGAAAACTATAACACAGTGATGAAAGAAATTGAGGATAACACAAAGAAATGGAAAGACATTCCATGCTCATGGAATACTGGAAGGACAAGTATTATTAAAATGTCTAAACTACCCAAAGCAATCTACATATTTAATGCAATCCCTATTGAAATGCCAACAGCATTTTTCACAGAGCTGGAACAAACAATCCCAAAATGTGCGTGAAACCACAAAAGTCTCCCCAAATAGCCAAAGCAACCTTGAAAAAAAAAAAAAAAAAAAAAAAGCAAAGCCAGAGGGATCACAATTCCAGACTTCCAGTTTCTGTTACAAAGCTGTAGTAATCAAAACAGTATGGCACTGGCACAAAAACAGACACATAGATCAATGGAAAAGAACAGAAAACCCAGAAATAAACCCACAATTACATGGTCAATTAATCTGTCAAAAAGCAGGAAAGAATATCCAATGGGAAAAATACGGTCTCTTCAACAAACAGTATTGGGAAAACTAGACAACAACATGCAAAATAATGAACTGGACCAGTTTCTTACACCATACTCAAAATAAATTTAAGGGGCGCCTGGGTGGTGCAGTCGTTAAGCGTCTGCCTTCGGCTCAGGGCGTGATCCCAGCGTTCTGGGATCGAGTCCCACATCAGGCTCCTCCGATAAGAGCCTGCTTCTTCCTCTCCCACTCCCCCTGCTTGTGTTCCCTCTCTCACTGGCTGTCTCTGTCAAATTAATAAATAAAATCTTTAAAAAAAAATAAATTCAAAATGAATTAAAGATCTAAATGCAAGACCTGAAACCATAAAAATCCTAGAAGAGAACACAGGCAGTAACTTCTCTGGTATTGGCCATAGCAACGTTTTTTTAGATAGGTCTCCTGAGGCAAAGGAAACAAAAGCAAAAATAAACTATTGAGATTACATCAAAAGAAGAAGCTTCTGCACAGCAAAGGAAACAAAAGTAAAAGGCAACCTATGGAATGGGAGAAGATATTTGCAAATGACGTATCCAATAAAGGGTTAGTGTTCAAAATATATAAAGAATACTGATAAATCTAACACCTCAAAAACAAATAATCCAGTTAAAAAATGGGCAGGAGACATGAACAGACATTTCTCCAAAGATGACATCCAGATGGCCAACGGACACATGAAAAAATGTTCAACATCACTGATCATCAGGGAAATGCAAGTCAAAACCATGATATCACCCCACAGCTGTCAGAACGGTTAAAGTCAACAACACAAGAAACAGCAGGTGTTGGCGAGGATGTGGAGAAAAAGGAACCCTCTTGCACTGTTGGTGGGAATGCAAACTGGTGCAGCCACTGTGGAAAACAGTATGGAGTTTCCTCAAAAAAGCAAAAACAGAACTACCTTATGGTCCAGCAATCACACTACTCATATCCAAAGCATACAAGGACACTGATTCAAGGGGATACATGCACCCCTATGTTTATAGCAGCTTTATAATAGCCGAGATATGGAAGCACCCCAAGTGTCCATCAATTGATGAATGGATAAAGAAGATGTGATTATTTATATATATATATATATATATATATATATACAGTTATAGTTATATTAGTTATTTATACATTAAATATATATATATTAGTTACTTATACAAAATACATTAGTTACTTATAAAGGCAGTATGGAGGTGAACACACAAAACTAGTAAAATTATATCTACAAAAATTAGTCAAGAGATAAAGTAAAAAGATAATAAAGTGTGACATATACATATATATATACACACACACACATATAGTTATATATATATAAATATGTAATATATATAATTGATTATTCAGCCATGAAAAGGAATGAAATCTTGCCATTTGCAACAACGTGGATGGAGCTAGAGAGTATTATGCTAAGTGAAAGCAGAGGACGAATACCATATGATTTCAATGATGTGCCATTTAAGAAAATAAATGAGCAAAGGGAAGAAAAATATTCAAACTAATAAGCAGACTCTTAACCATAGAGGAAAAAAAACTGATCGTTACCAGAAGGTAACAGAAGGGAGGTTGGGGGAGGAGGGCATGAAATGTGTTAAACAGGTGATGTGGATTAAGGAGTGTACTTGTGAGAAACACCTGGTGACATGTGCAATTGTTGAAGCACTGTATTTACACCCGAAACTAATAAAACACTGTGTTAATTGGAATTAAAATAATAGCTTAAGAGAATATTAGAAATAGATTAAAGAGACCTCTGTGACCTCATCAAGCATAATAACATTCCCTTTCTAGGGGTCTCAGGAGGAGAAGAGTGAGACAAAGGAGCAGAACACCTATTTGAAGAAATAATAGCTACCAACTTCCCTAATAAGATGAATTCAGTGAGGTCCACACCAAGACACACAATAATCCAAATGACTAAGATTAAACGTAAAGAAGGAAACTTAAAAGCAATAAAAGAAAAATAGTTACATACAAGGGAAAATCCCTGAGGCTAGCATGTGATTCATCAGCAGAAACACTGCAGGCAAGAAGGGAGTGTCATGACATTTTCAAAGTGCTGAAAGCAAAATACCTGTAGCAAAGAATACTCTGACAAGTTTATTTTATTGGGAAAAAAAGGCCAGAAAGTTACTAGAAGAAAGTTACAAAAGGAAAAAATTTCACAGGTAAAAGCAAACACATAGAAAAAATACATTAGTTACTTATAAAGGCAGTATGGAGGTGAACACACAAAACTAGTCAAATTATATCTACAAAAATTAGTCAAGAGATACACAAAGTAAAAAGATAATAAAGTGTGACATATACATAAATGTGGAGGTGGCAGTAAAAATTGGGTGCTTGTAGAACGGGTTCAAACTTAAGTGACCAGCAACTTAACATAGACGGCTATACACATAGCATGTTATATATAAACCAGAGGGTAACCACAAACCAAACAGATACCCAAAAAATAAGAATAATAAAGAGAAAGGAAACATAGGAGCCAACCATAACTGTAAAGGAAACCACCAACCCACAAAGCAGAACAAAAGAGAAACAGAAGATTTACAAAACAACCAGAAAACAATGAACAAAATGGCAATCAATATATACTTATCAATAATTACTTTAAGTATAAATAGACTCAAAACATATGGGACCAAATGGATTAAAAAATAAGACCCATCATATGCTGCCTACGTGAAACTCACCTTATACCTAAAGACACACACGGACTGAAAGTAAAGGGATGAAAAAAGAGCTGCGGTTCGTCCACGAGGTTCTCCGAGTTCACTCCCAAGTGCATCTGCAATTCAAAATGTCGCACCTGTCCCCCCAAACTAACCCCAGTAACCCCAGAGTCGTCTTAGACATGGACATTGGAGGGGAGCAAGTTGGTTGAATTGTCTCAGAATTTTTTGCAGATATTGTATCCAAACTGCAGAAAAATTTCATGCCTGGTGTACAGGAGAAAAAGGCATTGAACCCACCACTGGGAAACCTCTCCATTTCCAAGGATGCCCTTTCCATCAAATTATTAAGAAATTTATGATTCAGGGTGGAGATTTCTCAAATCGAAATGGAGAAAGAATGGTGGAGAAAGTATTTATGGTGAAAAATTTGAAGATGAAAATTCCTATTCTAAGCATGACCAGGAAGGTTTATTGAGCAAGGCAAATGCAGGCTGCAGTACACATGGTTCTCGGTTCTTTATCACAACTGTCCTGACTCCTCACTTGGATGGGAAACATGTGTTATTTGGCCAACTAATTAAAGGAATGGGTATGGCAAGGATACTGGAAAATGTAGAAGTGAAAGGTGACAAACCTGCAAAAGTAAATAAAATTTTACTAGGAATAGAGGATATAAAAAATGTTGGAAATATTTTTTTTCAAATCTCAGAACTGAGAGATGGCCATTAAAAAATATACAGAAGTTTTAAGATATGTGGAAGGTTCAAAGGCTGTTACTGAGCCAGCAGACTGATCGAAGCTGCAACCTATAGCTTTAAGCTGCGTGCTGAATATTGGTTCTTGTAAACTGAACAATTCAAATTGGCAGGGAGCAATTACAGTTGTTTGGAGGCTCCTGAAATAGACCCATCCAATACCAAAGCATTGTACCATAGAGATCAAGGATACAAGGATTAAAAGAATATGATCAAATACTGGCTGATCTTAAGAAAGTTCAGGAGCTATCGCCAGAAGATAAAGCTATCCAGGCAAAATTGCTGAAAGTCAAACAAAAGATAAAGGCACAGAAAGAGAAAGAGAAGGCAGCATATGCAAGTCAAGCAGAGAAAGACAATTATCATATGGTTTCAGTCATGTATGGAACATAAGGAATAGCAGGGAGATCGGTAGAAGGAAGGGAAGATGAAGCGGGGGTAAACAGAAAGGGGAATGAACCACGAGACACTACGGACTCTGGGAAACAAACTGAGGGTTTCAGAGGGGAGGCGGGCAGGGAATTGGGATAGACTGATGATGGGTATTAAGGACGTATTGCATGGAGCACTGGATGTTATACGCAAACAACGAATCATGGAACACCACATGAAAAACTAATGATGTACTGTATGGTGACTAACATAACGTAATAAAAAATTTAAAAAAATGTTTGCCTAATAAATTCAGTTTTACTCAGATATGCATTGATTGTATATAAAGGCAATAAGAAAATTTAAGGTTTTTCTCTGTTACATATGATCTCTGATGTGTTTCCTTTGATACTTAGTTTCCTATTATTTACAGTTTAGGAATAGCATAAAGAGTTCACTCAATAAAGTATTACAAAATACAGTGAAGTTTATTTTTTAAATGGCTATCCGTGGTAATCACAAATAATGGTGTCCAGCCTGTTTCTAATACTTCTAAAGACACATCTTGTTGAATAAACAAACAACCTGGAAGAAATGGAGGCCTTCCTGGAAACCTATAAACTACCAAGACTGAAACAGGAAGAAATTGATTTTTTAAACAGACTAATTAATTATGAAGAGATTGAAGCAGTTATCAAAAACCTCCCGAAAAACAAGACTCCAGGGCCTGACGGATTCCCCAGGGAATTCTACCAAATATTCAAAGAAAAAATAATACCTATTCTCCTGAAGCTGTTTCAAAAAATAGAAACAGAAGGAAAACTACCAAACTCATTCTATGAGGCCAGTATTATCTTGATCCCCAAACCAGGCAAAGACCCCATCAAAAAGAATCACAGACCGATATCCCTGATGAATATGGACACCAAAATTCTCAACAAGATCCTAGCTAATAGGATCCAACAGTACATTAAAAGGATTACCCATCATGACCAAGTGGGATTCATCCCTGGGATGCAAGGGTGGTTCAACATTCGCAAATCAATCAGTGCGATAGATCATATCAACAAGAAAAGAGTCAAGAACTATATGATCCTCTTAATTGATGCAGAAAAGCATTTGGCAAAATACAGCATCCTTTCCTGATTAAAACCCTTCAGAGTGTAGGGATAGAGGGTACATTCCTCAATTTCATAAAAACCATCTATGAAAAGCGTACAGTGAATATCATTCTCAACGGGGATAAGCTGAAAGCCTTTCCCTTAAGATCAGGAACGCGACAAGGATGCCCACTCTCGCCATTATTATTCAACATAATACTAGAAGTCCTTGCAACAGCAATCAGACAAAAAAAAAGGGATAAAAGGTATCCAAATTGGCAAAGAAGAAGTTGAAATGTCTCTCTTCGCAGATGACATGATACTCTATATGGAAAACACAAAAGAATCCACTCCCAAACTCTTAGAAGTTATACAGCAATTCAGTAATGCGGCGGGATACAAAATCAATGCTCAGAAATCAGTTGCATTTCTGTACACAAACAATGAGACTGAAGAAAGAGAAATTAGGGAATCCATTCCAATTACAATAGCACCAAAAATCATGCGTTATCTCAGAATTAACTTAAACAGAGATGTTAAGGATCTATATTCTAGAAACTACAAATCACTCTTGAAAGACATTGAAGAAGACACAAAGAGATGGGAAAATATTCCATGCTCATGGATCGTAAGAATTAACATAGTTAAAATGTCCATGCTACCCAGAGCAATCTACACTTTCAATGCCATCCCGATCAAAATACCAATGACATTTTTCAAAGAGCTGGAACAAACAGCCCCCCTTAAATTTGTGCGGAACCAGAAAAGGCCCCGTATCGCTAAGGAATTGAAAAGGAAAAACAAAGCTGGGGGCATCACAATGCCAGATTTCGAGCTGTACTACAAAGCTGTGATCACAAAGACAGCATGGTACTGGCACAAAAACAGACACATAGACCAATGGAACAGAATAGAGAATCCAGAAATGGACCCTCGGCTCTTTGGGCAACTAATCTTTGACAAGGCAGGAAAAAACATCCAGTGGAAAAAAGACAGTCTCTTCAATAAATGGTGCTGGGACAACTGGACAGCTACATGCAAAAGAATGAAACTTGACCACTCTCTCACACCATACACAAAGATAAACTCCAAATGGATGAAAGACCTCGATGTGAGACAGGAATCCATCAAAATCCTAGAGGAGAACATAGGCAGCAACCTCTTTGACATCGGCCACAGCAACTTTTTTCATGACACATCTCCAAAGGCAAGAGAAACAAAAGAAAACATAAACTTGTGGGACTTCATCAAGATCAAAAGCTTCTGCACAGCCAAGGAAACAGTCAAAAAAGTCTAAGAGGCAGCCCACAGAATGGGAGAAGATATTTGCAAATGATACTACAGATAAAAGTCTGGTATCCAAGATCTACAAAGGACTTCTCAAACTCAATACACAAGAAACAAACAAATCAAAAAATGGGCAGAAGATATGAACATTTTTTCAATGAAGACATACAAATGTCTAACAGACATATGAAAAAGTGTTCAAAATCATTAGCCATCAGGGAAATTCAAATCAAAACCACACTGAGATACCACGTTTCACCAGTTAGAATGGCAAAAATTGACAAGGCAGGAAACAACAAATGTTGGAGAGGATGTGGAGAAAGGGGATCCCTCCTACACTGTTGGTGGGAATGCAAGTTGGTGAAGCCACTCTGGAAAACAGTGTGGAGGTCCCTTAAAAAGTTAAAAATTGAGCTACTCTATGATCCAGCCATTGCACTACTGAGTATTTTCCCCAAAGATACAGACGTAGTGAAGAGAAGGGCCATATGCACCTCAATGTTCATAGCAGCATTGTCCACGATAGCTAAATCGTGGAAGGAGCCAAGATGCCCTTCAACAGATGACTGGATTAAGAAGATGTGGTCCATATATACAATGGAATATTACTCAGCCATCAAAAATAATGATTTCTCAACATTTGCTGCAACATGGACAGGACTGGAGGAGATAATGCTAAGTGAAAAAGGTCAAGCAGAGAAAGACAATTATCATATGGTTTCACTCACTTATGGAACATAAGAAGTAGGAAGATTAGTAGGAGAAGAAAGGGAAGAAGAAAGGGGGGTAAACAGAAGGAGGAATGAACCATGAGAGACTATGGCCTCTGGGAAACAAACTGGCTTCAGAGGGGAGGGGAGTGGGGGATTGGGATAGGCCAGGGATGGGTATTAAGGAGGGCACGTATTGTATGGAGCACTGGGTATTATACAGAAACAATGAATCATGGAACACTACATCAAAAACTAATGATGTACTGTTGGTGACTAACATAACATAATAAAAATTTTTAAAAAAAAATAGAAAACCTTAAAATTCTACCAAAAATGATTAGATCTTATAAATCCATATAGTTGCAGGATACAAAATCAATACATGAACTCTGTTGTATTCTGGTAAATAATGAAATAGCAGAAAGAGAAATAAAGAAAACAATCCCATTTATAACTGCATCAAAGAAAATAAAATACCCACAATTTGTGGGTATAGGTTTGTAGTATAGCTTGAAATCTGGCAACGTGATGCCCCCAGCTTTGTTTTTCCTTTCAACAATTCCTTGGCGATTCAGGGCCTTTTCTGGTTCCACACAAATTTAAGGGGGGCTGTTTGTTCCAGTTCTTTGAAAAATGTCATTAGAATTTTGATCGGGATGGCATTGAAAATGTAGATTTATTTGGGTAACATAGACATTTTAACTATGTTAATTCTTCCGATCCATGAGCATGGAATATTTTTCCATCTTTTTGTGTCTTCTTCAATGTCTTTCAAGAGTGATTTGTAGTTTCTAGAATATAGATCCTTAACATCTCTGTTTAAGTTAATTCTGAGATAACGTATGATTTTTGGTGCTATTGTAAATGGAATGGATTCCCTAATTTCTCTTTCTTCAGTCTCATTGTTCGTGTATAGAAATGCAACTGATTTCTGAGCATTGATAAGTCAAGCAGAGAAAGACAATTATCATCTGGTTTCAGTCATTTATGGAACATAAGAAGTAGGAAGATCGGTAGGAGAAGAAAGGGAAGAAGAAAGGGGGGGTAAACAGAAGGAGGAATGAACCACGAGAGACTATGGACTCTGGGAAACAAACTGAGGGCTTCGGGGGTGGGAGGGAATGGGATAGGCTGGTGATGGGTATTAAGGAGGGCACGTATTGCATGGTGCCCTGGGTATTATACGCAAGTAATGAATCATGGAACTTTACATCAAAAACTAGGGATGTACTGTATGGTGACTAACATAATATAATAAAAAATATTATTATTAAAAACAAAAAAAGAAAGAAAATAAAATACCGAGAAATAAATTTAACCATTTAGGCAAAGGACTCTTTATCCTGATTACTGTGACACTGATAAAAGAAATCAAAAGTGGCACAAGTAAATAGATATACCATACTCATGGACTGGAAGAATATTATTAAATGCCCATACTACCCAAAGTAATCTACAGGTTCAATGCAATCCCTATCAAAATACAAATAGTGTTGGGGCACCTGGGTGGCTCAGTCATTTAGGCGTCCAACTCTTGATTTCTGCTCAGGGAATGATCTCAGGGTCATGGCACTGAGCCCCAAGTCAAGCTCTGCACTCAGCACAGAGTTTGCCTGAGTCTCTCTCTTCCTCTCTCTTTGCCCCCCCCTATCAAATAAATAAACAAATATTTAAAAAAAATACAAGTAGTGTTGTTCACAGAACTAGAACCAAAAAAATTCTAAAATTTGTATGGAACCAGAGAAGACCCCAAATAGGCAAAACAACCTGGAGATAAAAAACAAACCTGGAGGCTTCACAATACAGATTTCCAAATACACTACAAAGCTATAGTAACCAAAACAGTATGGTACTGGCACAAAAATAGATCAATAGAACAGAATTGAGAACCCAGAAATCAATTAATTGACCATACATGTGTAGTTTTATGACAAAAGAAACAAGAACATACAACTGGGGGAAAAACAGTCTCTTTATTAAATGGTGCTGGGAAAACTGGACAGCTATGTGCATAAGAAAAATTCTAAATGAATTTAAGGCCTAAATGTGAGACCTGAAACCTTAAACCTCCTAAAAAAAAAAAAAAAAAAAAACCAAAACCAAAACCAAAACCAAAAACCAAACAAAAAAATGCATAGGCAGTAATCTCTTGGACCTTGGCAATATTTTCCTGGATCTGTCTACTCAGCCAAGGGAAACAAAAGCAGAAATAAACAACTGTGATTACAACAAACTAAAAAGCTTTTCAACAGTGAAGGAAACCATGGACAAGATTAAAAGGCGATTTACCAAATGGATGAAAATGTTTGCAAATGATGTTATCTGGTAAGGGGTTAATGTCCAAAATATATCAAGAACTTATTACAACTCAATACCAAAAAAACAAATAATCCAACTTAAAAATGGGCTGAGGATTTGAATAAATATAGAAAACTGGTTGTTGCCAAAGGCGAGGCAGTGGAGGGATGGGCAAAATAGGTGGAAGATTAAGAGATACAAACTTACAATTATAAATAAGTCACAGGATGAAAAGTACAGCATAGGAAATATAGTAATATTGTAAAATACATCATGTGAGCATTTCATGTATATAATTGTTGAAAAACTATGTTGCATGCAAGAAATATTATAGGTCAACTATACTTCAATGAAAACTTCAATAAATTAAAAAAAAAAAGCAAAGCCAACCTATGGAATAGGAGAAAATATTTGGAAATTATTTATCCAATAAGGGGTTAATAACCAAAATATATAAAGAACTCCTACAACTCAATAGCAAAAAGACAAACAATTAGATTAAAAAATGGACAGAGGATCTGAACAGACATTTTTCCAAAGAAGATACATAGATGGCCAACAGGAACAAGAAAAGGTGCTCAACGTCCCTATTTACCAGGGAAATGCAAATCAAAACCACAATAAGATATCCCCTCAGACATGTTAGAATGGTTATTATCAAAAAGACAAAAGATAACGAATGTTGGTGAGGATGTGGAGGGAAGGGAACCCTTGTGCACTTATGGTGGGAACATAAATGGGACAGCCACCATGGAAAACAGTAGAGCAGTTACGCAAAAAATTAAAAATAGAACTACCATACGACCCAGCAATTCCCCTTCCATGTATATACAGATAAGAAATAAAAACAATCTTAAAGAGGTATCTTCACTCACATGTTTACTGCACCATCTTGATACTTGATATCAAAATAGTCAAGATATGAAAACTACCTAAGTGTCCATCAAAGGATGAATGGACAAAGAAGACGTGGTATACATACACAGTGGATTATTATCCCTGCTGTCAGAAAGGAAATCCAGCAATCTGTGGCCATATGCACGGACCTTGAGGGCATTATGCTAAGTGAAATAAGACAAAGACAAGTCCTGTATAATATAACTTACATGTGGAATATAAAAAAAGCGTAAACTGAGAAACAGAATAAATGGTTACTGGGGGCTGGAAGGTTGGGGAAATAGGGCGGTGTTGTCAAAAGTTATAAGCTTCCACTTATTAGATGCTAAGTTATAGGAATCTAATGTAAAGATGGTAATTTTAGTTAATGACACTGTATTAAATACTTGAAAGTTGTTAAGAGGGTAGATCTTAAATGATCTCACCACAAAAGGGGGTCAGCATGTGACATGATGGAAGTGTTATCTAACGCTCAGGTGGTAATCATTTTGCAACGTATAAAGGTGTCAAATCAACACACTGTACACCTTAAACTCATATAATGTTAGATGCCAATTATATCTCAATAAAGCTGGGGGGAGAAAAGAAAGTTGAAAGCAATCTAAAAATGTCCACCGAGAGAGGATGGTTCGTAAGTTACAGCAAATCCATACAGCGGAAACCTCTACCGTCTGAAAGGAAAAGGCAGCGTCTATGATTGGCACTATAGTGATATCCAAGTTATGTTCTTATTATAAAATCAAGGCCCAGAGCAGTGTGATCTTGTGATACAAGAGTATAAAAATATGGAATTCATATGTATACAGAAGTATACACATACTGTGTCTGGAAGAAGACAGAAGGCACTGGTAAGGATGGCTGTGTCCGGGGAACAAGAGGACAGGGGAGAGGAGGAGATTTTTACTGTGTATTCTTTCGTACTTTCAGAATTTTGTACTTTATGTTCGTATTCCCTTTACTGTAAGACAAAAACAAAAACAAAAAAACAAAAAACCTCACCTCCAAATCGCTCTTCTCCCGCCTATTCTACACGTCACCATTAAGACTTATGCCACCAAAGTAAGGCTTGAGCTGGTTACCTCTGCTTAGAAATCTCCATCGAGCCCCACTCTACACACCGCAGCATAGTGCAATGGTCAAATGGCCAGCCTCTGAAGCCAGGCTGCTTTAGTTTCAAGTTCCACCTCTTCCACTGATGAGTGGTGTGACCTTGAGCAAGCTTCTTAAACTCAGGGTGGCGGGCTCTGGACGACACCAGCCGGACCCTGCTGGCCCTGCAGCCCTGCACTGAGTCTCTCCAGATACTGCCCCTGCCTTCAGAGAGCCATGGCAGCTGAGGTCGCACCTCCTTCCCAGGCACCCACATCCAACGACTGGTTGACACAAGGGAATGAACGGCAGGACCCTCATCCCAACTTGGAACATGTCTGAAGGGAACCCAGCCTCAGAGCTCCCCACAGGGTAGGATACGGCCTTTGCCAGACTGCACTGTAGCCCAGCTTCCTCTGCCCAATCCTGCTCTTCCCTCTCCTTCCCACCCCTTCTCCAGAAGCAACCTAAGAAAACCTTCTCAAACAAACAAAAAACCAAAAAACTTCTTGCATGCTGCTCTCAGCTCAGAGTCTGCTTTCCAAGGAACGCGACACGCCATACTTAGTTTCCTCGTGTGTACGGTGGGAGAGTGGCGGTACACAGATCATAGGGTTGTTTCAAGGATTTAATGAGTTTTACTTGTAAAATGCTTAGAACCATACCCTAGACTATGGTTTGAATGTTGTATCCCCTCCAAAATTCCTATACTGAAATCCTAACGCCCAATGTGGTAGTACCGGGAGGTGGGGCCTTTGGGAGTGACTAGGTCTTGGCAGCAGAACCCTCACGAATGGGAGTGATATCCTTATAAAAGTGGCCTGAGAACTCCCTTGCTCCTCCTGCCATGTGAGGCTATGACTAGAAACCTGTGACCCAGAAGAGGCTTCCTACCCCACCGTGCTGGCACCTTGACCTC
Organism: Ursus americanus; assembly: GCF_024610735.1. NCBI lineage: Eukaryota > Metazoa > Chordata > Mammalia > Carnivora > Ursidae > Ursus > Ursus americanus. The sequence continues at coordinate 25,661,187 of NC_142157.1, read as the reverse complement.
AGACTTCCAGCCACCAGAACTGAGAGAGATACATTCCTGTTGCTTATAAGCCACCCAGGCTGTGGAAGTTTGTTACGGTATTTCCAATGTTAAGACCCCCTGGTACAGCGGAGATGCTCACTGGATGTTAGCCATTATTTTGAGATAAAGCTCGATCTCTTAAAATCCTTAACCTTTGCAACTGGATGCAGTCTACATCTCCAGTCTTACTTTTCATTCTTCTGTTCATACGCTTTATGCCCAAAGTAATGTGGCTCCTGTTGTCTTGCCTTTTTTCTCATCTCTGGGCCTCTGCCATGTTCCTCCTGGAGGGCTGGGCTCACCCAGCTGTGTCTGGCAATCCTATAACCATCCTCCAGACCATCTCCAGCTACTTTCCACAGGGAAACTGTGCATAACGTCTGCATAGCACTCTCTAGGTGTTCACACAGCACACACCAACTATCACACAGCACTGGCTGTATTCTCCCTGCCCTTGTCACATGACGAACTCCTCAAGGCCTGCTTCACCTTTGCCTTTGTAGCCTCGTCATGCTGGCCATTTTGGGCATACACTGAAAAATCAGAATCCAGTTAAGCATTCCCTAAATACCTGTCATTTAATAAAAGGCTTTGGTCCCCTGGAGCTGCCACTGTTAGCAAGGGGGAGACCACACATTCAACAGTGCCCTCTTCTGGCCAAAATGATCCCCCTTAAAGAAAAAAGAAGGTGGGCACAGGTGACATTATTATTTATGTTGTATGTGACCAGACGCTGTCTGGTCAACTTATGGAGGGTTTTGTATGGCCGCATACTAGGCTAAGCTCTTTATATCCATTCTCTCATTAAATCGTGCTCTTTCTATAAGGTGCCGTGGATTCTTTGACCAAGCACAGGATCAAAGGGTCCAAGCAAATTCTATTAAAACAAGAGGACTGGGTTTTAACGTGTTTGTTCAAATTTTAGAAGGACAGAACCCAATATTGTGTTGAAACATAACATCAAAGAGAAGGTTAAGTTCTATTTATGACATTCTTCAAAAGCTGCACTTTAAAACAATAAACAAAAGCAGACACAGCGGGATGCAACAAGATCTGTCCTCTTGGTGGAACGTTAGTGATCACCGCTAAGACGTCGACGTTCTCCAAGGGGCCAGGTGTTCCCTACTCTAGGGAGTTAGAGCAAGAGGAAGACCACTTTGGCAATGGCCTGAAGAAACCAAGATGGAACGAAGGGTCCCTTGGAAGTGTGTGACAGGGGCAGTTAAGATGGGATGGACAGGATGACTGGCGTTCCTCAGTGAATAGGTCATTCTGGATCCCCACAGCCTTTCCTTGATCTGGATAGGGTTTGAGTTGGAGCAGAAAGACACAGAAGGACCCTTGGTAACTTGTCCAATGTCACCAATCCAAGCTGTGACCCAGGACCCCTTCCCAGGCAGAAGGTCTTTCTCTCTGTGCAAAGTGAACGATGCCTGCAAATAGACACTCCGCCCTGAGATAGAGGCTAACCCTGCAATATAAGGAAGCCGCCTGAATCCTGCCCATCGCCTCTTAAGGAAGCAAGAATTTCTACATAAGAGCTATGCTTTTAAATACATGTGTTTCTTTAAGAAACTGTCCTTTCTCTGGGATGCTTTCCAAATGAAATTTATTTATAAATTTGCTTTTAAAAATACATAAAAAGATTTATCTCATTTGCTCGCTTAGCTTTGCGGTAGTTTTTGGCGAGCTGAGGAGGGTTAAAGAACAAGTCAAGCTGAATTAGGTATTGCCACATCTTCTTTGAAGAAGAACCAAAGAGAAACAAATGATTCTATCAGGTGACCCCAAAACAATAGACTCCTAATCACCAGTGCTGATGGGCTGAGCAGGAGAAAGCCCTTGCTCAGCAGAGGTCTGAGCACGCCTAGCATGAGCCTATGGCAGGGATGTCTTTCTCTGGAAAACTCTACATGACCAATGGGGTGCGTGCTTCAGCATGGATGGGCAGATTGTCGCAGGCGAGCCTACGCTCTTATTCTCCGTGAGACCAAAGGTTGGCTAAGATACCTCTTCTTCACCTTTCAAATTAACATCTTTTGAACTACAAAAGCAACATTTGTTCATTACAGAAAATCTTTTTTTTTAAAATATGGGACAAAATCATCTGTCATTCTGTTATACAGAGATAGCCACTGTTGACATTTCAATGTATTTCTTCCTAGGATTGTTTCTGTGGGTATAGATAAATATTTAAACAGAGTTGGGATCATGCCAAGTGAGACTTAGATCAAGCCATTGGGATCACGCCATCAGTTCTAATGGTTTCCCTTTGGCCCTTGTCGTAACTAGTTTTGGGATGTTCATTTGTGCACTGCCATTGAGCATTTCAGTGGGAGCTGGGGGAGGGGGAGTCAGGTGGTTGTGCCCAGCTACCAGGAACGCTAGCTGTTACTCTTCCTCTATCCTTAGGACCACAGGCTGACAGGGAAGGATGCCCAAATGGGCCTCTGCATCTGTGAGGCTGAGTGATCTTAGTGTGGTCTTCTGGGTGGTCACCTATCTCCAACGACAGCACAAACCCGGAGAGTTTCTCACCTGTGCCTCTGCCTAAAACCTTCGTATGTGTTCTCTGCTTTCCGTAGGAACCTCAGGTGCTATGGGAAAGTTTCATAAGAATATGAATGATTAAGGAACCGTATCCACCTTACCATCTAGATTAACATAGAATTACCCCCAGAGAATCCATATACCACTGCGTCACTTCCAAATGATTTCTAAATTTATTTCGAAACAGTTTCAGCTTCTGTACGTGCGCTCATTCCAGCAAGTGTATGTGCTGCCGCAGCGAGCACTCACTTGTCCCAGCAAGAAGCATTTATCATACCATGCCTGGCACCATATGGTGTAGTTTTCCTGAATTATTCTTCAATCTACCAATAAACTCTGTATGTAACTAAACAAAAAGACAGTGCATTAAAATTACTATTTCACGGCAGCAGACATACCAAATACTCCGAAAGGATTCTTGCCTTCCACAGCTGCTTTCAATTTAAATAACCACCTATAAAGACAAGACAAAGTGTACTTTCTGAAATGTTAAAAATGAGGAAAGGCAAGTCCAAAAGAAACACCACAGACCGACAGCTTGCCTTTTTAACACTTTGTTCCTGTTTTTGGGATTCAGAAAAGAGAATGAGAAAAAGGAGGAGAGAATTAAAATCTCAACCAGGGGTCAGCAAACTACGGCCCGTGGACCAAATCGGGCCCCCTGCCTGCTCTTGCAAATAAAGCTTTATTGGAACACAGCCACGTTCATTTGTTTACATATCGTCTGCGGCTACTTCTGTGCCACAGTAGCAGAGCTGAGTCGTTGCGACACAGCCTGTATGGTCCAAAAAGCCTAACATATTTATTATCTGGCCCTTTGCAGGAAAAGTTCCCCAGCCTTAATCTCCAGAGGAGCCCCGGGCAAAGGGACATGCAAAGACAACAGCTGACAATTGCATGGGTTTGGAGGGGACACAGCCTGCAACCGAAGAATGAAGGGAGAGCCAAGGGACAGGATAAACACCAGTACCCGAGTCGTCCCCCCCCCCCCCCGCCCCCGGTCCTCACTGCTCATACCTTGCCCTTCTCACGCTACTTTCAGAAAACTGATTTGTGATTACTACTCGGGCCTCTCCACAGCCTCTGTCAAGGATCCTTTTCACTGCCTCTACTGGACTGCTGCCAATTTCAAACCTCCAGGAGGAAATGAACAGAACAGCTCATTGCAAAATGACTAACCAACTGTTTCCAAGATGCTTCCCCAGCGACCCTGGAAAGATAAGCTCTCTACAACCTACAATGTGCACTGCTCAGGAACGTTCACTATCGCTCTGGAGATCCGGGGATCCGATGGTCATGAGATTTGTCAGTTCTTGAAGTTTACATTGTGTTGTGTTTTCTGACCCAGTCAAGGGCAGAAGGAGGGATTCCTTCACTCTCTGTGTGATTCAGGAACTCTTGGGGGGCGGGGGTGGGTAAGCCTCAGCCCAAGTTCTCCAAGGTCTCTTTGGCCTTGTCTTTGTTCCATCATTGTTTTAAACCCCTGAGAGACAGAGATGTGTGAAGAAGGGGGCAGCAGGGCCAAGTCCATGCAGAATGGTTTCCTGAATGATTCAGCACCAACAAGCTGGATGATACCCAGAGCTACTGAAAAAAAAAAAAAAACCAAAAAAACAAAAAAAAACAAAACACCTCCCAAGCCACGGAAATGACAACAGGGCAGTTCTTCTGAGGACTCTCTGGAGAAACAACCTGAGATTCCTATGACTGTATTTGACTTGGCGGCTGGTTCTCTGCTCCACCCAAAGTCAAAAGAGTCATCTTCCTGTGCCAGGAGCCCAACAGATGGGAAAGCCGATGCCCCAGACAGGCTGTAGCTGGAAGGTGAGGGGGTGAGGATGGGCAAGTGGGGTGTGGGGAAAGGCAGGCGTCAGGAGAGGGAGCTGGAGCAAGAGCAGGCCAGTACCCCCCACCTGCCTCTCCCTACTCCCCCCTCCCCTCCCACCACTCTGGCTAGTATCCTGGGTAGGAATGTGCGGATATGAATGCCTCTACCATAAACTTACTTTGAAGATGAAATCAGGTCATATGTATAACTCATGTGACATAACTCCTAGCATAAAGTGGACAATAAATTAGCTTTTACTATTATTTACCTGCACTTGAGCCTCCCTAATCAAAGTACTGCTCCCTAGCTAGACTGGGCTCTCTCCCATAACTATGCCTTTGCACGTGTAGTTCTTCTGCATGGAAAATCTCCACCAACCCACTCCTCACACTTTTATCCTACTGATAGAATCCTTCTGCTTCTCCAAGTCTCAGTTCAAGAGTCACCTCCTCGGTGAAGCCTTCCCTGATTCCTACAGGCGAAGCCCTGTTACCATTCCCTGATTCCACTGTCCAGTTTATCCCATTGTGCCCTCTTGACAAGCCCAACTTTCTCCTAAGACCATGAGCCCCTCAAGTACAATGGTTCCAGCTTTTCTTCTTTGTATCCAGCACCCCAGCACACAGCAAGCACTTAATAAGGAAGGGAGGATGCAGACTGAAACAGAAACAAATTCAATGACTAAAGAGTGAGTGACAAACAGAGAAGCAGAAACTACCTCTTGAAAGTGGGTGCTGAGTTCACCATGATCCTTCCAAAGTCCTGATTCTTGAGAAGAAAGTCGGTTTGGACTACCTGTTCTGGGGTGATCAGGAACTGGTTTTGAGGATTGCTGAAATCAGTGCATTTCACTTTTCTGCTGCTCTCCCCATCCACCCAGCCGGCTGGGTTGCTTTCTATAGCCCCATACCAGATCCCACAAAAGTTGCAGAACAGGAAGGAGAGAAGACTGAGTTTTGAGGAGTGATGCTGAGTTACGGGGCACCCAGGTTAACGCAGCGGATGGGATCCCATTTCAGAAGCTGGCTCCAGAGAGCAGCCGTGGCTGGGTGGAGACAGGAGGGGCACAGGGTCTTAGAGAGCCAGGGCTTAAGTCCTCCACTGGTCATAATTATAACCAGGAACGTCTTTGCTGCCTTGGGTCACTAGCTGCCATCATGAAAGGGTAAATTTATTGGTTAAGTTCAGTTACAGAGAAGCAAAGTTCTATCTTGAGATAAATTCACTACAAAGTGTTGCCCCAAGCGAGGTTTACAAAGGGCTTCTCAACTCATGAGATGCTTGCATGGGGACAAAGGGATTTTTTTTTTCTCTTGCCAAATAAAGCTCAGAGGTGCTGCATAGATGTCTCTCTCTTTGATGTTAATACTAACATATCAGCCATGCACACGGGTCCTGCATTAAATCAACCTCCTGTAACTGTTTTATCCCAAATCTCAGCTGACAATGGCAGAGCCCACCAACAGGCAGCAAGAACAGACTACAAGGGTGCAGATGCTTCGCTCCTCTTGGCCAGGGAGGCACCCGGGCTGCCGGCCAGCTCGCTGCAGCCCGCAGCATTTCCCCCACGGAACTGTTGTTCAACGTCAACTACAAAAATCCTCTGGTACGGCTGAAAATGGCACGGGCGTAGGAGTTTAGTAACTTTTAAAATTAATTTTGAAGACATTTTATTACCACGCATACATAAGATGAATGAATTTCCTCACTAAATCCCCACTGTTCTTTCTCTATTACTCAACTGTATGCAAGTGGACCTCACGATGGAAACCGAACTTGTCCCGTTCTGTGACATTTCAATCTAGTTGCTAGGCATCCCTCCCAAGGGTTTGGCAAATAGTGTCCATTGTCTAGGACATCAAGAAGTCTGGAGAGCGCTAGACCGTGGAGTACAGGTTCCAACTCCCAGTGCTTTTCTAGACCTACTAAGGGGAGAAAAAAGTGACCTCACAGATCCCTGAGGCTGCTAGCAGCTCTCAGTGAATGCCACACACTCTTCAAGGTGCAGTGGAGACAAGACTCCCAGGTAAAGTAGGCCCATGCCAGACTTGCTGATGCCAGGATTCCCTGGGGAGGGATGGGTGCTGTTCGCGGTCCCTGGCATCTCAGGTTTTGTCAGTATCTGACCCCTTGCCGTCTGCTGTGTCTGTGCTCGGCCTCTGCGGCATCTCAGACTCTCGGAGAGGACAGAAGGGGGCCTGATAATGCAACCTCCTCCCCCAAACCAAGCAGATGACAGATGAGCTGCCACTGGGGATGGGGGGGCCACGTTCATTCCTGCCCCAGCCCTGGGGGTGCTGACCCTCTCTGAATGAGGTACACTGAGCCACTTGGGTCACTGCTGTTGCCTAAGGGAACAGTAGGTCATTAAACAAGTCAAAGCTTCCACCTTGCCCTGGGGGCCTCTGAACTTGATCCAGGGTGATCTAAAGACAGTCCCCTCTGATCTCAGTGCATGCCCTTGAGGATGCTTAGTGAGAAGGCTGGGCCATGGCCCCAGCAGCCTACTGAGGAGGGGAGCCCAGAGCCAGCCTGCTCCGCCCCTGCTCTTTCCCCAGCGGCACTGTCGGTCCGACTGCCCTCTGAGCTGATGCTCATTTCACTGAGGTCTTTCGAGGTCTCGGGTTCTGAGTACCTGGGGCTCAGTCTCCAAGCTCTTCCCCTGAGAAGGGCAGCTAAGGACCGGGCTCTACTTTTCCTCCCAATGGCTAGTGTGCTTTCCTGACATCATCACTGGCTGAAAACCCCGAAGAGCTCCTGCCACCTGCCCTAACGGGGAATACGGAGATTTACAAGCTCTGAGTGTGCTCCTGTTTACTTCTCAGTGACTGATGACTTGTCCACGTGGCCACATCCAGAGCCTGACTCAGCTGAAAGTCAGTCTGTCTGGGAGAGTTTATCAAACCCAGAAGCAGGTTTTTCTGCTACTAATAAAGACAGGTGGCCCTGGAGTTGTCTCTTCTTTGAGAAGAAAGAGCTGGGGGTGGGATTTGGTGGGACTTGGCTTCACACCTGGCTCTCCCATTCGCTGGCTATGTAGATATTTTCCTTCTTTTATCAAGGAGAGGTACATGATAATATCGGTGAGAATATGCATAGACGTAGTAAGCAAGCCTTAAAGCCACTAAATGTCGACTATCATCCCTACATATTGCCAGGCTCAGTCCATCAGCTCATGTCCCAGAATCAATTCACAGTTATTATTTGGTAAAAATATTATTGGAAAACCTTTAAAGAACAGATGACAAACGGATACTGAAGCACAGTGATGGGTTTCTGCCAACTTTCAAGGGCTGTCCTTTCCAGTGTGGTATCTGGCACAAGTCCTTGTGAGCTTGAAAGTTTCAACAACATGGTCCAGGCTAAATTAACATGTGAAAGGCATGACATTACAGAATTCTAACCAGTGCACAGTCACAGCCAGACTCTGCGACAAATGAGAAGTGGACGCTAGCCACGAGGAGAAACATTAAATATGCCTTTGTGAGGATCCATCAGATCAACAACCTACATTATTCCTAGCCACCTTCTTCAATTTGCTGTTCCATCTTTCTGGAGTGCAGGTCCATGAGTCTGCATGGCAAGCTTGTCTGCAGCATTCTGGGTCCCGTGTCACCTCCTCAGACGTCTTTCCGTACCACCCTGTGTGTGACCTCCCTGAATGCCTATCTCAGCACCCCACCTGTGCCCCGAACAGCACTGTCAAGTCTGCTTATCAGCGGTTAGTGGTTTCTTTCTTCCATGACACCATAAAACAAGGACTTGGTCTCCCGTTACTGCTCTAGCACTGCTACCTAATACAGTGCCTGGTACACAGTCAGAGCCCCAGAGAGCAACTGCTGACTGACGTAAGTTATAGAATTATTATATGCTAATTCATTTAAAAATTGGAAACTACTGAAAAACAGGAAAAAAAAATGAAAAGTCGCCCTCAAACTTTTTTTTTAATTTAAATTCCGTTAGCCAACATATAATACATCATTAGTTTTTGGCATAGCATTCAATGATTAGTTGTGTATAACACCCAGTGCTCATCACGACACGTGCCCTCCCTAATGCCCAACAACTTTCTTTTTCATTGGCATAATTTTTTTTAACCTGGTTATAAACTTGCTGTATTTTCAATTTTGAATTTGGCTTGTAAAACGCACATTTCATTAAAAAAATTATAATCTAAGAATGTCATTATTCTATTCCGTGAAGTTTTTTATTATTTTTTATAATTTTTTTTTTTTAACTTCAGAGAGAGAGACTATGCGTGCCTGCAAGCCAGGGAGGGGCAGAGGGAGAGGGAGACATCCTTCAGAGGCCTCATGCCCAGTACAGAGCCCAATGCAGGGCTGACCTCACGACCCTGACCGAGATCATGCCCTGAGCCAAAGTAAAAAATCAGATGCTTAACCCACCGAGCCACTCAGGCACCCCTCCAGTAGCTTTTTAATAAGGCTGTTCTTTAATTTACTCATGCGTACTCCCTTTATCAGGTATACACACTGTCTAAATGCCATACTATTGAAATAATGTTAAAGAGAATAACACCATATTTTTCTTTATCAGGATTATTTCTTTCAGATTGATGTTTGGAAATGAAATTATTAGATTATTAGATTCGAAGTAAATAAGCATTTCTAAGAATTTTGCTTTACGTTGCCAAATTGTTTTCTAAAAGCACTGTGCTTGCTGCATAAGGTCTAATTTCTCATGCTATATCCTGAATTTACCTAGAACTTATGTGGGTATATGTGATGTGACTTTATAAATTTGGGGGCCAAATTTTTTAAATTCAGAAGGATGTTTGAAAAACCTTAAAATGGGCCTATGCAGCTCTATACATATTTTGAATAGATCAAACACCATAGACTCATATTTAATTATCACTTAAACTTTAAAAATTAGTTCCAAGTTTAGCCGTTCTGACTGGTATGAGGTAGTAGGCTGCTGGAGGGGCGGTGGGTGGGGGCTGGGGCAATTGGGTGACAGGCGTTAAGGCAGGCACGTGACGGAATGAGCACTGGGTGTTATATAAGACTGATGAATCGCTAAACTCTACCTCTGAAACTAATAATACACTATGTTACTTAATTGAATTTAAATAAAAATAAAAATTAGTTTCAAGTATATTCTTTTCTGATCCATCTCCCTGCCCATTATTTTTCTCGAAATACACTCTTGATTCTCTGTCTTGTTCCTATGGAAGGAATAAAGCCAGGAAATTTATGTTTCATATTTGATTTAACCTATAAAATTTGCATTACCCCCTCTTCTCATGCCCTAGCTAGAAACATGCACAGTTGTTCCTAATGACTCAAAGAGGGTCACTGCAGAATTCTTTATAAGACTGAAAAACTGGGAACAACTTTCATGCCCATCAATTTATAAAGGAACAGCTAAATAAACTACAGCCCAGCCACCCTATGAAACACTCTGGGAAATTAAAAAAGGAAAGGAGACAGAGCTCCAACATATATTATCAAGTTATCAAAAAACCATCAAGTTTTAGAACCGTTCATGTTGCAGGATATCTTTTATGGGGGTGGAAAAAGCCCACAAAATGGTTTCATTGTTTTAATTTTTATTTTTCATGGCATCATTAATATCTCTAATCCTTTTTTCTTTTTAAATAATAATTTTTTGTTATGTTAGTCACCATACAGTACATCCCTAGTTTTTGATGTAAAGTTCCATGATTCATTGTTTGCAAATAACACCCAGTGCTCCATGCAATTCGTGCCCTCCTTAATACCCATCACCGGCCTATCCCAATCCCCCACCCCCCTCCCCTCTGAAGCCCTCAGTTTGTTTCCCCAGAGTCCACAGCCTCTCATGCTTCATTCCCCCTTCTGTTTACTCCCCCTTCATTCTTCCCTTCCTTCTCCTACTGATCTCCCTATTTCTTATGTTCCATAAATGAGTGAAACCATATGATAATTGTCTTTCTCTGCTTGACTTTTTTCACTTAGCATTATCTCCTCCAGTCCCATCCATGTTGCTGCAAATGTTGAGAAATTGTTCTTTCTGATAGCTGAGTAATATTCCATTGTACATATGGACCACCTCTTCTTAATCCAGTCATCTGTTGAAGGGCATCTCGGCTCCTTCCACAATTTAGCTATTTTGGACAATGCTGCTATGAACATTGGGGTGCATATAGCCCTTCTCTTCACTACGTCTGTATCTTTGGGGTAAACACCCAGTAGTGCAATGGCTGGATCATAGGGTAGTTCTATTCTTAACTTTTTAAGGGACCTCCACACTGTTTTCCAGAGTGGCTGTACCAACTTGCATTCCCACCAACAATGTAGGAGGGATCCCCTTTCTCCACATCCTCTCCAGCAATTGTTGTTTCTTGCCTTGTCAATGTTTGCCATTCTAACTGGCGTAAGGTGGTATCTCAGTGTGGTTTTGATTTGAATTTCCCTGATGGCTAATGATTTTGAACATTTTTTCATGTGTCTGTTAGCCATTTGTATGTCGTCATTGGAAAATGGTTTTACTTTTAAGGTCCATATATCTGTATATAAAGCCCTGTTCAGAGATCTAGAAGGATCTTTACCATTAGCATAGTTGTCTTTGGGAGGGGCTTGGGTCTGAGTAGGTAAAGGAAGCTGTGCTTTTATTTTTAACACATCTTTTACACAGATAATGTATTCAAAGTGTTTCGCACGGGCAATTAGAACTCATTAAACAGGAGCACCTGGCAGTTCAGGTCATGATCGTTGGGTACTGGGATCGAGCACCGCGTTGGGCTCCCTGCTCAACAGAGAGCCTTCTTCTCCCTCTCCTCCCTGCTCATGCTCTCTCTTTTCTGTTTCTCTCAAATACATAAAATCTTAAAAAGAAATTATTACATATTTAGAGGTCATACTCTTTGAAGGGACTTATCGGCTCTTGGGTTTTAATCTCTCACATACTCCTTGATGCCCTAGCACCACGCAGGTCCTTCTGTGGGTGCTCCGCACACACTTCGCCCCAGCGAGCACCCAGGGTGTGAACACTCGGCAGAGTGGGGGGACATTCAGCCCCCCGGGAGATGTGCTATGACGAAGTCCTCACCCTGCAGGAATCACAAAGACTCTGCCAGTTTAGGTAAGAAAACCATGCTCAGGAAAGAGAAGGGCTTGCCCAGGGACTGGCAGCGACTCGGAGCCCAGCACAAGTGGCATCCAGGCTTCCCAACGATGAGTCATGAACAGTTGCTAAGTATGCTAACTGTCCCTATCCATCGGTGACTGGTCAGATCTGGTTAATGGCTCTTGGAGGGTGTCTCTGGGGGTGGCGGTAGCTACTTATCCAAGACACTAATAGCCCCAGACTTAGGACTTCATCTTCGTTATATTCCAGTGTTAGACTAAGAATATCAATAACTGTCATTTACTGAGCATCTACTATGTGCCAGGCACCGTACTGGGGTCGGGGATATATTTTCTCTTACTAAATTCTGACATCCAACCCAGACAGTAGGTTGCACTCTTTCCCCCGTTTTTAGAGATTATCAAAATAACAAAACCAAAAACATAACAAAACAAAAAGATACCCAGAGAGTTGAAGTAACTTGCCTAGGGCCCCGTGGGATGGGATGGAGCTTGAACTTGAAATCAGACCATCTGTCTTAAAACGCATGCTCTGGAGCTCTCCGATAGACTACTGACGTTTTCAAAGAAGGAGATTTATTTGCAAACCTGAAGCTCTAGTGGAGTTTCCAGGCGGGCTTAGCTTTCCCGTCTCGGCTTTCCCTGACCCTCGACAGCACACACAAGGGCACACTCTTCTTGCACAACCACCACCTCCCAGCTGCTTCCCTGAAAACGGAAACTACATAGGATACTCGCCTGGGAGACAGTGGTTCTAATTACCAAAAAATAAAACTTGAAACCACCATTCCAGAGGACCGCCTTCTCCTCCTCTCCCATAATCCCACTTGCGAACAGTCTGGATATTCAATTTAAAACAAATTAGGATGGCAACTTGAGTGAGGAAGGATGTCAGCCCCCAACTTTAAGAAACTCAGTTAAACATGGAATTCCACTCCTGTCCCCAAGAAAGGTGACCTTTGACTTACCAACTTTATGCCCCCTCTGTGGCCAGAGCCGCCCCTGTGCCGTGATGCCGTCTGCTGTGAGGGAAGCCCAGAGCAGGCAGCAGCCCCCCCACCGTGCACCCAACACGGCCACTCACTGAACAGGGAGCCAGGAAGCCCCACCTGCTGACAGACTTCACTGCCCAGTGGAAAAGTCAGGCCTTATTTTTTTTTAATGATTTTTTTCTATTGTGGTAGAACACAGAGAACATACGATGTCCCATGTGAACCCTTTGTTAGTACGCAGCTCATGGCCATTCGGTACGTTCCCGCGGCTGTGCAGCTGCCACCACCACCCTTCCCCAGGCCGAAACCTCAGGCTCCCTACGTGTTTCCACCCACCCTAACCTCTCTCATTTGGTCCACTTCTCCAGATGGTTCTCTGGTTTTCACAGAGGCGCCGTGTTTGTGAGCAAAGCCTGCAGCGAGACCAGTCCACACCGCACAGGCTCCTTCGTGGCCCCCACTCTGCCAGCAGATCCGGCTAGACCCCCCCACCCCGCTGCCCAGAGGGCTCAGGGGCTGCCGCCTGTGCCACTCCCTGGCCAGGCCCCACACCTCTCCCCCACCCCAGGCTTTTCTGCATCGGGAGCCCAGGTTACTAGCTGGCACCTCCTCGGGCAGCTGCATGCTCCTGGGCAATTCACCAAACTTCATGGACCCTATTCACTGCTCCCCAAAATGACGCCACCGTATCTAGCCGGTGGGGTGGTTGTCAAGGTCAGGCACCCGGGCAGCCATGTCAGACACCGATGTCCTGTCCCATCTGTCCGATAGCCCCGACCTGCTGCTCCCATTCTAGTCCGTCACTTTCCTCCCCGTTCTCATCTTCCTCCTTCCCTGCTCTTCTTCCCATGACCACCCTCCTCACTGCCCTTCAGTGGGAGCCCCCCCACCCCCCGCCTGCTGCCATGTTCAAGTTATCCAGGAGGTGTAGAAAGTAAGAGCCTCTCAGTTATCTGAACCCTAATGAGCTTGCCTTTCCAATCTCTTCCTTTCGGCAGAGTCTGGTGTAAAAAAAAAAAAAAAGCCACTTAGATGTCACATCTCATAGTGTAGAATGTGCCAAAGAGCCAATTCCCCAAAAGCCCATTTATAGCCTAGAAGGGGAGCCTTTGAGGCTCTGGAGAATACACTCATGTTCTGATTCTTGCCAAATTGTTGATATTCAGAGTTATGACATCCTTTCTTTGCCTCCTCTCTTTCTGAGACAAGAAAGACAATCCCTTGACAGGTTTGAAGAATAAATCATTTATTTTTAAAAGTCAGTGGGGGGGAAAGAGATGATCCGGAGTCTTGGAAAGCCTCAGAGCACAGGAAAGAAAACGAGTAGACAAAACCAGATTGGAAAGGCCTTCTATAGACGTCCCATGGGCCCACTGTCTGTAACTTTAATCTTCTAGAAGGGAAAGCAATCCCTGGGTGATGGTCCCCTGCTTGGGGAACAGATGCTGGTCACCGGCATTATGTCATCCCTCTGCTCAGAAACCTTCAAAGGCAATGAGAGCTGCCGGGAGATGGTCCTCACTCAGCTTCCTGATTTACAATTCCTCTTTCGCAAGCACTAAGTTACAGGCACGCTGAACTATTCTCACTGTTCCCTAAACATGCCCCGGAGATCGCTCCTGAGTCCATTCCTGATGCTTCCTCCACCCAGCACGTCTCTCCCCCGCCTTCAGCTTAGCCAGCACCCTCCCCACGGCCAGTCAGATGCCCCCTTCCGTCTTTCCCGGATCCCGCCACTGCCTGTGATCCACTCACTTCGTGCTCCATGGCGCTTGGAGCCTCTCTGCTTGCACCTATCTTGCAGAGTCAACAATAAAACCAATTATGGTCTACTCTGTTATCAAACGCACAGGTCTACCTTCGGGGTACTCATCATAGCCACGTCACCTCGTCCTCCCCTCTGCACTCAATGATCAGCTCTTTAAAAGCAACATGTGTGTCTGCTCCTGTCTTCACCACTCACCACCTCACCCCGTGCCGGGAACTTGCTGGGTGCTCAATACATGTTAGCCTATCAAGCTTTGTAAGTCACAGCCCTACGCTCAGCACACGGCCTGTGGACGCAAGCTCCCCGCCACGTGTATCTCTGCCAATGTCGATAAGGATGCCCGAACTCAGCGAGGCACATCCCCATGGAATGGCTGCACTTCACAGAGAAACCAAGAAGGATTATTTCCTCCCTTTGGTGAGCTGATGAAACACTAGTTCTGGTTTGAGATGGGTTTGTGAGCTCAATTTTGTGCCTTGGGGGAGACTGGTTTCAGATGCTAGAGAATTGTCATGGCCTCAATTTCTGCTTTAAATATCTGGCATCATTAGCTTAGGCCATACAACCTCCTAGATGAAGCTCTGTTTTTAGATCTATTTAGAAAGCTCTGCTTTAGAAACCTGCAAAGAAGTCCAAGAGCTGGACATTCCTTATTTCCAATTTATCTTTAAACCACATTGCCATGCACTGTGGCTTAAGACGCAAAACGCATTGCACCACGAGCCTGCAAAGACTTTTGAGGAGAAACAAGCTTGTTATATGTTATGTTTTAGGAAATCCTATGCCTGGGGGTTGAAGTAGAAATCCTAGAATGCCTTCCGAAGTAGAAATTCATTGCCAAAACAGAATTTATAACTCAGTTGCCATGGCAGCCAATCTGTCACGTTTCACTCAGCCTAAGAATATCTAAAACCTGACGATTCTGAGAACAGGCTAAGTGGAACGGCCAGGTGCACTCACCGTAAGGCGCCCAGGTTAACATCCATTTTCCTGCTCCTCACCCACTGCCTTTCTGTGCATTTCAAAAAATCCCTGACTTCTTCCTCAGAATGTCATTGTTAGGACACAGGCTTTCAAAGTATCCAGACTTTAACTCCTACTTTTCTGTCACGTTCTCTGTGTGTATGCCTATGTTTGAGACATTCCAAAATATGTGGGAAACTCGGTTTCTCAAGAGCATGGGGGCCATGGACAAGAATGGAAGAAAATAAAATGAGAGTGGCTACAGATTTTCAAGGAAGACTTACAGTTCTGCAAAGTGAGAACCGCATAGGACAGTGGAAACACTGTCACAGGTGTAGAGCATGGGGTTAGCCTGAAGTTCTAGAAGCTTCTGTGTGCTGAAGGAGAGGGAGCCACCCATTCTGTTCAGGAGGAAAGGCAGGTTTGGGAGGCAGACAGGGTCTAAATAAGACACACGATTGCAGGAGCGTACAATCAGGGAGCAACAACCCAGTGGGTCTCCATCAGGAGGCAGTTTGGTAGGAAAGGGGGATCCCAGAAAGGGTATAAGAAGCAAAGTATACAGAGATGGCCCAAGGTGTTGAGAAATACATCCAGTGGGAGGGCTGTTCATGTCCCCAAACCAGGGTGTACTCGGACTCTCTGGCTTATATTCAACAGGTAACTGATCCTAGATCATCAAGATTTCCTTTCCCCTCTTCAAAATCCTTTGTGGCCCCCAGTTAGGAATAATTTCAACATCCAGACCCACAGAATCACATGTTTCAAGGTCCCACAGGCAACCTCTTACCCAGTGAAGGCAAACCCTCAGTATCTCCTCTGAAAGTGGCGGGTCAGCCCCCTGCGGCAAGACAATTCAGCCACACCTGGTGTCTGATCCACTATTTTTTTCTAGCCTGAAGGATAGTCTGATCGGGGCTGTCAAAGTTCAGACCTTATGTGTGAGGCAAGAAGGAGCAGGGAGGGAAAAGCTGGGAACTCCTGGAAGGCCCAGGACTAAATGCTACTTAAAAGGACAGAGATGATCAAATTGGACGCAAAAGCAAAACCCAACTAGATATGCTATTTACAAGAAATGAGTTGTAAATACACAGACGTGAATAGGTTCAAAGTAAAACGATGGAAAATGTATACATCTGTATCATGGAAACATTCTGCATAAGGAAGCTGGTATGGCAGGGCACCTGGGTGACTTGGTCGGTTAAGCATCTGTCTCTTGATTTCAGCTCAGGTCATGATCTCATGGGTTGTGAGATTGAGCCCTGCATCAGGCTCTGTGCTGGGCATGGAATCTGATCCAGAGTCTCCCTTTCTGCGTCCCACCCCACCCCCCAACTCACATACTCTCTCTCAAAAAAAAAAAAAAAAAATACAAATTTTTAAAAAATTAAAAAGAAAAGAAAAGAAAGAAAGCTGGTGTGACTATACTGTTATCAGGAAAGTAGATTCCAGCACATGGAATTATTACTCAAGATAATAGGGGATATTTCATCAAGGGTCAACTCAACATGAAGACCCTATAATCAGAGATATTTAAGACACTATAATCATAAATATTTACACTCCTAAAAACAAAAAAGTATTTCAAGTCAGGAAACACTGACTTAGCACTGAGGGCATTAGAAAGATTAGTAAAACATGGTCACTTCCCCAAAGCACCTTCCATCTTGTAAAACAAACAAACAAACAAACAAACAAACAAACAAGTATTTAAAGATTTTCAGAGTAGGTATTAGCAGCAAAAAAAGACACCCTAATATCCCAGTCTTCTTCCTATCAGCTGATGTGATACTTGCCAGCTCCTATTCTCCATCCCCACCCAGAAAAGGAATCTTTTTTTTTTTTAATTTTTGTTATAGAAATTTCCAGGCACATACAAAAGTGGAGAGATTGGTATAGTGAACCTCCATGTACCTATCACCCTCCACCCTCAACACTTCCCAGATTTGACCTCTTCTGTTTCATCCACTCAGTGGTCCTTCTCTTACTATTTTCTGAAAAAGCATTTTAAAGGAAATCCAGGTATCACATTATCTAACCTGCAAATACTTTTGTAGGCTTCTCTAGCAGATAAAGGCATTTTTTAAAAAGCATAACCCCTCGAGTGCCTCGAGTGCCCCCTCCTACTCTTGGTCTCAGCTCAGGTCTTAATCTCAGGATCCTGTGACTTTGGGCTCTGTGTTGGGTTCCATGCTGGGCCTGGAGCCTACTTCAATCAATCAATCAATCACCCCCCATAATTTAACAGAATTAATAACTCCTTAGTATTAGCTAATACCCAGTATAAATGCCTCCCAGATGTCTTTTTTTTTTTCCTTTTGGATTGTTCAAATTATGATCCAAATAAAACCCCTATATTGCATTTGGTTGTTAGAGTTCCTGAGTCTTTTTTATGCTATAATAATCCTCTTTCCTTTTTTTTTAAATGTCACCGATTTAAGAGAAAGTGGGTCATTTATGCCAAAAAGAGGCAAAAAGAGTTTTCAAAAAAATTTAAAGATCTTATCTAGAGATGATTATTACCACCACAGAATATGAAAGTTTAAAAATGAATTCTTTAATACATACTTTTTGTTCCAAAAACACTCCAAAGAGATTGCTCCTCCTTGCCCAAGGAATTCACTGAAACTGTTTAACTCAATTTGAACCACATCAGAATCCCTTAGACCCCACTAGAATCATCAAGGGCAGAGACGTTTTTTCAATTCAATTTCAAGTGAAATTCCATCTGCATTTCAAAAGCACTAATGAGATGTGTTAGGTTCTATCCATCTCAAACTACAAGCAAATTCCAGAAAATTAACTAAAATGGAGCAAGGTCTTTAAAGAGCCCCCTAAGTCTGAAGAAGATGAACGTTGCCAAGTCATAAGTAAGTTTCTTCTAACCTCCAGGCCTGCTGGGGCATATGGGAGCCATCAAGGAATGCAGGTGTGCACACCCAGGGTTTCAGCGTGTTCAAACACAGCCAAGCAAATGGCATCTCAACGCTTTTCAAACACAGCTAAATAGAGACATACTCAGCGCTTGGAAGAGGTGCCTATGAAAACCATGGCCCAAGGCATGTGGTGTTAGCCAGCCAGTACCACAGGAACAATTTCCGACACTTGCCCACAGCAAACCCAAACTTCATTCTCTCTTAGAGCATTTGGAATGCCAAAGTCTTGGGAAGAAAACCTTCAAAAGGCCCCAGGTTCCGAAGAGAAAAATACAAGACAGAAAACAACAAAAGGAAAGAAAGACTTAAGCATGAAATGACTGCTTTCTCTTGGCTGTTTCCTGCTAAGTCTCTCTGTGGTGTTTTCAGGAATTGTAATGCTTGACAGCCTCAGTAGGACACATCAGTGAACCAATAGCAGGGTATCATGCATCTTCTTGCCCATTGGCAGGACTGCATTCAGTCACCAAACAAAAAGTTGTCTCTCAAATAAGGGAGGTTGTAAAACCTCAGTAATCTCCCCCTGGAACTCCTTTCAGGGTTGTATAATTCATACCAATAGTCAAATCTTAATTTGGACCCACATTATCCGATCTGCTAGTTGGCCTGCTCTGTGCCTCCCTGCAGGCGGTTATTCTGCACACAGGAGCTCCTGCTGGAATCGAGTGTGAGGCATCTAGGTAATCTGTTCTCCGAGCCCCATTCCATTCCTAGAGCAGCGACTGTGAAGCCTCAGCCCTTCCTGCAGAGCTGGTTCTGACGTGGCAAGTGGCTCCTGTTCCACCGAGGACATTGCTCATCCTCCAACATCCAAGACGGGGGACAGGAATGTCTCTGTCACAGCAGCCACCGCTGTTAACGGAGGCTCTTTGGCACATGCTCCAGAGGGAGCAGCAACAGCTTCCTGGGCACCAGGTTGACCTCAACTGGAGGTGAGTATGATGGGTAACTTTATGTGTCAACTTGGCTGGGCTGAAGGACGGCCAGAGAGTTGGTAAAACATTATGGGTGTGACTTTCAGGGAGTTTCTGGAAAAGATCAGCATTTGAATTGGTAGACTGAGTAAAGATCACCCTCCTCAACGTGGGTGGGCATCATCCAATCCTTTGAGGGCCTGACTGGAACAAAAGGGCAGAGGAAGGGCAAATTCTTGCTTTCTGCTTGAGTGGAGATGTCCATCTTCTCCTGCCCCCTGACACCAGCACTCCTGGCTCCCAGGCCTTCAGACTCAGACTGGGACTTACTCCACTGGTCCCTTGGTTCTCAGGTCTTCGGGTTTGGACTAGAACTACACCACCGGCTCCCCTGGGCCCTCAGCTTCCAGAAAGCAGATCATATGAGCCAACCCCTTCTAAGAATCTTCCCATTTTCCTCTTGGTTCAGTTTCTCTGGAGAACTCGGATTACCCCATTGAGGATCCAACCAACTGGGACTGTCAGACTAAAAGCGAACTCTGAGTTCTATAGGGGGAATGTTGCCTAAACAGGACCCCTGCCCAACTCTGAGTTTTATTTTTACTCTATGTCATTCTAGACAAACTACTGAACCTGCCTCTGCCTTTTCTTAAGGTCATGAACTTTGATGTGCTAAGGCCATGAGGGGCTCTGATGAGGTCCTTTTACAAAAGCAAAGCTTGGGAGCGCTGGGTGAGACAGCTGCTCTGCTTCTGTGGTTTCCCTGTGATGACACCCACATATGCAGATGCTGGTTAGAGTGGGGCATGGAGCCCACTCTGCCCCTTCCTGCCAAGCTTTTCTCCACCACTATCAGCCACATGCCACTGATCCCCCCAGTGATGCCCTCAGCCTTCATGGCACCCCAGTACTGGTTCGCCCCTTCTCCACTGGTGCAAAAGACCAATAAGCGTCAAGAATGACCCCATTTAGACAGTCCAATAACCATGATCCTGAGCTGGTAAGCTCCACCTCTTTTAAGATTTTGTTTATTTATTTGAGAGAGAGAAAGAGAGCAAGCATGAGTAGAGGAGAGGGGCAGAGGGAGAGGACAAAGGAGAGGGAGAAGCAGACTCCCCGCTGAGTGGGGAACCCAAGGCAGGGATCGATCCCAGGACCCTGAGATCATGACCTGAGCCAAAGGCAGACACTTAACTGACTGAGTCTCCCAGGCATCCCCTAAGGTCTATCTTTTGAGGCTGTTTCTTTATATTTAAAATGAGAGTCATGACGCCAGTCTGATAGAATTTGGGGAAGTATCCAACATGAAAACATGTATGGAAGGTCTCTAAAAACTCTACAGTGCTATACACAAGCCGACTAAGAAATCAAAGTGGGAGGGATAACGTAATCCTCTGCAGGGCACAACAGGAGAAAAGCTAGAATGAGAAAGAATGTTTTTGTTTTTTACCTGGCCCCTGAAATGTCTTTTAGTAGTGAGTACACGGAAAGGTAAAGAGTGGTAGAAAGTGGTTCACAAACATAAAATGAGAAATGACGACTAACAGTTACATTTTCAAATAAAAAAGCCCTGTTTGCACATGTATATGTAACGATGAGAGATGCTAACTCGGGAGCAAGTTACGATGATGATCTTCTTAGTGGTCCGTAACCGCACAGCCAGGACAGAATCCCAGATGTCATCGAGCTCCTTCCTGCTCCAGGCAGAAACTCAGCCAAATCATTCTCATCAAATAGGTCTCTAATCTTTTTTTAAAAAAGCTGTCCAGGAAAGGAGACTGTAAAGTTTGTCCACAAAATGGCTCAACATTTCTCAGTTTCTCTTCTACTCAGGGACAATAGGCCATCTACTGGCAACACACCCTCAAAAAACATGTGCCACAAAAGCAGTTTGCAAACATTTAACGGTGGAAAGTATCATCATCTCTTACTTGGAGGGAAAGCGTTACCTAATTTCTGGTGATGAACACTGGGAACAGTGGAAAACGTGCTCACCTTATGATTGCAGAAACAGTCCCTCTCCATTTGTGACTGTTCCCCTGTGTTACTAGTAACAGGTTAATATGACATAAAGGGGATGGGATATCGTTCTGATACATGCAGAACTGTCTTCCTGTGCAAGTGACAACTGCCATAGCAAGTAGGGGCTGTGACCATCGGGTTAACAGCTGAAACCATGTCCTAGAGAAACAGCTCTCAATCAGGGAGGATTTTAGCCCCTAAGGAACCTTTGGCAGCATTTGGAGACAATTTTGGTTGTCATGACTTGGGGAATAATGCTACTGCCGTTAGTGATCAGGGGTACTGCCAAACATCCCCAACACACAGGACAGCCCCACAACAAAGAATTATCCATCCCCAAATGTCACTAGTGCTAAGGTTGAGAACCCCCATCCTAGAAAGAGATATGGAGCATAGAGCAAAGGATGGGGCTTCAGTGAGAACACCAATGACCAGTATTTGTCCCAGGCTCTGGTCCCACTCTGATTCTACACAGTGAGGGGCACAAGTCACTCTAAAGCTCTGATAGTTAGGGGCACCTGGGTGGCTCAGTTGGTTAAGCATCTGCCTTTGGCTCAGGTCATGATCCCAGGGTCCTGGGATCAAGCCCCACATCAGGATCCCTGCTCAGAGGGAAGCCTGCTTCTCCCTCTCTCACTCCCCCTGCTTGGGTTCCCTCTTTTGCTGTCTCTCTGTCAAATAAATAAATAAAATCTTTAAAAAAAATAGTCTGATAATTATACTGTAGTCACAAAACTTTATGAATGAGGTCCACCCATAAATGCAACAATTATCAACTACATTAGTTTCTAATTAGTTATTTACAATGTATAGCAGATACAGTGGAATGGAGAAAAACAGAAATCCTCAAATGTCTGCATTTCAAGAATATGGTCCTACTTGTAAGCTTCCTCTACACCGGCTTCTCAATCTGGTGTTAATAACACTCAAAGGGTCTGTGACTAGAATTCAGAGGGTATGTGGATTTGAGTGGGAAAATATTACATTTTTTTCCACTAATCTCTAACGAAAATATAGCATTTCGCTCTATTATGCATGTAGTGAACAGACCACAGCAGTATTAGCAGTACCTGACATTTCGTAAGCACTAAAAATCACAGGAATCTTGGGGCACCTTCGTGGCTCAGTCAGTTAAGCCTCTGACTCATGATTTTGACTCAGGTCATGATCTCAGGGTCTCAGATTAAGATTCTCTCTCTCCCTCTCCCTTAGCCCCTCCCCCTGCTTGCACTCATTACACTCTCAAAAAAAAAAAAAAAAAAAAGGGCGCCTGGGTGGCTCCATTGGTTAAGTGTCTTACTTCAGCTCAGGTCATTATCCTAGGGTCCTGGGATTGAGTCCCTCATCAGGCTCCCTACTCAGTCAGGAGCATGCTTCTCCCTCTATTCCTCTTCCCAGTTTGTAATCTCCCTCTCTCTCATGCTCTACTAATTAATTTAAAAAATCTTAGGAAAAAAAATCACAGGAATCTTTACCTCAATGTTATATATTATTTATGATCATTAATTTGAAATTATAATTGTTAATAGACCTGCTGCTGGTTCTTATTACTGTGTTAATAGAGCATGTGCCTTTCTACATTGCAAATTTTTTTCATAATCTGATAACCTAGGTTCCATTTAACTGGTTGCCTCTGTAATCCTGGGCATCTTATTTGATGCACTTAAAAATAGTCTGAAATGAGGTCTATTAGCAGACTGTCAAGAGCTAGCTGGCCAAAGAGCTCAACAGCGCAGGAAAGTTCAAAAACCCCATTGGCTAGGGGTAGACTAGGACTCAGAATAAGCCTATGCACAGCTTGCTGCTGTGGCTAAGGGAGAGCTGATGGTCTTGTGGAAAGTGTGTTCATTGGTCTGGTTCAGATGAAAGGCCTATGTGGCCCCTTGGACAAAAGCCGGTACGGGGCCCTTGGCCTGCACTGAGGCCCATGCAACCCCATACCTTATACGCAACCTCAAAGGCCAACAGTCCGCCATGTCTCAGTCACTACCCAGAAGGTGAGCCCCTTCAATCTCCCACCCTTTGCCCTACTTCCGTTCCAACTTTTTATATTCCTCTCCCCTTGACCTAGGCTCCCTGAACGCTCTTCCCCCTCCAGTCCCTGGAACCTTGTAGTGGAGAAAATAAATCCCCAAACATCTTCCACTCACGCAGAGTACACTCCTTCCATCTGGCTGCTTAGCTGAAGCCTGGCTCCTTCCCAAGAACACAGCCTCCCAATCCCTCAGACTCAGGGTTGGGAGGAGGCTTAGCTTCTTTTCCCCCCAATAAAGGTATCTCCAAACTGTTCCTCCCCCACTCATATGTAATAACCCTTGAACTTTTGGACTCGGGCCATCTGATTTTATCACTACCTCCACCTCTTCATTTTGTCGTCTACTGGTCTTCTAACTGCCAGTCACGTTTGTGAATGCTTTTAGCCTCAAGCCCCTAACCCTGTCAGTATTCCAGGGGACATTAGCAATCCCACGGAGAAGACATCCAGCCAACTTGCCTCCAGTGACCTTTGCCCGCACTCAGTCTTAGCCACTTTCTCCTACTGCGTAATCACCAGGAACCTTCCACCTGTAACATTCTGCATCCCATTCTGACCACAAGCTCTTACAGGCAGTATAGTATGGAAAGACTGAGTGTTGATGCCAAACTCCTTGGGTTCAAATCCCAGCTCTACCTCATGCACTAACTGGGAGACCTTGGACAAATTACTTGATCTTTCCATGCTTATAAAATGTGAGTAATAATAGTTCTACATCACAGGGTTACTGAGAGATGTAAATGAGTGAATGTGTACAAAGCATCTGTAACAGTGCCTGGCACAAAAACAGAACTACTGAAACACTGGCTTCCATTTTCATACTTTCAGATTTCTCACGCCCTCACTTCCTTGGTTGTTCCTCAAACCCCCTGAGGCTTCTAATCTCCTGTCCCTCCATTTCTTCAATAGTATCCTTTTACTCTTATCTTCACCTCCCTCCCTAGCCAGCCACACTGTCTCCCATGGTTGCTTAAGAAATATTTGTTTAATGGATGAATGAATCAATGATCCATAATTTCGGCTACATTCTTATCCATATCTTCAGCTCCCTTTGGTCCTTTCTTTTTTTTTTTTTTTTTTAAGATTTTATTTATTTATTTGAGAGAGACAGCCAGTGAGAGAGGGAACACAAGCAGGGGGAGTGGGAGAGGAAGAAACAGGCTCCCAGCAGAGGAGCCTGATGCGGGGCTCGATCCCAGAATGCCGGGATCACGCCCTGAGCCCAAGGCAGACGCTTAACGACTGAGCCACCCAGGCACCCCCCTTTGGTCCTTTCTATTCAACACCCTCAACAATACATCAGCCCTTGATCTAACAAAAAATCTATCTTCTCTCCTCCTACTCCTGTTGACTGCAACCACCACAACTTCAGCCCTGCCTGTCATTCCTTTGTGTATATATCTAGGCAACTCTCTTTCCTGGTCCTGACAACACTGATGTCTAACCTTTAACACACTTCTCAAACCCCTCTTCCCTACTGCGTCTTTCTTCACTCTTGGCAGATAACTTTGCTTCCTACTTTACAGAGAAATAAAGGCTTATACACACACAAACACACACAGAAGTAAAGGCCCCTCAGATTTCTTCCCCATTCTTTAAATGTATCCGCACCCTCTAATCTTCCCATTCTAGTAGAAAAGATGTCCTCTTTTTGAGTAAGGTCAGTTTCTACTCCAGCACTCAACCTCACCTTCTCTAGTTTTTCTTCTTCATGAATACACCAGACCTAAAGGTCTGAAAACACACAGATTTTTCTGAAAAGCACAGGCCCCTGCTGGCAGATATTTTACACAGAAAAGAAAACAGCTCAAAATACACCATACTATTTCAGTTACAGAAGCAACAACGCAAAAAGAAAACTAAGACATCTGGAAAAAGAGTCACTGAAATAGTTTTTTCCCTAAGCCTCAGCCCTGATCACTGTTTCTCCTGGGAGTGAGACTGTACCACCGGGACACGTGACATGGACAGAGCTGCTGCCCTCCAGGTGTATGGCTGACACACAGGGGACTGGAACAACGGGGTCTGCAGGGACTTCCCACATGACCCTTGGAGGGCTTCAAGTCTGCGGAAGTCACCTGAGGGTCAGGGTCAATGTTCCATAGCCCCAGGGGAAAAGTGTAGCAGAAATAACCCAGGGTCTGCAGTCAGACACATCCAAGTTTAAATCCTGCCCAACCACTAACTAGCTGCCTGACCACAACTCGCTTAACCTCTCAGACCTTTATCTGAACGTATAAGCACATTTCCTTCCTACATTGGTGGTGAGGGTGACGCTAATGACCCAAGTCAAGTGTACGCAGAAGGCAGATCATTGACCCCCTCCTTTGTCTCCTGCCCCTCAATCTAAACAAGGCAGAACTGAACAAGAAAGCCCTGGTGTTACTAGTTCTGAAGAAAGAACTCATCAACAACAGGGAATGGCCTGGGGGAGGTTTGGAAGTCACTGCAGCCCCTTCTCCACATGAATAAGCGAGGACAGAAGCCAAAGGAAGGAATCAAACCCTAGAAAACCAAACAAAAAAAAGAAAGTAGGGGGCAGCTCTCTTATTACTGGTTTTCCCTCCTGTTTCTATCCCCAGATAGAAATTACATAGAATAGAAATACCTTCTATTTCTGTCAAAAACTGCCTCTTCCCCCAACTCTGAGTTTCCCAGGGAAATCACAGCTCTGCCTCCTGCCCATATATGGGTGTGCCCGATGGAGCTTCAAAACACTGCCATCTTCCTGCTCTGAGGCCACCTCAGAAAGAGGCATCAGGTGGCAAAGGGGCTCCAGACTAGGGGTTTAGCTTGTCACAGGCCTTGCATATCAAGCATTAGGTAAATATGATTTAGATTTGCATTTCCAGGAAGCCAGAGGATAGCCCACTCTTCCTCAAGTTTATGCCAGAAATGGCCAAAGATTCCACACTCATTATTTTCTGCTTAGTTCTCTACAACAAACGTTTCTTGAGCATCTACCCTATGCCTGGATGCTGGGTGTCCAAAATACATTAAGGAATCACAGGTGAGTGTACTTCCCCCCCCCAGTGTGGCACACTGTCACCTCAGCTACAAGCTACCATATCACGTATGATGCCCACATTCTCAAATAGATTATAATCTCCCTGTGGGCAAAAACCCACTCTTCTATTATATTGTGTGTGTGTGTGTGTGTGTGTGTACACACAACAGGAGGCGGCAAACAGAAGATGCTCAGTACCTGACTGAGTAGAATACGTTACAATGAATTAATAAAGAAAGTGTCTCTTACATGAAGACATGAGTAACTCGTAGATTTCTTTAAAGGGCAACATTAATAATAATTAATATTAATCACGGCTGAGATTTGTGGAGGCCTTACCACTTCCTGACAATCCTGGGAGATGCTTTCTATGATTAGCGTCTTCCCCAGTTTATAGACGAGGAAGCTGGGCCTACAGGACAGACCTGACATGCTCCACCCATTCAGCAGCAGAGCCAGACCTTGAACCCATGCAGTCTGACTCCAGAGTCTAGCTCTCGGCCATACTATACTGACTCTCAGGGACGGGGAGAGCAGGGCCTCACAGGCAAGGATGGCAGAGATAAAAATCTGTTGTGGCTGAAGGAAGGCGTGCAGTGCCCACGCAGGACACAGGAAAAGGTCTACCTTCAACCTGGACCCCTCTTCTTTTTTCTTCTTGCTCTCTACTTACAGGACTTTTCCTATGGTACCTGATCTCTCTCTCCAACTCTAATGTGAAGGTCACTGTCAGACAGGATTTGCCCTTCTTAGACTCAGGGTCTGACTCTTTTAGTCACTCGCCACACTAAAAAAAGATCTGGGGACCAACTGAGGACCAACGGGTCTGGTCACAATTCAAGTCTGCTCATATGCCAGTTCACTTTATCTTGTGACATTTTGAGGATCCCGGGGCAGCAGCCAGGCTGTGAGCAGACTGAAACATCACAGAAGATTTTAGGGTTCTTGGGAAGGAAGACTCCTGGTTAGCTAAGTGGTAAAAGAGCCAGAAACCGCTGTTTCTGTCCCTCAGTATTGGTCCCTCAATACTGGTTCTCTTGCCGTATCAGAGAGCTCCGATAAGAACTGTGTACTTGGGCACACAGCTGCCCAGAATAAAGCCCACATGTCTCCACCTGCCTTGCGTCAAATGCGGTCACGTGAGTGAGTTCTGGCATGGGGTGTTAGTGGAAGGAGTATACACAACCACCGGAAGTGCTTCACTAAGGGAAAAACATGCTTGTACCCTTTTCTCCTTCCCTCTGGCTGGAGCCGAGCGGACGCCCGGATCATGGTGAACTTCACAGCAGAGGCAACGCACAGTGCAGCAACTAGTTGGGAGGCCTTGACCCCGTGGAGGTCCCGTCCAGCGCAGACTAATGACTGTCGCGTGAGAGAGGGACAAACTTCTACCTCAGCCTCCTGGGTTTTCTGGTCCTTGAGCTGAACCTACTCCTACAGTAGAGATGCCAGTTAGCCCAACATGACAGGACTGGCTTGCTCGCTGGGAGAGAAGCTACAACAGGCTCACTATTCTAAAATCAATGGAAGTAATAGCCTGCTCTGTCTCTTTGAGGTCTGAGTAGATTCTAATACAAAGGACTATTATGTTAATACACCGTGCCTGGGTTTTTTTTTTTTTTTTTAAGATTTTATTTATTTATGTGACAGAGAGACAGCCAGCGAGAGAGGGAACACAAGCAGGGGAGTGGGAGAGGAAGAAGCAGGCTCCCAGCGGAGGAGCCCGATGTGGGACTCGATCCCGGAACGCCGGGATCACGCCCCGAGCCAAAGGCAGACGCTTGACGACGGTGCTACCCAGGCGCTCCCGTGCCTGGGTTTTCTGACCAGACAAGAGAAACCATGGACTGCTCTGAAAGCAGATCACAATGAACACGGAACGCTCGCACCAGGTTGAGGTCATGTGCGGTTGGTAACTGTGTAGGCCCGAGACCTCTGCATCAAAACGCTGGCAAGAAAGGACCGGGGATCACACTGTACTGGTCTGAGCAGGCTTCAGGTGCACACACCCGACTTCTCTCCCGGTGCACTAGCTCTTCCTATGTCCCCCGGCTGTCTCCTCCCCAAGGCCTGCACCCATTCACTTCCCCTCCCTGCACCTGCTATTTTCTTCAAGACACAGACCCAGCCCCATCACCTCCTGGAAGCGGGTCCTTTTCTCATCCACCCTTCCAGGGCTCCCTCTGACACGCTAAAGCTCAATAAGTACTGAACCTAAATATGATCAGTAGGGCTTCAGACCTGAGAAGTTCAAGCTGACAGAAAACTCTCTTCAAAGCATCCCCAGAAGCCTGCAAGTGTGTACATTTGAGAGAGAGAATCAACCTAAGGGGTCACCAGGCTGGTCTGACCAAGGGATTGTTTCAATTGAAAATAAAGAAAACTACAGAAATGCTAAGCAAGAACCCATAGGAGGGAATTCATGCATCATCCTATCAGATTCTAGCAATTGCCACTGAGATTAGTTCAGGAGCAAACAGCAGAACAAGGTGAAGTATTCTCTATTAAAACCTCATGAAATGCTTGGACACGTCAGAGGTGGTGAACCCCAGAAAAATGCATATATTTGTCATTTTTCCCCCTTATCCCGGATTTTCTGGATAAATCTCCTGCACAGCATTAGAACAGAGAAGACAATCATTTCTAAATTTCCCACCATCTCACCCAAAAGAGCCCATGAGCTCCAACCGGAGCCGAGTGCGCAAGCTCAGACCTGCAGTCTCTCTGGGGAAAGGTGTACTGTCAGGATCATTTATTTATTCAGACCTAACAGTGAGGCCTCTGTAAGGAAGAGAGTGTGGGGAGGCCGCTACTCTCCCACCACATCTGACTCTGTTTAATGCCCAAAGTAACTACCACAGGGCAGCCTGGGTTACCCCACCAGGGGCCGACTGTGCAGTAGGGCATGGAGGACCGGGTTCCTCTGGTAACACCAAGACTAAGTGATCTATAGCTCCGTTTGTATAAGGTTGCTTGGGTTCTAAAAGGCCAAGTAGAAGCTAAAACAATTCATCAACAGCTACTTAGTGAGAACGGAGAGAAATAATATTTAAAACCCCATGTCAGCCAGCAAGGAATGTTCAACTTCATGCAGTGTTTCTTCGCTTGGAGGCAGTGACCCGGTCGTGGTGGGTTGTGAAATCAATTTAGCAGGTCCCTGCCAGCATTTGTAAGTAAAGCAGGATAAAACAGGAAGTATCAGGGCATCACTTTCATGACTTTGGGAAAGTTTTTTGGTCCCAAAATGTTGTTCTTTGAGCCATAGCCAAAAAATGTTGGGAAGCCACGGATGGAAGAAGAAACGGATAAGCCCATGTTTTCCTCGGAACTCCTCTTTTTAGGTCTCATGTGCATTCGCCTTCCATGGCATTCAGCCCCCACCTGTACAGTGACAGATAGTATTCTTCTGGTGTTTGCACTAAAACAGCCACGTGGAAACCCTTTTGACGAAAAAGGGATAACAGTGCAAAACAGAAAATGACTTCCTGTGGCCACACAGAGGCGAGAACCAGAAATGCTTGGGCCAAAACAGATAAAAGCAAAAACCAGGCTTGTGTGGTTCTCGCCAAACCGTCTATGTAGCCAAACAATGAAGGACCACAGACAGCTTGTGGGCACCAGCTGGAACAGGAGCCCCACGAGGGAAAAGTCTGGTCAGCTCACCGCTCTATCCCTAGTTCCCACCACAGTCGCGGGCACAAAGTAGGCCTTCAATAAATAATACTTGAATAATTTAATAAGGAAATTAAGACAATCCCCAAACTCAAAAATCATTACCTACTGATGTAAACATTTACCTAAACCTACAAAGACACCAAGTTTCACTGAGGCGGAACAAAGAGGCTCAGCTACGTTTAGAGAACTAGTTAGCAACAGAACGAGGATCATCTGCCTCCAGCTGCAAGTGTTTGGTTAGCATCCTCTAGACTCGACACTAAACTGACCCGCGACATTCTTCCTACTTTCCGAGTTCCTGCCTACATTTCTAGCGACGCCATTCCCCTCCCCCACCCCGCTCCATCCTAAAACTTACTCTTCAGCAATAATTAACTAGTTTGAATTCTCCAAACACATGGGATTGTTATAAGACTTGGTACCATCGCACATTTGGTGTCCCTTGCCTGAAACAGTGGCCTCCTTTGAGAGCCCAAACGGACCATCCTCCCTGAAGTCCCAGGCCAGGTGTGACTTCTTCGAAGCCTTTCCTGACCACGCGCCCTTAACGCCGGCCTCTGCACAGTCAACCAAGTTCTCATCCACGCTACCTCTGCGTTGGGTGCGTATCCGTTGTTCTTCGAATAGCCTGCTGCACTTTGTCTGGTGGTGGTTTCATTCCCTCGTGGGATTTTGAGCTCCCTGAGGGTTACAGTGGATCTTCTTCAGTAAGCAGTTACAAGAGGTATGAATGAATGGATGATCCAGTCAGTCCTCCTGGACCCCTCTCTGCCCTCTCTTATTTAGCCCACCTCAGCATATCCCCCTAAGTTACAAGTGTGGGGGAATACTGAGGAAATTAAGTGATTAAAATATGCAAATACTGATATGACCTGAGGCAAAAAGAAATTAGGAACTAAATGATGAATCATGCTTTCATAGGAATACGTAAAGAGGCTGTTCATCTGCTACTCAGGCACCAGTTATTTAAATGTGGGAGGGGAAATTCTTCCCGGAGTGTCCCTCTTCATTTGCTGAGGGACAATGAGCCAAGAGGAGGGCTCACTCAGGTTTTAATCCTGTGTAATTGTAATTTAGGAGGAGCCCCAGGAAACCCATCGGCACTCAGCCCAAGGGAATGCTCAGACAGTTTGACCCCAAGAGAAAGGACCTTCTCCTCTGTGGGAAGAAGAGAACGGAAGTCATTGAAGGGCTCTAGTGCAGGGATAGGCACACTTTGTGGATAAAGGGCCAGTTAATATTTTCAGCTTTGATGGCCATGTGGCCTGTGACCATTACTTATCTAGGCCGTCGTAACATAGAAGCAACCATATACAATATGTAAGCAACTGACCAAAGCTGTGAACCAATAAATCTTTATTTAAACACACTGAATTTTGAATTTCATGTAGTTCTCATGTGTCACAAAATATTTTTTTATATTAAAAACTGTAAAACCGTACTTAGCTGAGGGGTCATACACAAATAGGCAGTGGGCTGGATGTAACCAGCTGACTAGGTATGGGCTGTGGGCCGAAGCTTGCCAATCTCTGGTCCAGTGTGACGTCATGCTACATAATAGTATCTGAAAACCCTCAGTCAGAAAACAAATACTGTACTAGCTTACCCAGAATGCCCACTATCTGGTCTAAATTATCAGTATTTTCAGAACTTGGATATTTTAAATCCAAACAAACATGCTGTTCATGAAAGACTTCACGCAACCCAAATGTTTATTTTGAATGGTCTTACACTTCGTTCAATGATACAGATTATTGGATAGGATATATAATATATATTTGCCTAATTATAATCTAACACTCCAAAATGATTGTTATCCATGAAAACTTAAGGGACCTATACAGTCACGATGCATTTGTCACCTGTGAGACTGCCATGATAGCCCTGCCAACATCCGTTACCATCTGCCTCTCCATTTTTAGCCTGGGGACTAGCCCACCCAGACATCACCAGTTGTCACTCACAGCCCAGTACTTCACGTGATCACCACACACCACCCACAACAGCAGACAGGTTTTCAATTTTGGGGGATGAATTATCACTGATTTTTAAAATGTTTGGAATAATTCTATTATTGTTCAGATGTGTCTGGCCTTTAGACTTTTTGATATACCAGAGTTGTGAGTCACCAAAGTTGTTTACTTCTATTCCCATCAAGAGTCACTATAAGATCCCTTTAAATGCTAAGTTCTCCTATTTCAAAATCTAATTAACTTTTCAAGGACTTATTTGTTAGGCAACCTGTAGTCTTTTGCTTAAGAAAATCCTACTACCTGTTCTCCAAGTAAGATTCCACTTCTCATGCCTATCCGGAGTTCTTACAAAGCAGGGTGCTGTGAGTGAAGAGGGGGAGGTGAGCTCAAAGCAAGGCCTGTGGATCATTTGGTTTGTGACCAAGACCCAGATTCGGTAACTTCATCCTTGTCTCAGTGACTTGTGGCCCCTACATTTGCTGTTCTGCCAAACCACCATCCCCGTGGTGAAAAAGAGGAAAACATTCTGACCCCATCATTCTATGCCTTTCAAGATGTATTGGGTTGTCCCCGAGGGAGCAAAACAAATTGGGCTCTTCAGACCATTTTTCCTCCATCTAGAATTTTTGTGGAACAGGAATATGGCTAAGATGGACAGTAACAGGCCCTCTGACCATCACAGCTGGGGAGTCGGCATAGAGACCTACTGGGAGACCCAAAAGCCACCACTCAACTCCTTCTTCCTGCCCATGGAACCCTGATTTTTTTTTTTTTTTTTTTTTTTTTTTTTTACAAGCTCAGAGAAAAGGTCCTTCCCAGCTCCAAGAGAGAATCCTGAGGAGTCTAAGGTTAAACTCTACGCTAATAACAGAAATCACCTTTCTTTTGCCACAATATAAGCCTAGAGCTTCTTATGGCTTCATCTATCATGGGCTGGTAATTTAATTATGGCCAAGGAAATGACAAAGACTTCTCCTTGGCCAAGCTTTTGGTCATGCACCTTGGAGCCCCCCTCCCCAACAGGCCTTCACCTTGTGCTGAAAGAACAACTTTTGGCACGAAGGACTTGGTGCACTCCAACACACTAGGAAACTCAAGCAAACTCCAACATGGCTTCTAGTTGCCTTCGGTCATGTCCCTCGCTTGGCACAGTCCCCCTTGAGTTCCTGTCTGAAAAAAACTCAAGGCTCTCAGACGAATTTACCACTTGTTCCAGCCAACAACCTCAAAAGCCTCTGATCTTGCTTTTCATAATGTATTTAAAAACTTACAATTGTGATCCTTCCCCTGTCCCTTTGAGATATGTATGTATCTCCTACAACCCTGGCATATCTTTCTCAATAAACTGAAAGCCTTATTCCTTTGAAATGTTATCATCAGGAAGAATAGGACCCCTGTCCCCAGTCTCTGTGGGGGGTAGAAGCCTAAACTTTGATAAGCACCCATTAGCAAACCCAGATGGTCTATTACATTGACCAACCTTCCTGCTCTTCATGATTTTTCTTCTTGTCTGTCTCTGCTCAAGCCCCCATTTCATCCCCCTCATCCTCCCTTTAAAAACACCCAGTCACCTCTACGCAGATCAGACAGGCACTTGCATCTCTTTCCTTAATTGGAAAGGGACTGAATGAAATCTGCCTTTGCCACCTTTAACTAATCTTGGGGTTTGCTCTTCTCTAACAGAAATACAAAGGTTAAGTCTGCTAAAGGGCTGCTAGAATTTCTTCCCTCTGATCTAAGCAAAAATGGGACCAAAAAAACAAACAAATCCAATAAACCAAGAACCCAAGACTATGAAAGAATTTGGGGAGAAACTTCCATTTAAAATAAAGCAGCCATAGGAGGAGGCAAATTCTACAGCTGCAACCTTGCACCATGAGGGGGACAACCTTAAGGGCTAAGCCAGAGCTGCAGATGACAACCTAATCATCTAATGACCCTAAATACCAATCCTGGACCCATGTTGCTGGGGCTTCTTGTTACAGAAGACTGAAATACCCTACCTGTTTAAGCTGCTACAGTCTCGAAGTCTTGAAGTCAAATACATTCTCAGAGGACATGACAGAAAGGCAATAGTGCCTGAAGAGTAGTACTGAATGAGACTCAATTATAGGTGACACTCAATCCAAAACTTGAACAGGGAAAAAGAAATATACTGGCCAATACAACTGACAAGTCCAGGCCTCGCTTTATATTCTGGCAGAGCTGGACCCAAGTGAGCTGGACTCAAGAGCTAATGATGCCTTCAGAAGCCCCTTCTTCTTCTCTGATCTGCTTCCCCCAGCGTCAGCCTCAGTAGGTCCATCCCACATCGAGGTGAAGATGGCCACCAGCAACGTCAGGGGTGCATTCCTCCTGCCTTGCAACCCTAGTGGGAAAAGAGAGCCTCTGTCCCTGTAGTTCCAGCAAATCCCATTGGCATGGCTTAGGTGTCTGCCTATTTCTTAACCACTGACCATGGCCATGGAATATGGGTTTTAAATGGCCAGACCTAGATCAGAGATGTGATCAACCCAATGGGAAAGGACAGCCAAGGAAAGTCAGGGTGCCATTACCCAAAATAAGGCAGGCAGAAGCAGCAGCTGCCCATAAGTAGGGAATGAAGAATTCAATCTTAGATTCTAACTGATGGACTACTACGACTGCCCTAATTCGTCATCAACTAGAGCAGGCCACCCACCCCATATCGCCCATCCTCATTATTATACAAGCTACAGTGAATAGGACTATGCTTTATTATTCCTCAGCAAATACTAATTACCCAAGTGTTCCACATACACTAGGGGAGGGTGAGCCAAGGATCAGCCCATGGGAAAGTCATCTTTACGGACACAGTATCTCCTCCACTCAAACAACAGAATGTCAGAGCTGAAAGACACCTCAAAAATCATCTAGTGCAAACCCTTTGGTTTACAACAAACAAATAAACATGCAAACACCAGAGCCCTGGAGAAGGTAAGTGCTGTGGCCTGAATCTCAAGGCTGGTCAGGGCAAAAGCCAGGGATGCAAGCCCAATGCTTACCACTGTGTCACATGGCACCCAGAACACATACATGTGAGACTCAAGGAAAACTTGAAATTTCTTTGCTTTCTTAAAAGTTTTCTCAGCATAACCATTCTGTCCTTGGGGGTAAAGCAATAAAAAGAACAGACGTAAGACTTTTGAATAACTGTTGTGTTTTTATCCTCTAGCTCTCCAGACCTTTGGCATTGTTGTATTGTTTCTTCCTGTTTCCGTTGTGTTTGGGAAGAGGTGGGGAGAAAAGCCAGAATGGAGGAAGGCTGGGCAAGATAGATCCCCTGGAGCCAAACCACACGTCTGAGTCCTGATGCCTCAGAGAATGGAAATTCCCCATCCCTTGGTTCAAGGCTTATCTGTTTATCGACTCAGGGAAGGCAGCTGCCAGGCATGGGAGATTTATAATATGTCATTCCAACCCTGATCTATGTGGAACAAATGGAAGCCCACAAAACTCAATGTGTGTCCAGTGCTTTTGTACGAGGGTCAAGAGCTTTCCCACCACAGTGACAAGCTATACAGAATCAAAATAGAAGGTGGGGCAGGGGGAACCCAGCAGTGGGGGAGGGAGGGGCAAAAAATGTGGGAAATGGCTAGGAAGCCCCAAAAAGGGTCAAGGTTGCACAACCCTGCCCTAGAGCCAAGGGTCTGGAAAAGTCAACACTGACCCAAGTACCTCTGCTGCCCAAAATCCAACTGCCATATCACAAGCTTGGGATTTCTGCCCTGACCCCCGGAATGAGCCCTACTGACCAAACCAAGCAGGATAGTAAGCAGAAAAGCATTCTATAGGGGAAAAAGTGCTCTGCACAAATACAAGGGAGTTTTGCTAACAATTAGACTTTCTTACCCTTTACAGTTTGGGTTTGTATTCTTAGAATATGGTATCTCAGTGGGAGAAAAGTAGGTAGGAGGGGGAAGAGAAGTGCATAATAGCAGGGGAGGAGCCTAGAAATACACCATCCACTTAGCAACACGGATATTCTTTAAGGTGTTGGCAGAGAGCACCACCACCAGGAAATTAGCTTTATGTGGTGCTGTGAATGAGCATGGGCTTAGAATCCCACAGACCCAACCCCCAGGCAAGATTCTGCCCTCACTAGCTCAGCGGCTTCAGCAAGTGGCTTAATCCAACCACGCCTGTTTTTACATCTACAACATGAGGGTAATAACAGTATACACATCACAGGACTGTTGTGAAACCTAGCATCACCAGAGCCCTACAAGTGACTGCTACCCATACAATGTGCTGTTCCTAAGAACATGTCAAGAAAAAAATAGAGCATGTGGGTCAACTCATTTTTTAAGACCAGTATTTCCTTTAAAGCCAGATAATAAGAATAAAGCCAAATACCATGTAGAGAAAGGGGAAAATCTTTCATCTGTCTTAAATTATCCTAGCTACAGTCTATGTAGCAAAACTATTAATAGAAAAGGTCACCATGAGCCTTTGCAAAGATGTTGGCATACATAATTTCGGGTGTTTTTCCTGTTGCTTCTTCCCAAAGACTCTGGGACCATGGCATACATGTATCCTACTCTCCATCCATGTTTGCTCTTAAGTCTACAGCAACTTAGTACAACTGGTGAAGTTCATTAGCTTCATTCCCAAAGGAGGGCTCTGCATTCAGAAGTTAAGGGATTTTACACTCATAGCGCAGTAGATGCACAAAAGCTCTCCCACCCCCAAATACTCAGCTGAAATCAGTACAGTTCCCATTTCAACCCTCTCCTGGTGATCCAGGTTTG
Source organism: Ursus americanus (assembly GCF_024610735.1). NCBI lineage: Eukaryota > Metazoa > Chordata > Mammalia > Carnivora > Ursidae > Ursus > Ursus americanus. The sequence continues at coordinate 25,624,643 of NC_142157.1, read as the reverse complement.
CTCTAACTACCCCCTTACGAAGCTTCCAAATAGCTAGCTGCAGTCTTAACTTCAAAGAGACTATTCCAGAAATGCAGAGAAACATCCCTGATCCCTTTTGGAGGGGTATAAGTGGGGGGAAATGTAAGCCTCTGATAAAGGATGATTATTTGGACTCATAGATGCTAAGTGCCAAATCAGATAGACTGGCAAACATCAGATTTCCTGCAGTTGATTATAAATAATGGGACATTACTTTCTGACAAGATTCAAAGTAAAATTTGATAAGAGCCCAGAAAGCATGAAAACAGAAACCGCGGTTTTCACACCAGAGTAAGAGCTCCAAAATTCCTCCCTGACTTCTTTGGCTTCCCTGAAGTAGAAGGATTTGAGAGGACACGTTCCACTGTCAGGTAGACACCTTTCCTTTAAGATCATTTGCTTTGCATTTAAGAAAAACATGTAGCAATCAGAAAACACCCAAAATCTCTTCAAGGCTGTGAAAATAAAACTCAGTGCATTAGTGTGATATGGGCTCTTACATTTAGAGCTGCTGTTTCCTGTCTTCTAAAGAAATGAAGAGTAGTAGTTTTACAGTTGTCACCTGTCACATTTAAAATGCCATATCAAGTAGCCAGAACGAAAACCGAAGTCCCAAACAGCATCAAATGCCACAGATACAACAGGGACCCTCTTCAGGTCACACAGAGTGAAATGAACTCTAAAGTTTAGGATACAGAGGCAATTTCTCAAGTACTGTATCAAATGTGGACCAGAAAGATTATTTTTAGTTATAGCTAAAAAAGCTTCAAGAGCCAATTTTTTTCTTTTCCTTTTTCTTGGCTTAGACAGCTATAGTTTTTACATGGTTTCTTACAAGTGTATGTGTGTACATCTCATAAAAAGATATTTAAATTTACATAGACACACAACAACACGATTTTCTACCTCCATTCTCCCCCCCCCCCATGAAAAGCAATAAAGTCTGAAGTTTTTATTTGGTTAAGAAACCTCTGGCTGTTTTAAAAGACTTCTGCTATTAAATACCACTTTCAACCAGTGAAAGAAAATAGCTGTGGGAAAGAGACTAGAGGGACTGGAACTCATTAACACTTTGGGCAATTTCACTTTTCCTTTATTTAGAAGGCTGTACCAGCTCCTCCCGATGGAAAGAGGATGACCGAATATGGGCCAGCTGCTCACTCGGTCTCCTCTTTGCCTCCAAGTATCAACTAGATTTCCCTCCCTTGTCTAGCTTTACCACCCACCTCTCTCATCTTTAATAAAACGCCACCGCTCGTAATGCTATTTTTATTGGTGAGGCACTCAGAGTTATCCACCACGTAAATTCATTACAATAAACACACACATATAAAGCATTTCCTACGTCCCAGTGTTTGCAGAGTTTTGTATGTGTTCGTTCATTAAGCCATAGGTTATGCCACATATTCTTCACAACAGTCCTCTGGGTTTATTAAATTGATTGGTTCAATCCTTTTCCCCCATCCTAATTAACCCTAATGTTGTTACAGTTCCACCCTTTTTCTCACGGCCATTACTTCTGGAGGGGCTGTCCCAGGAGGTTGGTCTTCGTTGTTCTAAGCTAATTAAGGAGATCCCACTAGGTATAGGTATGTGACACACTCCTGGCCAAGGACAAGAGAGTAAGCCTGCTGGTTGTGGGGAAGGGGGACTGTTTGAGAGAATAATTTTTGTTTTTAATAAAAGCCACACAGGATGAGAGAAGGTCTCCCTCTTTTGGATCCTGTTGGGTCTAGAGTTGATGCCTGGAACTGCTGCAGCCTTTTTGCAATGATGAGGGAAGCCAGCCTGAGGACCAAGTCACCAGAGACAGAATGCCAAGCCAAGAGAGTCACCCTGGGGGGACCCAGAGCCCTGATTATACTGTGTCTGAAGCTGCCATAGCTTTTGCTCTTGCCTCATGTGATAACACATCTCCTCATTGTTTTACATTAGTTGATTTCTCTTTTACATGCAGCCAAAGGCATCCTTAATGACATAGTTAACCCTACGGATGAAGAAAAGAAAGCTAACAGGGTGAGTGACTTACCAAAAATTACTCTGCTAGTAAGTGTGCTAAGAACACTGGGCTTTCAGTCCTAAAATGTATATATAAAATTATTCTAAAGGGTGATAAGAGAAGGGCACTCAAATACCAACATTTTACAAATTGTATGTATGCATACTTTCACAATCACACACACTCACATACACATTAATCTTGAAATTACGGTTAGCAAGTTCATCTAGGGCTCAATATATATTTGATTCCTACTTCTAAAGATCGTTAGACTTTGTGTGTGCGTGCGCACACGTGTGTGTGTGTGTGTGTGTGTGTGTGTGTGTGTGTGTTTGGGTGAGAGAATACAGAAGTCACTAAAAGTCTCATAAGGCACATGGAAAGGCAAATATATTGTCATTTGTTATTAAAGTCTAATGCTTTTGACTCTAACAGTTCATCTTAACAAGTGACTAACCCTGATAGGCAAAGTCTACACACAGGCAGTAATCGTCTGTTAATTATTAATGCTTCTTTTCTCCTGCAATGAGTCATTAACTTCTGAACGCTCATACTAAAAGACTTCATTTCTGTATAGTAACTATAAAATAACATGTAGAAAAAGGAGATCCCACTCAAGTGGGCAGCAAATGGGATTCCCAGTACCATTCACTGTGGATCATCAATCACCGAGTTCTATGACAATGAATAAAGAGTTCCTTTGAGCTACTGCAGATCATTAAGAGTCTCCAGCATAGAAAGTACACCTCCATCCAAGCATCTTAACTTATATGTCCTCTTTGCAAGCCTTTTCCCAGATGTTCCTAAAGTCATGTCTCAATATACCTGTCATGGTCTGTAGACGAGAAGCATCTGGAAGTGATTTAAATTGGCTGCATTGAATTCAGCACCCACAGCATCGATTCTAGGGCAATGAATTACTTCTAAATGGTACTATGTAGGGGAGGAATCTCCTGTCCCCTGATGTCTAGTTTCTCTGTAGAGGGTCTTTCATTAGACATAGTTCCTGGTCTCCATTGGGACCCTCACTCACACTGTCCTAGGCACAGGGAGTGAACTCTCACTGGTGTGTTCAGGAACAGGAAGTGAGCATGTATCACTCCATCCAATCCTCAACCCTTATCCTCTTGAGAGCTGGTTGACCGCAGGGAGCTGCCAGTCCAGTCTTCTCATCAAAGCTGAAACTGTTAGAGCATCAGGGCCCACAGATATGGGCTATGGTTTTCCAGGACTGCCTGTGCCCACCCGGGTGGGCCTGTCCACAGAATCCTGAGTTTAGGATTCAGCCCACTCACCTACAGATGGGAACCACATTTTCCAATAGCATCTTGATCATTTAAGAAAAAATTTTTTAAACCTACCTTCCACACATTTAAATCAGAACATGGGTGAGGAAGCCAAGGATGACTTATTGAGTTCACACAAACCCCAACATTTTCCAAAAATGGAGAGGCTTCACCACACTATACTTTGTATAGTGCTTGATGGCAGTCAAAGCAATCTCCGGTATTTCTCTCTTTGGACCATCTCAACAAACCTGGGAGGAAGGCAGGTTTTATTATCCCAGTTGGACACCAGTGTGGAAACAGATCCAGAAACTTTAAGTGATCTGTCCAGGGTACACAGTCCCATACAAAATTCCAGATCTCAACCTCCTGCACTTGTTTTTTTCTGGAATTCCCTTCCCTCCCAGCTTCCTCTAGCACCACAAGAGTGTAATGAGCTGAGTGGCTTACCCAAGATGGGGCAGGATGTGGACATAGGCTCTTTTCACCACCCCCTCAAAACAACAGTTCTGCTTTTTAAAGGCTACTTCAATACATAACACAATGAATTGACTTTGGTGCCATTTAATAAATAGCTTAATTTACCAAAAGCCCCAACTTTAAGTTTTGCAAGCTTTGGAGGCTTCTACCAGGCAAAGAAGATAATTAAATGAATTATTTTGTCATTTCAAGCGACCTATTTTTCATTCTTAATCGGTATGTCTTTACACAAATTAGAGACTCTTACAAAGTTCTTTAAAAGTCACTCTATAAATTGACTAATAAACTAAGCAATTATAAAGCACTTTGCAAAGCCAGGCACCTGATTAAATCCTGACTTCTCAACTTCTCGGTGCCGTAATTTAAATTGGGAATCTATCTACTTACAGGTGTAGTGTCAGGGCTAATCTCTCTAAAACAGAAATTGACCAAGTTAGCATATTTTGAAGAGAAGTCCCTGACTGCCATTACATGGCATCAGACCCTAAGTTATCTATTGCCTCCCCACCATCCCTGGGTAATGCGTTGTAGACTCTATTTACACCAAGGAGTAAAACTACCTTGCTAAATGGGAAAGGGGCCATTGTGATCAGCTGCACCAATGCTGGGGCAGAAAATGTAAGAGGCTAGTATCCTTTCTAAAATGAACTAGGACATTTTCTGTCTTAACAGATCTTGCACAGTGAACACAACTCACTCTTTGAGGACCTCAGACCACTCCCTCAGAGCACAACTTCTCATCATAGACCATTGTCTATGTATAGAGAGAGCTTTGGAAAAGTGGGAAATTGCTCCTTGGGGTCCTAAATGACTTCCTTCTTGCCAAATCCAATGTCCTTTCCGTGCCTTGAATTTCAGTTCTTGGCACTACTGCCCTCTTCCTCCTGATTGTCTCCAGGTCTGCATCGCATCACGCTGAGATCTTCTGCTCTTCCACCCAGGATTCTCATGGTTGGCCATCTGTCTGCTGAGTCTTATTCATGTTTCCAGCCCCAACTACAGCCAAGCCCCAAGGCTGGACTCTCCAACTTTGTTCTCCCATCTCCTCTGAGATGCACTCACTCTTCCTGATGGCTCCAACCATCTCCCTCCCAGGCTGGGAACATATCTTCTCACCTCTCATCCCCACTGCCTGTAGGACAGCAGCCCTCAATGTCAAACCATCCACAACCTGGACCAAGCTCATTATTTCTACCCCAAGGCTTCCAAGGCAGCCCCTCTCCCCAGCTTCACTTGGGGTATTTTTTGGTCATTATACTCACAGCCATGCAGGCTTCAACTCCAAGAAGGCACCATGTACTCAGGATTCATTCACACCTTGCCCCCTATTTCCAAAGCCAAAACTTTGAATGCCCTGCAGTTTCTGCCACAGGTCCAGGCCATTTATTTGAACTTCTGCCTTATTCTCCAGCCTGGCTTTCTAGATGCCTTGCTGGACCTCACTCCCTACCCTGTGCCACATTCCATTCTTTGCCGGAGCCCTGTCTTAGTTCTTGCCAAGTCCCCACCCACCAGGGTGAGAAACCCATAGCCACTTAGAAACCCTGGGTTCCTTTAAAATAAGGAACTCCAGAAATCAGCTCAGTCTGGGGTGAACAGCACAGCAGAGGGAAATAGTGTGGTACAGGAGAACCCCACCTATGGATCTGAACGGACCTGGGTTGGAGTCCCACTGCTGCAACTTACTTACAAATGTGATTCGGCAGACTTCTCCAAGCCTGCTTCTTCATCTGTGTAACAGGGACAACATCAACCTTGCTTTCAGAGTTGTGAGGAGTAAAGGAAATCATAAGAACAATGACAGCAACAACTATTTATGGAGCCCTTACTATATGCTCAGCTAGGGACCCAGAGAAGACAAAGAAAGCAAAGCCTACAGCTTATTTCTTGAAGACCTGAGGTATTTTGTGCTAATGAACAGTCTGCTGGATCACAGCGGGGATAGAAGATTAGCTGAGACTTGCCCTTACGTGTGTAAGAAACAGAATACCATAGCACAGCACAAACCCTTAACCCAGCATGGATCCTGGTATGGGGCCCACTGCAGCAGCCCAACCCATAGCATGAGTTACAAGGCTGAACAGAAGTGGCTCAAGAAAGAGTCCAATCAAGGTGGGAGACCTAAGCAACGGAAAAGGGCAGGACAGCAAACAACACATCTTGGCCTCATCCCCAGGACCTAAAGGAGATCCCTTAGGGCCTGCACTGGCACTGTCTGTTCAGGGAAGGTAGGGGGTGCCAAGGATACTCTTCTGATATGGAAGGCTCCTCTAAAAGGTCAGAGGCACTGATTATCTGGTGGGCTCCCATTACCACCTGAAAGCTGTTGCTGTCTCCACGTCAATGAAGAGGCATCCTCTCACTCGGGGCACATGTTTCCCAATTTGTACTGGACTTTGGACTTCCAGAATTTTTTTTAAGATTTATTGGAGAGAGAGTGAGTGAGTGAATGAGCAGGGGGAGGGGAGAAGGAAAGAGACTCCCCACTGAGTGGTGAACTAGATGTAGGGCTCGATCCCAGGACCCCGAGATCATGACCTGAGCCGAAGTCAGATGCTTAACTGACTGAGCCATACAGGCACCCCTGGACCTCCTGATTAACCTGACCCAGGCCTCTTGTAAATGACACCCTGTCTCTTCTCCAAGCAGCATGATGTAAAGGGGGAAAAAAACCAGTGCCAAATAAAACAGAGAACCTGAATTTCTTCCTACCTGTTACCAACCTCTATGACCTAAAGCAGGCCACTTACCTCCAGGTTCTCACCTATCACGTTATCTGTGGTTGTGAAGGTCCAAAGAGAAATGAAAACACCCAAGATCTAGGCAGACATCCAGAAAGGTCCAAGATGGTCAAAGGACACAGCCAGTAGCCCTTCTAATGGTAGGGGAGAAGGAGTGATGGCCAGGGCATGCCAAATCTGAAATAACCTCAGCTACTACAATGAAATTTTTTGGACAGGAAAGGCCTGTTGGGTACAGTGAAAAAAGTAATAATCGTGTCCATGTAGAATAAGGGCCAGCTTTTCAAACTTCCTGTCTGGAGTTTCCATTTATTAGACAGGCTGCTTTCTGAACCCGGCCAAGCCAGTCAGCATGTTCCATGAAAAGCGTCATCCACAGAACATAAGAACAGGACAGTTCAGTGCAGGTCACAGGTTTCCACTACCACCAAAATGACTATCCTGCTGCCAGGGACTGGCCACATTCCTCTCCTCCTGTTTTTCTGTGAAATTGTTTTTACAGTTGTTATCTCTACCAGCAGAGGGGACAGAGCTGGCTGATAGTAAATTGATATATTTAAGTGATAGCACTCATACAGAATATGGAAAACATACATGTGGCCATTGTATCCACTGAAACTTGGCCTCTCAATATCCTTGAAAAGGCAGAGGGGGGTGGAGGGCAGGAAAGGAGGAAAGGAATGGTGACTTGGCCAGAACAGGAGGTAATTGCATAGGGCAAAGACGGAGTGAAAGGAAGGTAGACCAGAGGGTTAACAAGAGGACTAGATTTTGATAGTAGTAGGATCTCTCGCTTGAATCCCAAAAAAGAAACTGGCACATTGTTTTAGGAGAGTTCTTCCCACAGCCCAGAGAATCCCCCTGTGTACCCAAGCCAATAGTCTGCTCATTTCCTCCTTGCCCTAGAGGCCCATTCCTCAAGGTCTCCTAAGGACAAACTCTTGCTATCACCTGCAATGGTAGCAACCAACCTTATGGAGAACAAGATCTGATTTCTTCCAGGCACATGGGAAGAAAACTGGGCTAACTCAATGCAACAGAGATGGGTGGGTGGGAGATGGGGGGCAGGATAAATACAGCTTCCACAAGACAGCTGGTCCCAACAATCCACACCCCTTCCTGGAAACTTCCTGAAACCCAAACTGAAAGTAGAGGATGGAAGGAGAAGATGGAGGTATGGGGGAGAAGACAGAAGATAATCACAGTAATAAAAACAGAGCCATTATTTATTGATCCCTTATTATAAGTGCATTAAGTATATAGGCATGAGTTAATACATTTAACCCTGCTAACAACCCCCTACAAAGTAGGTTGTATCATCCCATCCTTTACATGAGTAGACTGATCCCAGAGCTCCTGTCATTCATATGCATGGTTCACATTCACAGGTCTTTAAAAAATACCCCTGAGCCTTCCAAGACCTGATTTTACTGTCGCACTGAATAACCAAATAGAAAAGGGCAGCATGTCTGGGAAATGCTATTGTGTGTGGCAAAATGGGAGCGTGGCATGCTGTTGTTGAAAGTTTCTGTAAGACTGTAGGAGAGAGAAGGAGATGCAGCCTTGAGCAGCCCTGGGGCACCCTCTGGTACGGACCCACCAGCAGAGGCACATACCCTTCTGAGCAACTGGGTCCTTGATGCCCACTACATGGGTAGGTTCCCATCATCTTAGATCACTGCCCAACTGCTGGGCTTTCTGTGGGCTTTTGGTGTCTTGATATCTTGGATTCCTCAATGAGTCCTCGTAGAGCACAAAGCACAGCTGTATTCTTGAATCCTATCCAGGATCAATGGTTGAGGAGGAGATTTGGATCTTCTTAGGATTTCATTAGAGCTACAGCATAGTCTCCTTAATAACAGGTCTGCTAACAGTCCTCCCCAGTTTAATAGTTGATAGTAGAGGTTTGGAAAATGGTAGTTGCATCAGAGACTTGCGGTCTCTGGTGTTTTATATCCCTGGCTCATGAAATCATAACCCCATCAAGGTAGGTATTGTTATGCAAGGCCGGAGTCAATTCCATGCTAAATGACTACCATTATGTGGCCTTCTCTGGTCAGTCCCACCCATAGGTTTAAATTGTTTAGTGTTGGGGGGGGGGGGAATGCACCTGGGTTGTGCAGTTAAGTATCTGACTCTCGATTTCAGCTCAGGTCATGATTTCAGGGTCATGAGATCAAGCCCCACTCTGGGCTCCACCCTCAGTAAGGAGTCTGCCTGAGATTCTCTCCCTCTACCCCTGCCCCTGCTCCCATGTGTTCTCTCTAAAATAAATTTTAAATTTTTAAATTGTCTAGTGCTGTGGGCTTCAACCACCTGTTCACATCTTCTTCCTAAGCCCCTGACTCAGCAGACAGCAGGGACCACCCCCACTCCCTGCCCCACATAAATGTCCTCCACCCAGAGTCTTTTTGTCCCTGGCCCATCTCAGAAGGCTTAGTGAGGGAAGGTCCTCACTGGCCCTCCCACCAACTCGTTAAACACACATGCACATCCCAGGCTTTTGCAAGCCCTCCAATAGAAACAAACCAAGCTTTGTTTGGGGCCTAACCACCAGCCCAAATTCTGAACGGTCAAGAAACTTCCCATGTTCTGCTCTGCTCCCACTCTCCCTGCAGGCTGGGCATTAGTTCAGTGTTATAAAGGAACAGGAACATGATGAATTTCAGGAGCTTTGAAGAAAAGAGCTTAAAGAGAAAGCAAATCCACCAAACCAATCCACCCCTGGTTGCTTTTCAGTTAGAGGAACGATGGGCAAATCAATACTGAACCCACCCCTCTTGGGACTTGAAAGTCTTTCTTTGTGTAGATGGCCAAACCAGCAGGAGGCTCTGAAGGCAGGTGCCCTCTGCCAGGCCTCAGGTGGGTAAGTCCTGCTGACAGTAGTTCTTCTCTTGCCAGCACCCTCTGCCACTCAAAGGGGTACCCCTAGCATCTGACAGAAAAAATGGACACATGGTACCTTCCACCTGCTATTTTCACAGAACTACCTCAAGGCATTTCACTCTTATCATCCTTTAACCATGTTACTGAGGATGATAGAGTTAACCCAGTCCTAGTTCGTATACGCAAAGTTTAATTTCCCCAGGTTTCGATGATGTAGGCTAGAAATTCAGGACACAGTGCAGTCACGGGACCTCAATCCCTAAGACATACCCTGCCACACCGCTTCCTACGGCCTTAAAGACAAAGGAGAATTCCCACAGGGCTAAGATTGCTATTATTTGCATCTAAGCCCCCATGTCTCTCCAGCTGGGGTCCCGACAGTGGAGCAATGCCATCCCAACCAACTCACACCCTTGGTCTCTCTGCTCAAAGCCATGTGCCTTGGCTTGGCGAGAAGAAACTGGTTCATATCTCTGGAAACCCAAGCCTCTGCCCTATTTCCCTTAGATGGAATGGTAGAGAAATGAGCAAGGGCAGCAGCATAAGTGAGGGAAGAGCAGCCTGTGGTCAGCAAATTATGGAAAAGGTAGAATGAAAGCAAGTGACAATTTTGGAGCTGGTAGGTGAGCAGTCTCTACCTCGCTCGCTGAGCATTTGCTGAGCAATTATTGTGTGTTAAGCTCCAAGACACAAAGATGAGAAAGACATGGTCCCTACACGTTGACTAGCTACTATAATGGAGAAGTGAAAGATGAGTGGCAGGGATGGCGAGCAGGAGTGACTATGAATTCTAAGACAGAATTGTACCACATGAAGTCGAATTATCAAGGCAAGAATCCACAGCCACAAAGAAACAGGTTATAGAATTTATTTTTCTTCATCTGATCCATGAACCTACTTTTATTTATAATCTCATGATACAAATACATAAAGAGATACATAGATCTCTAAATATGCCCTGTCCAATATGCAAAATCATTTAATTCTTGCTAAAAATCCAGTAAGACTACAGGGAAGAGGGGAAAGAATTGACAGAGCATAGGAGAATCTTAGGACAGTGAAACCACTCCGTTTGATGCAGGTCTTTATACATTTGTGCAGACCCATGGAACGTACAACACCAAAACTGAACCCTAACGTGAACTATGGACTTCAGGTGATGATGAGCCAATGTAGGTTCATCAATTGCAACGTATATACCATTCTGATAGAAATGTTGATAATGGAGGAGGCTATGCCTATTTAGGGGCAGAAGTTATATGGAAAATATCTATGCCTTCTATTTGATTTTTCAGTGAACATGAAACTGCTCTAAAAAATTTTTGTAATCCAGGAAGACCACTGGATCATAATATTGACAGGTAGCGTAGTCTATTCAGCCTACCTTAAAAATTACTAGACGGGGTATATCTATCAATAATTACTCTGAATATAAATGGACTAAACACTCCAGTCAAAATACATAGGGTGACAGAATGGATAAAAAACAAGACCCACCCACCAGCTGCCTACAGGAGATTCATTTTAGACCTAAAGACACCCGCAGATTGAACATGAGGGGATGGAGAAACTGTATCATTCAAATGGATGTCCAAAGAAAGCTAGAGTAGCCAAACTTATAACCGACAAAATACACATTAAAACAAAGACTGTAACAAGAGCCAAAAAAGGACACTATATAATAATAAAGGGACAATCCACCAAGAAGCTATAACAATTGTAAATATTTATGCACCCAACATAAGAATACCCAAATATGCAAAAAAGTTAACATAAAAAAACTAACCAATAACAATACAATAATAGTAGGGCACTATTAACACCCACTTACATTAGTGGGCAGATCTAAACAGAAAATCAGCAAGGCAACAATGGCTTTGAATGACACACTGGAACAGATGGATTTAACAGATATATGCAGAACATTCCATTCTAAAACAGAACACACATTCCTTTCAAGTGCACAGAATATTCTCCAGACTAGATCACATATTAGCCCACAAAACCAGCCTGAACAAATTCAAGAAGATCGAAGTCATACCATGCATCTTTTCTGACCACAATGCTATGAAACTACAAGCCAACCACAAGAAACCATCTGGAAAAACCACAAATAACATGGAAGTTAAATAACATGCTACTAAACAATGAATGAGTCAATCAGGAAATGGAAGAAAGAAATAAAAATGTACCTGGAAGCAAAAGAAAAGGAGAACACAACAGTCCGAAACCTTTGGGATGCAGCAAAAGAAGTGCTAAGAGGGAAGTTTATAGCGATACAGGCATACCTCAAGAAGCAAGAACAATCACAAACAATCTAACCTTACACCTAAAGGATCTAGAAAAAGAACAACAAACAAAACCTAAAACCAGCAAAGGAAGAAAATAAAGATTAGAGCAGAAACAAATGATATAGAAACTTCAACAACAGAACAGATCAATGAAACCCAGAGCTAGTTCTTTGAAAAAATTAATTGATAAAAACCTCTAGTCAGACTTATCAAGAAAAAAAAAAAAGATAAAGGACCCAAATAAATAAAATCACAAATCAGAGAAGAGAAATAATCAACACTGCAGAAATACAAACAATCATAAGAGAATATTATGAAAAACCATATGCCAGCAAATTGGACAACCTAAAGGAAATGGGTAAATTCCTAGAAACATCAACTACCAAAATTGAAACAGGAATAGAAAATTTTAGCAGACTGATAACCAGCAAAGAAATCAAATCAGGGGCGTCTGGGTGGCACAGCGGTTGGGAGTCTGCCTTCGGGTCAGGGCGTGATCCCGGTGTTATGGGATCAAGCCCCACATCAGGCTCTTCCGCTATGAGCCTGCTTCTTCCTCTCCCACTCCCCCTGCTTGTGCTCCCTCTCTCGCTGGCTGTCTCTATCTCTGTCGAATAAATAAATAAAATCTTTAAAAAAAAAAAAAAAAGAAATCAAATCAATAATAAAAAAAAATTCCAACCAAAGTCCAGAACCACATGACTTCACAGGCAAATTCTAGAGAACATTTAAGAAGAGTTAATACCTATTCTTCTCAAACTATTCCAAAAAAATAGTAAAGGAAGGCAAACTTCTAGATTTCTTCTATGAGGCCAGTATCATCCTGATACCAAAACCAGATAAAGACATCATTCAAAAAGAGAACTATAGGCCAATATCCCTGATGAACATAGATGCAAAAATTCTCAACATATCAACAAACTGAATTTAATACATTTAAAAACCACTCACCACAATCAAGTGGGATTTATTCCTGAGCTGCAAGGGTGATTCAATAGTCACAAAATCAATCCATGTGATACATCGCAATAAATAAAGGATCACAACCATATAATCATTTCAACAGATGCAGAAAAAGTATTTGACAAAGTACAACATACATTCATGCTAAAACCCGCAACAAAGTAGGTTTAGAGGGAAACATACCCCAACATAATAAAGGCCATATGTGAAAAACCCACAGCTAACACCATCCGTAATGGGGAGAAACAGAGCTTTCCCCCTGAAGTCAGGAACAAGACAGGGATGTCCACTCTCACCACTTTTATTCAACATAATTACTGGAAGTCCTAGCCACAGCAATCAGACAACTAAAACAAATCAAAGGCAACCAAATCAATAAGGAAGAAGTAAAACTTTCACTATTTGCAGATGACATGACACTATATATAGAAAACCCAAAAGACGCCACTAAAACACTGCTAGAACTGATACACGAATTCAGTAAAGTTGTAGGATACAAAATCAATATACATAAATCTGTTTCACTTTGATAGGCCAATAATGAAGCAGCAGAAAATTAAGAAAACCATCCCATTTACAATTGCACCAAAAATAAGATACCTAGGACTAAACCTAACCAAAGAGGTGAAAGACCTGTACTCTGAGAACTACAAAACACTGATGGAAGAAACTGAAGATGACACAAAGAAATGGAAAGACATTCCATGCTCATGGATTCGAAGAATGTTGTTAAAATGTCTCTACTACCCAAACCAATCTATACATTTACTGCAATCCCTACCGAAATGCCAACCGTGTTTTCCACAGAACTAAAACAACCCTCAAATGTGTATGGAAACACAAAAGACCCCCAATAGCCAAACCAGTCTCGGAAAAGAAAAGGCAAAGCTGGAGACATCACAATTCCAGACTTCAAGTTATTACAAAGCTGTAGTCATCAAAACGGTGTGGTATTGGCACAAAAACAGACACAGAGATCAATGCAACAGAATAGAAAACCCAGAAATAAACCCACAACTATACGGTCAACTAATCTTCAACAAAGTAGGACAAAGTATCCAATGGGAAAAAGGCTCTCTTCAATAAATGGTGCTGAAAAAACTGGACAGCAACATGCAGAATGAAACTGGACCATTATCTCTCACCATACTCAAAAATAAATTCAAAATGGTGAAAGATCTAAATGCAAGACCTGAAACCATAAAAATTGTAGAAGAGAACACTGGCAATAACCTCTTTGAGATCAGCGATAGCAACTGCTTTCTTATCTTGTCTCCCGAGGCAAGGGAAACAAAGGAAGAATAAACTATTGGGACTACATCAAAATAAAAAGCTTCTGTACAACAAAGAAAACTGTCAACAAAACTTAAGGGCAACCTATGGAATGGGAGAAGATATATGCAAATGAAATATCAGATAAAGGATTAGTAACCAAAATATAGAGAAAACCTTTAAAAACTCAATACCCCAAAAAACAAATAGTCCAATTTAAAAATGGGCAGGGGGCGCCTGGGTGGCACAGCGGTTAAGCGTCTGCCTTTGGCTCAGGGCGTGATCCTGGCATTCTGGGATCGAGCCCCACATCAGGCTCCTCCGCTATGAGCCTGCTTCTTCCTCTCCCACTCCCCCTGCTTGTGTTCCCTATCTCACTGGCTGTCTCTATCTCTGTTGAATAAATAAAATCTTTAAAAAAAGAATAAAAAAATAAAATAAAATAAATGAAATAAAAAAATAAAATAAAAATGGGCAGAAGACACAGACAGACATGAAAAGCTGTTCATCATCACTAATCATCAGGGAAATGCAAATCAAACTATAATGAAATATACTCACTCCTCTCAGGACGGCTAAAATCAGCACAAGAAACAACAAGTGTTTATAAGGATGTGGAGAAAACAGAACACTCTCACACTGTTGGGATTCAAACTGGAGCAGCCACTCTGGCAAACAGTGTGGAGGTTCCTCAAAAAGTTAAAAATAGAACTGCCCTATGATCCTGCAATTGCACTACTGGGTATTTACCCAAAGAATACAGGAACGCTAATTCAAAGGGATACATGCATTCCTATGCTTATAGAGCAGTACTTACAGTAGCCAAGATAGGGAAGTAACCCAAGTGTCCATCAACTGATGAATGGATAAAGAAAATGTGGCATACACTGGAATATTCAGCCATAAGAAAGAATGAAATCTTGCCATTTGCAACAACACGGATGGAGCTAGAGTATAACGCTAAGCAAAATTCGCCAAAGACAAATGCCATATGATTTCACTCATATGTGGAATTTAAACAAAATGAACAAGCAAATAAAAAAAAGAGATAAGAAACAGATTCTTGATTTGATTATTTGTTTCTTGTGTATTGAGTTTGAGAAGTTCTTTGTAGATCTTGGATACCAGCCTTTATCTTGGATACCAGCCTTTAAACAAAATGAACAAGCAAATAAAAAAAAAGAGATAAGAAACAGATTCTTGATTTGATTATTTGTTTCTCGTGTACTGAGGTTGAGAAGTTCTTTGTAGATCTTGGATACCAGCCTTTTAGTGTCATTTGCAAATATCTTCTCCCATTCCGGGGGCTGCCTCTTAGGGTTTTTTTGACTGTTTCCTTGGCTGTGCAGAAGCTTTTGATCTTGATGAAGTCCCACAAGTTCATTTTATCTTTTGCTTCTCTTGCCTTTGGAGATGTGTCATGAAAAAAGTTGCTGTGGCCGATGTCAAAGAGGTTGCTGCCTATGTTCTCCTCTAGGATTTTGATGGATTCCTGTCTCACATCGAGGTCTTTCATCCATTTGGAGTTTATCTTTGTGTATGGTGTGACAGAGTGGTCAAGTTTCATTCTTTTGCATACAGCTGTCCAATTTTCCCAGCACCATTTATTGAAGAGACTGTCTTTTTCCACTGGATGTTTTTTCCTGCTTTGTCAAAGACTCATTGCCCATAGAGCCGGGGGTCCATTTCTGGGGTTCTCTATTCTGTTCCATTGGTCTATGTGTCTGTTTTTGTGCCAGTACCATGCTGTCTTGGTGATCATAGCTTTGTAGTATAGCTTGAAATCAGGCAACGTGATGCCCCCAGCTTTGTTTTTCCTTTTCAACAATTCCTTGGCAATTTGGGGCCTTTTCTGGTTCCACACATATTTAAGGCCTGTTTGTTCCAGCTGTTTGAAAAATGTCATTGGTATTTTGATCAGGATGGCATTGAAAGTGTAGATTGCTCTGGGTAGCATAGACATTTTAACTATGTTAATTCTTCCGATCCATGAGCATGGAATATTTTCCCATCTCTTTGTATCTTCTTCAATATCTTTCAAGAGTGATCTCTAGTTTTCTAGAATATAGATCCTTTACTCTCTGGTTAAGTTAATTCCAAGATATTGTATGATTTTTGGTGCTACTGTAAATGGAATCCATTCCCTAATTTCTCTTGCTTCAGTCTCATTGTTCGTGTATAGAAATGCAACTGATTTCTGAGCACTGATTTTGTATCCTGCCACAAAAACTGGGAAGATATGAACAGACACTTTTCCAATGAAGACATACAAATGGCTAACAAACACATGAAAAAGTGTTCAAAATCATTAGCCATCAGGGAAATTCAAATCAAAACTACATTGAGATACCACCTTATGCCAGTTAGAATGACAAAAATTGACAAGCCAGGAAACAACACATGTTGGAGAGGATGTGGAGAAAGGGGATCCCTCCTACATTGTTGGTGGGAATGCAAGTTGGTACAGCCACTCTGGAAAACAGTGTGGAGGTCCCTTAAAAAGTTAAAAATTGAGCTACCCTAGGACCCAGCAAATGCGCTACTGGGTATTTACCCCAAAGATACAGACGTAGTGAAGAGAAGGGCCATATGCACCCCAATGTTCATAGCAGCATTGTCCACAATAGCTAAATTGTGGAAGGAGCCGAGATGCCCTTCAACAGACGAATGGATTAAGAAGATGTGGTCCCTATATACAATGGAATACTGCTCAGTCATCAGAAAGAACGATTACATAACATTTGCAGCAGCATGGATGGGACTGGAGGAGATTATGCTAAGTGAAAAAAGTCAAGCAGAGAAAGACAATTATCATATGGTTTCACTCATTTATGGAACATAAGAAATAGCAGGGAGATCAGTAGGAGAAGGAAGGGAAGAATGAAGGGGGGTAACAGAAGGAGGAATGAACCACGAGAGACTATGGACTCTGGGAAACAAACTGAGGGTTTCAGAGGGGGAGGCAGGTGGGGGATTGGGCTGGGCCTGTGATGGATATTAAGGAGGGCACGTATTGCATGGAGCACTGGGTGTTATACGCAAACAATGAATCATGGAACACTACATCAAAAACTAATGATGTACTGTATGGTGACTAACATACCATAATAAAAATAAAAAAAGAAACAGATTCTTAATTATAGAGAACTGATGGCTACCAGAGGGAAGGGGTGGTGGATGGGTGAAATAGGTGATGTGGATTAAGGAGTACACTGGCGATGAGCTCCGGGTGATGTGTGGAATTGTTCAATCTCTATATTGTACACCTGAAACGAATATAATGCTATGTTAACTGGAATTAAAACTAAAACTTAAAAAAAATGACTCAACAGTGGCTTATAAACAATAAAAATTTACTTCTCACGGTTGTAGAGGCTAAGAATTCTAAGTGAAATGTGCAAGCAGAACTGCTGTCTGCATAAGGACCACTTACTGGTTCATAGACGGCCCTCTTCTCGGAGCAGAAGGGACAAGAGAGCTTGTTGAGGTCGCTCTTTAAAGGGCACTAATCCCATCATGTAAGTTCCACCACTGCAATTAAATCACCTCCCAACCATCACATTGGGGATGAGGATTTCCCATGTGAATCTGGGGAGACACATTCAGTCTATGACAATGGGAGTCCTGGGCATCCAGGCGGGCTACTTGCCCAAGTATTCTCTTTGCACAGAACCCTCCCCATGGCAGGCATCAAACACAGGCTGTCCCCAGAGGGAGAATCCCACATGCCAAAACAGGAGATATTTCACAGCATGCCAGGCTTTTAGGTCTCCTTGCCTACCTTCTTGGGTCTAAGATTTAAAGAGAAGAAATCTACCCTGGGAAGTCCAAAATGTCTTAAGCTCTACACACACACGCACGCACCACATTCTAACACAGTGATTAAATGGGCCAAAAGGCAAGCCACTGGGGGACTTACCAAATTATAGATCTCCCATTCACCAGCTACACACTTCTTAGTCTGTGCCAAGTGTGTTGCATAAATATCTCATTTAAATCTCAATACTGTGAAGAGAGATCACGATCCCAGTTTTGCAGTGAAAGCAGCTGAGGCTCAGAGAAGCTGAATGAGCTGCCTACAGTCACAGAATCAGTCTGGAGCAGGACTAAGATTCAACCACTGGGTCTGCCCTCATCCATCACTCAAGATAGTATCCATCGCCTACGGTGTGCACAAGAAGGCGTAAGCAGCACCTTCCGCATCGTTCCTCGGCACCCCTGCATGCGTGGGGAGGCCAATGCTGGCGAGGGGAGCAAACCCACCGCCCCACGTAGTAGTGGATCAAGGTGCCGGCAGGAGCATCTGAAGCTAGTCCCCCAGGCCCGAGAGCGGAAAGTCCTAGCCGTGAAAGAACCCTGTCTGCAGCAGGAATTGGCAAGGACCTTCGCTAGAGAATTTCAGTTAATTAGTGTTTCTTCCAACACAAAATCCAAGCCTTCATGGGGCCTTTCCAGTAAGGCTTTATAAGCAGTTTGCAAACACTAGGAAAGACTCCTAGTGACTCCTTCAATCGTATTAATATTTCACCATTAGCAAATACATATTAAGTTCCTACTGTCCACAGAAAGAATCAGATTTAAAAGATAGGACTCTTGTTCATTAGTAGCTTATAACCTAATTATATAGATACTTAGAAAAGACACACCTAGGGGCGCCTGGGTGGCACAGCGGTTAAGCGTCTGCCTTCGGCTCAGGGCGTGATCCCGGCGTTATGGGATCGAGCCGCACGTCAGGCTCTTCCGCTATGAGCCTGCTTCTTCCTCTCCCACTCCCCCTGCTTGTGCTCCCTCTCTCGCTGGCTGTCTCTATCTCTGTCGAATAAATAAATAAAATCTTTAAAAAAAAAAAAAAAAAAGAAAAGAAAAGACACACCTAGGGTAAATGTGGCTTAATCTCCCTTAGGAACACCGGGCAGAGGAACAGCCTCAGGCCTGGGCTGTGCGTGGCTGAATTAGCCATGTGGCTTGTGTGACCCACTGTAGCATCAAGAAAACCTATTTTCGGGGCGCCTGGGTGGCACAGCGGTTGAGCGTCTGCCTTCAGCTCAGGGCGTGATCCCGGCGTTATGGGATCGAGTCCCACATCAGGCTCCTCCGCTATAAGCCTGCTTCTTCCTCTCCCACTCCCCCTGCTGTGTTCCCTCTCTCGCTGGCTGTCTCTATCTCTGTCAAATAAGTAAAATCTTTAAAAAAAAAAAAAAAGGCTATTTTCCCCTTCTTGCTTGAAAAGTCTGCTCCACTTACCTTAATTCTAAGAAAAAAAACCAAACTAAAAAACCAAAAAACCCCAAAAGCTTTCAAATGTACAAGTTTAGAGAAAGCAAACAAATAATGTCACCCCTACCATTTATCACTTTAAGTCGACTTATTCTGTGGGATCAGCGTCAACCATCTAGCAATGCCTCGGGGTTCCACGACATGGATCAGCCAAGTACCGGTGGGGCCTGGACAGCGGTTCGCCGAGAAAGAGGCCAGGCAGGAAGCCGTGGGCACCCAGCAGGCAGCCAACCTGGGTCTGCAGGGAGAACCCAGAGAGGAAACCAGACAGACAGACCAGAGAGACCAGCCTTGTCTCCACGCACAACTACAACCATCGCCCAGAAAACAGAGGCGTCAACCCTTCTCTCCAGCCAGAGAACAAGGAAGTGGGAAAGGACCCTCTCCTCGGAGGAAATAAGCAGACGTAACTCAGAAAGCACGTATAGAGTTATCATCTGATACTGTGCAAAAGTGTCCCTCCTTTGCTGTGTGTGTGTGTGTGTGTGTGTGTGTGTGTGGCTGTGTGCACACGTGATTGGGTGTCCATTCACCTCCCCCTTTGCTATGCCCCCGTCTGGCTTTACTACA
The DNA here is from genome assembly GCF_024610735.1 of Ursus americanus. Taxonomy (NCBI): domain Eukaryota; kingdom Metazoa; phylum Chordata; class Mammalia; order Carnivora; family Ursidae; genus Ursus; species Ursus americanus. The sequence continues at coordinate 25,604,857 of NC_142157.1, read as the reverse complement.
AAGCTGTGACAAAGGCTTGCATGCTTTCGGAAGCCTATGCTAGTTTCTAATTTGTTATAGTTGTATCATTCAAATTAGGATTATTGTATTTAAAGCCAAAACAGCATCACTAGGCCACATGCTAAGAGTTGTAGCTGTGGGTGGATCTTGGGTTCCTAGGAAATTCTTTGGTAATGTTGCATTAAGAGATCAGATTAGGTGGCTTCTCAGCTCCTTCTAGCCCATGATATTCTTCATCCTGTAGCTGTGCAGAAAAAAAATGGACTGACCCTGAGTGCCCTCCAGGGACAATGACCCGTGGAACATGCTGGCAGCATCCAGGTCTGCCTAAGCCCCAGAGGCTGGGGGGAGAGCATGGCTCTGCCAGGTGTCACAGCTGATTTAGCTAAAAGAGGAGAACCAGCCAGGGGAACCGAAGCTTGACAGTGTCCCTGAGGGTCTGTCCAGTGACAGCCAGAGCAGTATGGGGGACACAGGGGAGACCGCCTATGGCCCAAGATTCACAAGCAGCATTTGTTCTAACCACTGAGATCAACCCCCAGAAATGTCCCCTCCCGTCTGCAAAACCACAGTGTGTGCTGAGCAAGGCGAAAGCTGAAGCAGCTGATGGGTTGCCGGGCAGGAAAATGCAGAAGCAAAGGGCCTACGGGAGGAGGAGGGGGTGTGGGGATTAAGGCAAAGGGATTTTTTCCGCCTTTGCAAGAAAAGCTCGCATGAGCTAAGATGTCCACAGGGAGAGCTCAGATGGTGGCAGATTTTTCCGCTTCCAAGACAAAAGGGGGGAAAATGATCACCATTCCGTACTGGAAACCACATCCTGATGGCCGGGAGATCTTCCGAAACGCTCGTTCGTCTCTGCAGAGCCCCTGCACAGTCAACACATTCAGCCTCCTTGTCCACATGGGGACAATGAAACGTTAAGAAAGAATTTAACGAACAAAGGAACTGTGGGAGACTTTGGGACCAGAAGTCAGAGCTTCTACTTCCCAGCCCGTGGGCCTCCAGGAATGCTTTATTTCCTTCCCTTCCTGTCCTGGAGCACATTTACACAGTAACTCTCCAGGACCTCGGTGCCTCCTGCAGCCAGGTGCAGGCTGGCTGGGGGACTGGCCTCCTCAAGGGTGCAGCAGACCCTTGATGAAGAACCACACTCCCGTAGGATTCCCTCTCTTCACAGCTCAGTATACGGAGACCGAGGTCCTCTGGAAAGGCTTTGGGATGAAAGCGCGAACTTCATTATGCGAGGAATTAAAAATAAAGGAAGAAAAGAGGCCACTCAGTGAAGCTTAACAAACCAGGATGAGCACTTTGTTCTGACTCCTGCCTTTCTGGGATGGGTGCTCTAACTGACGGCATCTGTGAGGCGGCCCATAGGAATAGAGTACTAATTATTTACAAAGCTCTGAGTTTAATTACGCCTACGTTCCATGCCATAATGACCTACCGTGGCCCATTCTGCTGATGGAGAAACGGAGTCACGTTGAGATCATGTGTTTATCAGTGAGTGAAACATGAGGACTGACCTAGCGTGGGACAAAATCCATAGCTATAGCAACATGCAACCACATGGATAAAGCTTGAGGATGTCATGCTAAGTAAAATAAGCCAATTACAGAAGGCCGAGTATGGAATGACTCTACTTATATGCGGTATCTAAAGTAGTCAGACTCCTAGAAGCTAAAGGGAGAATGGCAGTCACCAAGGGCTGGGGGTCGGGCGGGGATGGGGAGCTGCTATTCAGTGGGTCTAGAGTTTCAGTCTTGCAAAACAAGTAAGCTTCAGAGATCCGCTATGAGGCCATGTGCATACAGTGAAGAAATTCAGGTGTACAGCGCAGTCTTAACGGGGAGATTTCAGGTTATATATTTTGTACCACTATAAAAATTCCATAGCTGTGAGTGGCTTCAGAGTTGTGTCTCTGATTCACCTTAAGTGTTACTTCGAGAAGCAAGAGAACATTTAATTTATAAAGGGAAAGGTCTAAAGCCATAGGTCCAGTAGGAGGAAAGAACAAACACAGACTGAAGACCTGAATAGACATTTCACCCAAGAGGACATAGGGATGATAAAACACGCAGATGAAAAGATGCTCAACATCATTAGTCATTACGGAAATACAAGTTAAGCCCACAGTGAAGAGAGAGCCCACAGACTGAGAGAAAATGTGTGTAAACCGTATGTCTGGTAAGGGTCTACATAGTGGAAACGCTTGACATTCAGTTTTTTATTATCGTGTAAGTTTCTGACATTTAACTTTTGATTGTCAAGGCATCCATTTCAAAGACCTCCATCTCGAATAAATACACGGCCAGCTAGCTGACTAGCTGCACAACTAAATAAGAAACCAGGCTGCCCACCCTCTGTGAAGTTCCCCTTTTATAAAGCCCTGGATAATCTAGATAAATGACCACATGAATGACCCCACTTTCCCCTTCCTGCGCCCCAATTCCTACTCATGTTTTCAATTGCCCAATGAAGAGTAAACCTTTAAAACCCTAGCCACTTTGCCCTTGGACCCTAATAAAGGCTGAGCCCCAGGTCCGTGCTCCCCTCTCTCTCCCTGTCTCCCTGTGACCTTGCTGTGTAGCCCTCAGGGTGTTCGTGTCCTCTAGAACCTGTAATAAATCTCGGGGGTTTCTCCTCCCCCACAAAGTCACCTGATGGTTGCTGCAGAGGTTCATCTTGCTATCATGATAAGAGCCACAGGGTCCAGTCCAGCCACAGCATGGGCTCCAATAGGTACCATGTCTGGGGGGGCTTCATCACAAGGAGTATAGGCCTGGGCGAGCACCTCAGACATTCCTAGCCAACAGCATTATTACCAATAGGCTGGGATCCGACGCATCGGTCTAGTATATGGAATATATAAGCAACTATGACAACCCAATGCTGAAAAGACAACCCAATTAAAAACTGGGCAAAAGACTTGAAGAGACATTTCTCCAAAGAAGTTACATACAAATGGCCAGTAAGCGCATGAGAAGATGTTCAACGTTATAGGGAAATACAAATCAAAACCATGAGACACCACTTCACTCCCAGTAGGACAGCTAGATTCAGTAAGAAATACTATCAAGCGTTGGTGAAGATGTAGAGGAAATGAATCCCTCATCCACTGGTGTGGATATAAAATAGTGTAGCTGCTTTGGGCAACAGTTTGGAGGTTCCTCAAAAGGCTAACCATAGAGTTACCACATAACCCAGCAATTCCAGTCCCAGGTATAGACCCAGAATAAGTGAAAACGTACATCCACACAAAAACTTATACATGAGCGTTCACAGCAGCATTATTCCCAACAGGCAAAAGTGGAAACAATTCAAACGTCCATCCACTGATGAATGAACAAAATGTGGTCTAACCACGTGGGGGAATATTACTCAGCCTTGTGAAGGAATGAAGTCCTGATTCATATTACAACACAGACGTATGCCGAAAACATTACGCTAAGTTACAGTAACAAGACATGAAAGGCCACGTACCCCAAGACTTCATTTATGTGAAGTGTCCAAAACCATAGATCCTGCAGGTTAGTGGTTGCCAGAGGCTGGGAAGTGGGCAGAATGGGGAGTGTCTGGTAGTGGGGACCGGGTTTCTTTTTGGAGGAATGGAAAGGTTTTAGAAATGGATGATGATGATGGTTGCACACATGTGTGAATGTACTAAAAAGCCAGCAAGTCGTACTCCTATAAAAGTTGAGTTTTATGGCCTGTGAATTATCCTCGATAAATAAAAAGAAAGTTGAAACCACAATGAGCTAGCACTACACACCTAACAGAATGGCTAAAAGCAACAACAGTGGCTGAAACCAAAAACTGTGGGAAACCAAATACTGGCAACAATGTGAAAAATTGGATCACTCACACATTGTTGGTGGGAATATAAAGGATTCAGCCATTTTGGAAAAACAGTTTGCATGTTTCTTTTTTAAAATGAAAAATGGACTTTCCATAGATACCAGCAAGGATACTCCTGGGAATTTATTGCAGAAAAATGAAAACTTAGGCCCATGTCAAAACCTCGCCTGAATACTCAGAATAGATTTATAATAGTTAATAATTGGAACTACGTAAATGTCTTTTAGTGAGTGAATGGTTTAACAACGATGGTATATCCGTAATGTAGAATATTACTCAGCAAAAAGAAATAGAACTTGGATTAAGGTCAGAGAAAGGATGCGGAATCGAGAAAATCTCACAAAGTTACATACTGTGTGGAGCTACTTCTGGAACACCTGAAACGACAGAATTCTAGACAAAGGGAGAGAGCAGATTGGTAGCTGCCAGTATTCAGGAACGGTCAAGAGAAGGTGGAGCTATAAAGGGGTAGCACAAGGGAGCCTTGGGGTGATAGGATAGTCCTGTCCCTTCATTGCAGTGGTAAGGACAGAAAGCCACGCATGTGACAAAATTTCATGGAGTTTTGTGTGTGCATGTGCCTAACTGGTAACAGCTGAATCAGCAGGCTTTATCCATCATTAGCTGGTTTTGCTGCTGCATTCTAGTTATCCAAGATGTTTCCAGTAGGGAAGATTGGGTAGGGGTACCAATCACCTCTCTCCCTTTCTTTGCAACCACCTGTCAAACTAATTTTTCTAAAATAAGGTTTGTTTGTTTGTAAGTAACAATACAGTGATGGCATTAGTCAATGTTTAAGAGTAATGGCTGGGTTTCACTAACTCGTATTTGATGGCAAAGGAAATGATCGCCTGCATGGTATAGCCACAAGCCATCACTTCTGCATGTCAGAGGGAATCCTCCTCTTAGTGTGAACTGCCCATACTCAAAAATAAGTGAAGAACTTCCAGCGTGGACCCACCCACTTATGTATCTTCATTTGCCCTCTGTTGCCCTGCATGCAGCTCTACGGTGCTCTAACACACGCTCAGTCTGAACTCTGGGCCTTCGTTAACACTCCTCCTCCCCCACTACCCAAACCCCTCCCATCACATAAGGCCCAGCAGCAGCATCCAGCCTTCCACGTGGGTTAACTGTATCTAACTAGTTACTGGAGTTCAGACTCCAAGTTTTCTTTTATATTCTCCATCATACACAACATGGTGCCAAGAATGCAGGGTGTACTCAAAAATCATCATTGATGGTTTCAAGGTCTGTTGGCCTCAAGATCTTTTACTCTTACTCTTGTGCTCTACGGGATGAGGAAGACGGGTATATAGGTAGGGGCATGAGAGCCGTAATAGAACATTCCACAAATACCTGATACTTTGCATGTTTAAATAGGTCCTTTCATTTATTACAGTTCCGTGAATGAAGCCTAGTAGGTATAATGAGACCCATTTTGTAGCTAAGGGCACAGAGTTTCAGAGTGGTTAAGTGATATGTAAAGTCACAGTTGGTACTGACTCGGGTTAGAACTCATTCAGAAGCCCTATAAAGATGCAAACGGTCACTATAAAACTTTTTTTAATTAACATACGGTGTTATATTAATGATTCAATAATTCTATATATTTCTCAGCGCTTATCATGTTAAGTGCACTTTTAAGCCCCCATTTTCCCCATCCCCCCACTCACCTCCCCTCTGGCAACCACCAGTTTGTTCTCTGTATTTAAGAGTCCGGGGGTTTTTTGTCTTGTTTCTTTGTTTTGTTCCTTAAATTCCACATATAAGTGAAAACACATGGTATTGGTCTTAAAGCTTTATTTTTAAGGAGGCAAATTACTAGTTAATAGATGCAGATCTTAAAACAAGTGTAATATTTTGCTGCACAAAATATATTTAGCCAACACCTTGGGGATGCCCAAGGCCCTGCAGGAGTAGGACACAGAGTAGAGGTCTTAAAAAGTAGGGACAGAGGAGTAGACCAATCAAGGACAAATTGGAAGACCAGAAGAAAAGCTCCACTTCTGAAGTACACTCTGAACCCAGCCATTTCTCTCCAGTGCCACTGTTGTCCCCTAATCAAGCTTTTGTCACTCAGATCGGATTGCTCCATTCAATGGTTCCCCAGAGCACAAAGGGCTAAACTTCTTACCCTTGCTTAGACAACTCTCTCAGTCTGGGTCCTGCTCACCTCTCCTAATTCACCTTGTTCCATTCTTCCCCCAAAGCGATGCTCCATTCACATTTTCCCATCCCCATGTACGCCAGGCAGTTTCAGCCTTGGCTAATGACATTGGCTTTTCCTTCTACCTGAAATGCTCTTCTGCCTGATCTTTGTATGGCTGGCCCTGTAGGATTCAGATGTCAGTTTGTTATCTCCTCAACCTAAAGTACCTACCTGTTCCTCTCTATCATACCATTCTCTTAAGTCTTTGCCAAACACCTACAATTATCTGACACCTGTCTTGTTGACCCAAGTATCAGTGGATGTATTGACTATCCCTCCTTTGCTCACTCCACTGCAATGTAAGCCTCAAAAGGGCAGGGAACTTTTTCTCTTGCTCTCTTTTGGATTCTCAGCATCTCATACACGGTATGTGTTTAATAAATATGCATCAAATAAAGGTATGAATGAATGAAAAAGACCGCCCTCCATACTTCAGTTTTGGCTCTTTCCGGCCAAAGGAATGGTCTAGTAATGACAATCTGAGAGTAAGTTAATAGCTCTCACCTAAAACGTGAGTGACTAGCATGATGCTACATACCTCAAAAGCACTTTGGAGACAGTCTACTACAGGTCATCTTACAACATCCAGATCAAGCCCCCTCTCTTCCCTGAACTCTTCCTGGACTCCAAGGTCTTACTGATCCCTTCTTTCTCTGGCTTTCTAAAGCTTTTATTGTCTTCAATAATGTAAATTTGGAGATTATTAAAGATCACAATAGTAGGACGACCTACCATGTGAGGAAACTGTGCTAGGTCCTGGGAATACAATGAGTTAGTAGTTTATCTGGAATTTATACTCTGGATGGGAGACATAGATATTAAACCAATATTTGCACTAATGATTGCTTAATTACACTTGTGATAAGTACCACAAAGAAATTTAAATTTGTGCTGATGGCATAATTGGAGGACAAAACCAGACCAGCTGGATAAAGGAAGGAAAGCAGGTACAAAGTGGGTCAGAGAAGTAACAGTTACTCTATAGGCAGGTTTGGGAGGCAAGAGACCACTGAGCAGGAAGGATGAAGATCATAAATAGCATGGACTTGAAGTAAGGAGATCATGGCCTCACTTCCAGCTCTGTGACCACCCCCCACATCCCATCTGACTTGTCTGGGCTCATCTGATTCAATGGTTTTATTAAGAACAGAAATAATGTTTAGTGTTTGTAGAACCCTCTAAAGAAAAAAAAAAAAAACCTTCATTTTCTAGAGATGAAATAATTCCAAAGAATATTAAGCATATATTATTTATGTCCTAGGCACAAAGATCCATAAATCCAATGGATTTGCCCAATGTTAACATTAGTTAGTAGGCAGTGTCTCAATTAGAATCCTTAGCTCCCGAATCCCAGCCTAGGATTCTTTCCGAAGCATCCATGACCTTACACAATGTGGTCCAACCCTAACTATGCATCTTCCCACTATTCTCAATGCTGGATATCCAACTGCTGAAATCATCCCCAGCTCAACGCTTGCTCTGGGTCCTCTAAAATTCTGGCCCCCAACATGAGGTCACACAGTTTCACTGTCCAGACTGCAAAATGTCCCCCACCCTTGAGCGCTCAAGTACCAATGCCTCTTCTACTATTCTCCCATCACCAAGTTGGTCTACAACAGTGGTTCTCAAAGTGTGAGGATTCTCAGGGGATCTAAAGATCCTTTCAGTGCATCCAAGAGATCAAACTATTTTCAGAATAATACCGAGAGGTTTTTGTCACTGTATTGACATTTGCACTGTTGGCACAGAAGGAAAGGTAAGTAAAACTACTGGCACTTGGTGCAGATCAAGGCACTAGCATCAGATTATACTAACAGTCATGGTAGCTTTCAGTGCTGTGTTGGCAGAAAAGAAAAGGCACACTTCACTTAATATTTTTGATAAATCAGTAAAAATCATTAATTAAATCCTGACCCTTGAATACACATTTTTAATACTGTGTGAAGCAATCAGAAACACACATAAAGCACCCCTGCTGCTTATCAAAGTACAACGGCGATCTCAAGGAAAAGCACTCAGGTGATTGAGTTCTGAGCTGATCTGGTGGCTTTCTTCCTGAAACACTGTTTTCATTTAAAAAATTACAAACTATACTTATTCAGACTTGAGTATTCAATAGACATTTTCTTTAAAAATGGATAAAGCCTGTCATTTCAAAGAAAAACACTCACAGTATTTGTTGTCAGTGATAAAATCCAAGATTTCAAGCAAAAATTGGAATTTTAAGAAACCTGCCTTGCATGCTTGACATTTTCCCAACGCTAAAAGACTTTCTGAATGAGATTGGTGATGATATTAATAGGGTTTTTTAAATATTGTATAATTAAAAGTCTCAAAATTTGCGAGATCTGTGTAATTCTGTGAACTAATTTTCTATATAGTTACTTCATCGTGTTACAAAAAATCAGGTATGGGTTAAAAACAAATCCATTTAAAGTGCAAGACAGACTAAAGATGGATTTTCCCGCAGGAACGCAAACAGCTCATTTATAAGGCTTCAGTTTCTGCATCGCAACTAGCTTTCAGGAGACTCGCTTTTTGAGTTCTGATGTGGTATTTTCTTGATCTTATGATTTTCTTGATCAGCTGCAGACTCAAACCTCACTTTAAAAACTACAGATACTCTTTCCCATTTCTATTTGCTTTTTATCATGAGAGGAAAAAAAAAATCAAGTAAATGCTGTTCTTTTCCTCCCTGCAATATGTTCTACTCAAGCTTGACCTGATGTTCTTGATGGGCCCAATCAAAGATTGACCTCCAGTGCCATTCAAGTAAAATAAGCTGAACACAGCCTATGGCTCCTACTGATTACACTTAAAATCTCTGCACAGAATACAAAAGGCAACCACCTGAGGACTCTGAAAACTAAACAGAGACAACGGAACCTGAACCAACAGAGACTGACTTGTTGTACTTTATAGCACCAACTTCAGGACAAATCCCTCACTCCTTTCCAGAAGACCCAGGAAAGGGGTCCCAGTGTACTAAAGAGCATAGAATAAGTCTCTGGATTTCTTCTTTTTCTTATTTTTTTCCTCACCCACCTTGTCCTAAGGCCAATTCAGCCCCAGGTCTGCACAGTTATCATGATATAGGGAAATAGAAATCGGTAACCTGAGCAGACTCACCTATTAAAGAAATTCAATGAGTAATTTAAACCTTCCAACAAAAGAAAACGCCAGGACCAGATTATTCACTGAAATATTCCACCAAACTGTTATAGACCAAATTGTGTCCCTCCAAAAATTCAGGATTTGAAGTCTTGACCCCCCACTACCTCAGAATGTGACTATTTGGAGACAAGGCCTTTAAAGAAGTCATTAAGTTAAAACAAGGCCCCAATCCCACATGACTAGTATCTTTGTAAGTAGAGATGAGGGTGCCTGGAGAAACATGAGGGATGCTCAACACACAAAGGGATAACATGTGAAGAGGCAGCAAGAAGGCAGCCATCTGCAAGCCAAGAAGGGAGGCCTCAGAGAAACCCAGCCCTGCTGGTACCTTGATCTTGACTTCTCACCTCCAGAACTGTGAGAGAAAAAATTTGTTGTTTAAACCATCAATTGTATGGTATTTTGTTATGTATCCCTAGTAAACTAATATACCAATATTTAACAACAACAACAAATACCAATTCTATACAATCTCATCCAAAAAAATCTTAACTAAAATCTCATCCAAGAAGAGGGAACAAAACTCATTTTTGAAGTTAATATTACCCCAGATACCGTTTTTTGATTATAAGAAAACTACAAATATTCCTCATGGACAGAGGTGTAAAAAAATCCTCAACAACATATTAGCAAAGTAAGTCCATCAATATATAAATAGTAGGGCTTATCTTGAGAATATAAGTGTGGTTCAGTGTTTCAGTATCAACGTAGTTTCACTTTATTAACAAACTAAAGAAAAATCTCATGATCGTCTCAGATGCAGAAAGAGCACTAAACAAAACTCAACTTCAACTCATGGTTAAAATTCTTAGCTAACTAGAAATAAAAGTGAACATCCTTAACCTAATAAAAGTTATCTACAAAAAAACTATAGCTAACATACTTAAAATTGGCAGTCCACTCTCACCACTACTATGCAGTTCATATGGTAAGTCCTAGTCAATGCACTAAGAACAAAAGGCACACCGACTTGAAGAAATAAAACTCTATTCATTGACAAAATGATCATTTACAAAGAAAATGCAATGTACAAAAAGCTTTTAGAATAAGTGAGATTACCAAGACTGTGGGTTACAAGGTTAATGTGAAAAATATATCAATTGCATTTCCATAGACAAGCAACAGACTATTAAAAACAAGAACATTAAAAGGAGTACCATTGATCGTAACACCAAAAAAAAAGAAAAGAAAAGAAAGAAAAGAAATAGGTTATAAATCTAACAAAATATGTACAGGATCTGTATGCTGCAATTTTAAATATGTAAAAGTACCAAACAGGAATCACAGAGTTAAAGAACAGAGTAACTGAACTAAAAATTTCAATTAAGCAGCTCAATAGCATACCATAACAAGTGCCAGAAAGGACTGGTGAGCTTGAATACAGGTCACTGGAAATCATCTAATCAAAGGAACAACTGCATCAAAAACTAATGATGTACTGTATGATGGACTAACATAATAAAAATACATACATACATACAAAGGACTAAAAAAGGAAAAATGAAAAAGAGCAAAGATAGCTCAAGAGACCATCA